>NC_134410.1:128414026-129014026 GCF_038048845.1 Mixophyes fleayi | reverse complement strand
CTGTTTGGCTGTTCCTACAAACCGGTTGGCTGCAGCACGTTACACAGAATAAAGGGCCTGTATATTTAATTACATGTACATGCAAAGCCCAACTTGGAGCAGATGTGACCGGGCCTGGAAGAGTTGCCTATTCTGCCAAAATCCCAATTTGATTTAGCTCTACAGTCCTACAAATATGCTTCTGAAACATCTGCATTGAAGGGAAATATTTTTCATTTAGAAACACTTGCAGCATTTTTGCAGTGTTTTCTTTGTTAACTGATCACAATACCTAGGCAATAATCCTGCCAAAATCCCAAATAAAGGAATGATCCTAATAAAAGGGCATCACTATATTTTTCATGTTTGGCCCTGGAAGAACGCCCGCTGTTTATAGCTCAGGAAAAAATCTTTACATCATTACCTAAGGTTTAAACTTTTCAACCTTTTAACGTAGAAAACTCAAGTTCTCATTGTATTTCCTGAGCTGGGGATCTGGGGCTTATTAGGTGAAATGAAATCTCGCTCTTCCTCTGTAGTGTATGAGAAAATTCATGTTTATTCTGTTTGTTTTTTTCCAGCAGCCTCTTTGTTTTAGTTAATGATCTGTGATGTCCACACACAGGACCACCCAGTAGCAGTGCACCCTTTATAAATGACTTCCCTTCTCCTGGAGCGTTATAAGGAACTATAAAGTAACATATGGTGTGACAGGGCAGCACTCGGTGATAAAGGACAGCATATTACAAGGGCTATTAAAGGTCCCTATTAGACCCACATCAACTTCTCATAAGGCAGAAAGGGGAACCTCCCGGGCTCATGGATCAGTATTTAGAGCATTTGTACCTGGATAGGAATGAGCAATAAACTGAAGGTCAAAATGGGAAATTCGGTGATCTGTATGTTTGTGATGTCATCAGCTGACCTGCAGGGTCTGGGTGCTGCTGTCTGCGTTTCAGTACAACTATTTGGTTGACCCTGTGACATTTGTGTATCCCTAAATTGCCTGCTCCTGCCACAGGAGTTAAAGCTGGCCGCACGAACGGCAAAGCCTAGTAAATATGCACTCGTACCACTATTATCCGTGCATGTGCTGGTATTTGCATTTCAGCCATACACATCAATTGCCTTCCCCTTTGTCGATGGAAAACCAGAACACAGTTTTGTGACTGCTGGAGAGGCTCTGATCCCCCCCCCTTCCTCTGTATTTCTCAGTTCCTTGGAAATAGATTAAGCTTTAAGCGCTGACATGATGTCACCAGGAGAGAGCAGGAGAAGACGAGGGTTTTCCAGATGTCAGATGAGCTCACACTCCGTATAGATGACGGGACCACATGGAGTAATTGGGTAAGCTCAGCGGTTTAATGGAAGGACCCTGAAGCCTAATTAATATCACATGATCCCACCTTCACATGGGTGCAGGAACAGTTTGGCCTGTAAGAAGGCAAGTTAAGACCCCCTTGTAAGGTTCTGATGCATCACTAATATATATGAACATAAACTTGTTTTTTCATATTATCACCGGTTCCAAAACTTGTTGGATAAGGAAGGGTCCAGGGATGAGTGTGAACTGGTTCCAGAAGTGAATAAGGAACAAAAAGTTGGAGGCAGTGAGATAAAAGTCACATTATTATTATTATTATTATTATTATTATTATTATTTTTTATTTTTTTTTAGCAAGACTTTTTAAATATCAATTCTCACCTTCCCTCCCTGGCGTTGGACACTTTTGTAGAGAGGTTTTAAATATTTTTTATTTTTTTTTGCAGTATGTAACAGTTTTGGTTGTGTAGGTTCGGGTACGGCTTCTGGGATGCTTCTAATTAAGCTGAAATTAGTTAATCTCTAGCTGAGTGATTATGACTGAGCCACCTGGTCTGAATATATAGCAGGATTTAATATCACTGAGAACAATCTTGGTGAATCTCTGGTAATAATGGTACAGGGAGAGGCACCTATGTATTTTGCTTTTCTCCCTTCCCACCCCTGACGGCGGCGATGAGCGTATTAGGGAGCGGGAAGAAGGCTGCCGCCCTCTTTTTCAAACAGGGCCCCAATATTCCAGGAGCCAGACGACCAGTAACAGAGTTTAAGACACAAGCAGCAGGTAGTGATGGCTGCAAGAACAGGTAGGTGAGAGTCTGCCAACTGTCTTATATCGTTTGGAATTGTCCCGAGTAGTCAGGACTTTGTCCCATCTGCACCTAATAGAGGTGTGCACCGCATTGCCTTTGTTGGAAGGGATTTGGAGGGTGGCCTAACACTGTAAAAAGTGGTTTACACATCCCTTCACATGGTGGTCACGCCCAATCTGATGGCACCATATCAGCAGCAGTTTGACCTAACCTACTAACAATTTGGCCCCCCCACCTACAACACGAGGCCCCTATCAGAATATTTTCCAGTGCGACATTAATTTCCCAATGTCATGGACATGGTAAGTGGGGGCACAGTGCTGGTATAATCAAGGTTTTTGTTGTGTGGTAAAAAGAGGGAGCGGACACATGTTACACTGGATTTCATAAGCAGCTGAAGGGCTATGTCTGCAGTAACCTCTGCACCGCAGGGCCTAAGCTATCACAGGGCCTGACTGGTGTGATGAGCAATGACACTCATGTTTTCCATGCCCTGCTCAGTCACCCAATCTGACCCCAACGGAGCGTTTATGGGATATTCTGGAACAACGCTTGAGACGGTTCTTGTGGGAGATGGAACTGCATCCCTCCGGGCGCTGGTAGACTCCACGTCACGGCGTACAGAGGCCACGCCGGCCACACGTCCAACCCTCTATTAAGTGACTTTATATTGTTGTTTTTGTTTCCTTGTCCACTACCTGCCGCTGGTTCATGTACTGTTATTGAATCTGTGCTGAGAGCCAGCATTTTCAGTTCACGAGGCGTCTTTTACACTTTTGGTCTCCTGCCCATGGATTGGCTGCCAGCAGTGTCGCGTCACATACAATGGCTTTTGTACGGTCTCCAAATCTATCACCATATAAAAGCAGAAAATCCTATTTCACACGGTGTTCGCTCCAATGTGAACCTCGCGGAGGCAGATTTCCAGGAGACGTATTACCTTGGACCCGTAGAAACGATGACAATACTTTTATTAGATGTGGTGTAAGCTTTTTAAATAGTTTGTCCTGAACTGTGCAGAGGTCTCTTATTCTCTGTTTCAGAGAGAGCAGTGTTTTTGAACTTTTGCAGGGATCAGAAGCTTTAGAGAAATTATTACATTGGGTTTCCAATGGACGTCGGTTTTAGAAAAAGCTCTAAGCTAGGATTATTTTATGCTATCTGATAACTCTCATAGGGTGCATATAGCCACATTTCTGGTCTGTAATCCATGGCTGGTTATATACAGGTCTCCATCTGTCCCCCTCTCATGTGTTTTCTGTGACCCCCGACCCCAAAGTGCAAAATATTTATATTCCTGTTTGTTTTTCTGAGCCAAGTAGTTCAGCGAAGATCCGTCTGTTAAACATAACTTGCATCTCATTATTACCCTTTTGTTCAGGGTTCCCAGCGCCCTCTGTTACAAGTCACAGTTTTTAATGTGTGATTGCTAGGAGCCTAGTTCATCAAGCCAGGCATACCGAGCGCAACGTGCGTTTGTTCTAAAACGCACATAAATCGACTCTGCGCATTCCCCATTTCAGCAAGGAGCGGATGTGACTATACGTGCAGCAGAGCCGGATTTAGACCTCATGGGGCCCTAGGCAAGATACTGGTTTGGGGCCCCCTCCCTGAAAAAATCCATAGCACTATAGTTTTTTAGCATAACATATAGGGGCTGGCTGGCAGACTTTAGCGTGGGAGGGGCAAGCATATAGCACTGGCCCATAAGTAGCGGCCCATTTTTAAAGGGTGGTCTCACCGCCGGCCCTGGGAGTGCCCTCTGGGGACCGCTGGGCCCTAGGCAATTGCCTAGGTTGCCTAGTGGTAAATCCGGCCCTGACGTGCGGTGATGAATATGAGAGTAAGTCTGCTCTGCTCTACAACACAGAACACTGCACAGTACGTCCAATGCGTGTGTGGATTATATATTCTCAAAAGAATGCACAGGAATAAAAAAAAACCAACCTATTCAATTAATGTCACCTGTTAATAATATAGTCATTCACGATAACACTATTAAAAAAAATTAATTTCCGCAAAATACATTTATTATGATGATCTGAATATCTACTGAACATAAAATACATTGTTACAGCTGCTCCTGATTGCAGACACATGTTCTAGCTGTATACACAGCCGTCATCACTAGTATTCGGGCCTCGGACTAGCCCTGTAGCTGGAGCAAGAGATGCGGCATTGAGATGCCCGGAGCTTGATTCGGACGTGGCTGTGTGCGCTCGAGTTTTACATGTCCTTACTGCAAACAAATACTGCAACAGTCTGCAGTGTCAGTCATTATCACTCTGCTGACTGGGGAGAGGAGGGAAAGCTGCCTCTGCATGTGTGGCAGCACAGTGGTTAGCATTGCTGGGATTATGAGTTTGATTCCAACCAGGACCATGTTTGTTTGGCGTTTGTATGTTCTTCCCATGTTTGTGGTTTCCTCCCAGTGCTCCAGTTTCCAGCTGAGACTTGTTGTTCTTCACAAATATAGTTCTCAGTGGAGAGCCTGGGACTTGGGTCCACCTCTAGACTTGGGGGGACTAAGCTCCGTATCACCCCATTCGTTTCCCTTTTTATGGTTCATTCTCGCCTTTTAGAACAATTGTTATTATCATCATCATTTATTTATATAGCGCCACTAATTCCGCAGCGCTGTACAGAGAACTCACTCACATCAGTCCCTGCCCCATTGGAGCTTACAGTCTAAATTCCCTAATATAGACACACACAGACACACACACACACACACACACACACAGACACACAGACTAGGGTCAATTTGATAGCAGCCAATTAACCTACCAGTATGTTTTTGGAGTGTGGGGGGAAACTGGAGCACCCAGAGGAAACCCACGCAAACACAGGGAGAACATACAAACTCCACACAGATAAGGACATGGTCGGGAATTGAACTCATGACCCCAGTGCTGTGAGGCAGAAGTGCTAACCACTGAGCCACCGTGCTGCCCCATTTTTATAATTGTTACTAAAACGAAAATAAACAGTTCAAAAACAAATATTTTATTGCTACAAAAGCTAGAAACGGGACTGATCCTCTATAAAACCCCCCGATTTTGGTTTGGCAACATAAAAGTAAATCATGTGTCCTATGTTCATGTTTCACTCAAGCTTGAAGGACGGCCCTGATGTTTATTATATGAAGTAGAGGAGTATACTGTAAAAGTTTATGAAGTGTAACGTCTTCCTTCTCAAACACTTCCTCTTTTTTAAAACCGTAGGAAGCTGTAATTAAACCGTAAAGAGGCGCTGCCTGCCTGCGGTATCCGTGTCCTGAGCTCCGGCTTCACGTGTCGGAGAGTTACAACAAGGCTCGGGATGTAGGCTGCAGTCGTAGGAAAAGACTCAGCACGAGGAAGTGAAACCCTAGAACTCGTATAATCAGCGAGGTGTTTCCCAGTAAAGCCGACGGGCTAAGAAGCCCCCAAAGTATAGAGAATTAATCCCTTGTGATCCATAGGTTAGCTGCAGGCCGGTGCTTCATATCTGACACCGAATAGACTTGTGGAAATGCGTAGAACATGCTCACAGCGCCGGCTGCGACACAGATATCTCTTCTCCTGTATCTGTGATGATGTCCGAAGCCGAGTTCAGTAATGAAGCTCAGTTGGGCAATGTTTGTTCTGCAGCAGTAATCGGACGTCTTGCACCGTGACTAAAAACAGCTGCAAAAGTTTGCCCATCCTGGTTTTCCAGAAGAATTCATTTTTTTATTTTATTGATCCTTTGGTGTACAAAAAAAATCAAATTCGTACAAACTTGGGCATTGAGGTACACCAAATGCCGTTCCTAAGTCTACGTACACATCAGCGTTACAATTCTGCGTTTAAGATGCAATTCTAATTCAAGTTTAAGCTCCTGTAAAACCTTGGGAAAGTAAAAATCATTGTATGAAATGAGACTGTACATATTTGTGTGTTTACGTGGATTTAACCTTTTTTGTTTTTTCCACTTGCTCCTTGCTCTGTCTCAGTGCACCTGATGTCTATCAATACAGATAACTTACATTTATATTGCTGGGAGTGCTGTGTGATTAAGAAGTATTTGAATGATACATAATTTGTGGTGATGGCCAAAAATTTACAGATTTTGGAATAAACTAGTTGCCTTTCTAAACTTTACAAATAAATCCTCATTACGAGGCGCTGTTAATTGCGGTCTTTGATGTCTGGAAAGACCAGATAATAAGACCGTCAAATTCTATCACTATTGACAGTCATAGTCACGTTGACAATAAAGGCCATCTTGGGTAAATGGACTTCGCATGTATCCCCGACTGTAATAGAATTGAAATCAGAATTGATGTAGATTTTGTATTTTGAAAGGCGTGTCACTTTCTCTGATTTGGAAAAAGGGGTCAAAAATTTCCACGCCAAACGGGGCGCTTATATAGAAACACTCGAAGAATCGACTCAGTCTCATATCATGCAAGTTTTTGAGGGTACCAGGTGGTCATTACTGAGCCGTTTATGACGAAATGTATTTTGTGTAAACCTGTACATCATTGAAGCTAGTAGCAAATAGGTAATATCAAATGTGAGCTGGAGAGAAGGGGATTTTCCTTCCTTCACCCTCATTCACTGCCTTATGATATTCCATAACCTTTTCTTTCTTCAAATCACCCTTCATCTAATTTGGTCTGAGTCGAATTGGAAATTTGAAATGTAAACAGTGATTGGATTTATATGATGTCCTATTGCTAATTTATTGACATTGGTTCCCTCCCTCCCCACATACTTCTATTTCTTTATAAAGGTTTAAAATGTTATTTGTACAACTGATGGTCATGTTGTAAATTGCATGTTATGTTGTAAAATCTTCTTTTTTGTACAATAAAAAGTATAAAAAAAAAAAAAAAAAAAAAAAAGGCAGCTGAATTGGCGGCAATGGCCTTATAACCATGTAAGGGTCAACTAATAGCTAATTATTTGTGAGGGCTATCAGGTCAGGGGTGCACGGAGGATTTGTCAGGGGGGGGGTTTCCTCCGCTCCCGGAAAAAATAAATAAATCTAGAGACCTGCTGCGCATGCGCGGCAGCGCCGTTTCGGCTGCACTGTAGTATACAGCAGCCGCGGCGCTGTCAAAAAAGCGTCCACGGCAGTGCTGTATACAATACAGCACTGCCGCGGACGCTTCTTAGACAGCGCCGCGGCTGCTGTATACTACAGTAGGGTACTTGTAGGGCACTTTTTAGCGGAGGGGGGGGTTTCTGGAGACCCAGAAACCCCCCCTGCGTGCGCCACTGCAGGTCTCTTTTTTTCGCAGATGTCTTTTGGGACTGTTATTATTCTTACTCATTATATTTAAAGAGCTGACATATTACGTAACGTTGTACATTGAGAGGATCATGACACAAACAAATGTCCTACATTAACCTGGAATGGAAGTTAAAGATGATCCTGCCCCAACAAGCTTATGAGTTAAGGAACTTCCAGAACATCCTGCTACAATTTGACTCTGGTCCAGCTTGTACTAAATTACCATTTCCACACTGAGCCAGAATATGCAGAAATAAAGAACACCTCCATGGAATTGTGGGTAGTGATATGCAAATGACCAACTTTTGCTTCCATGAACACTGGTTAAACTCTGGTGTGCGCTCATTGACTCGCCCAAGACGAAAAGGTTGGCTGATGGGTCCTGGCAGTTGTGAACACAGACACTGTCCTTGGGCCAGACAACCTGTTTATGTAGTGAGTGACTGGCATACAGTACAGAGAAGTTTTAGCATAGATTTTAGGCTGTAATTGTCGGATTGTTATGATCATCCATTTGTGCAACTCAATTTGTGTTGTGCCATTTTCACAGTGGTATTCGATAATGAGTGACATGAAAAAATAATACTGGTCCTGCTTTTCCTCTGTGTCTGAATCCACCAATCTGCTTTCAGCATCTCTGTTACTTTGGAGAGTTAACCAATCACACGGGGTCTGAATTAACATTATGTGATCTAGAGAAGCACCACCCAAATATGCAATTGCTGCTTTCTCACAAGAATACAGCAGACGGCTGCTGGACAGAATTATTTACACATAAACATTAGTCGCTACTTCAGTTCTATTACGTAGCTGGCTAATATATACTATGACATTATTGTGCAAGGGACATTATTTGATCTTAAAGTCTCCATTTCTATTTCTAAGCACCTCTTTTATCTGTATTACCTACATTTGAGTGCATTTGATGTAGCAAATCTGTGTCTTATACACAATAGGCCTCATGGCAGAAGCCCCCGTGAGCATTAAGTGCAGCCAGATGAGCTGTTCTGTTGTGATTATTCTACCAGAGGTTGGTAGTCTTTAGGGAAGCCGAACTGCCATGTGGAAGAGACCTTGGTGTTACTATAGTAGGCGGGCAGGTATACTATAGCCACTTATTTTGGTACTAGGTGTAGTTACAAAGAGAAAAGTTACATTTTGTTGGATAAAACAAAGGAGCTCATTTAAAGTTCGTAACAAAGGAAAACAAAAAGGAGCAAATTTGCTCCTGAATAAACCATGTTACACTGCAAGGGAGCAAATGCATGTATTTATTTGCATGCAGAGAACATACTGGCTGCTTCTGCAGCTTACTCACATTCTGGACAGCTTTATATTTACACTGCTATTTAGAGTTGAGATAGGACACGCCCACTCCCAGCTCTAAATCTGTCCGCACTTTTGCCCTGTACAGTGCATCATGGTTTTGCTAAGGTGCAAATTTGCTCCATGTTTTGCTTAGTCCCAAAACAGTTGTTTTGATGAACCCGGAAGCCACCAATTAACAAAGCGGACTTTCTGAAATACACACGTAATGCTGTCACAATGTATCTAGGTAAACCCCCCCCATCATTAAAAGAAAATTCTGGACCTGCCCCTAGACTGTAGAATGATTTTCAGAACTTCTGTTCTCTGTATTGAGAATACTATTGATTTGTCCAGTAAATTAGTTGCTTATTGTGAGTAATGAATGTCAGAACATTTCCAACTTTGCTGAAGGATTTACATGCGATTTATACATTCTGAACCTTTGGTGCCCAATTGTATGTCACACATCCGCACACACGGAGATGGTGTACAAACCACAAAATGGCCAAGACGTGGGGCACAAAGCTTCGGTCCTGCCACGTGCCCAAGCTTTCCGCCAAAGCACATGCGCTTTGTGAAAGTAGATGGCGACTTTTGCAGAAGTGTGGACCGGCTGATGGGAGGAGTAGCGAGAGCGTTCCCTGATAAGTACGGAGCAGGCGGAGAGGCGACGGTGCTTTCACGGAGGGAGATTAATGAAGCCAGATAATGGAAGGGATGTAGCCTATTTTTAGGGGCTTTTCACGCTGCGCGGAGGGTTATGTGGCCGTTTCCACCAGCTCAGAGCTGGGGGGCGTTAGGTCTCGTCGTATTCCTTTAATGGGACCCATATTATGCCTTCTTGTTAGTTTGTGTCCTAAAAAGCTTCACTTATACCAAACTGCCATATCTAATATACACGGTCACCAGATTCTTTCTCATGATTAATTTATGACCTAAATGAGGATGAACTCAGCAGCATTTTAGGACAACAATGCAAAAGTATAATTTAATGACCAGGATGGTAATAAAGTGGTTGGAGTGTGGACTTGGATGTAATATTTACACTTCTGCGCTTAGAGCTTGTTGTGACGTCCAGCGGACAGGAGGCGCACTCCTTGCTGCGCACAAGGATGCTTAGCCAAACGCATCAATGCAAAACCAAAACATTCAGCATCCAGTGCGCCCACATGAAGCCATAATCAGGATAGGCATCGAAAACCTTTATATAGGACATATCTATATGTGTGTGATCAGGGTCGGTGTCACTACTAATTCCTCAGACCGTGCAAATGTACGTGAATCTCTACCAATATTTACTCATTGACGTAACAAGGCCATAATCTGTTGAAATGTAGGTGAATTATTAGGGAAAGCTGTAACAACATTCAAACTAGGTTGTGTATTGGGATTGTCCTAGAGGTAAATACAGAACACACAAATTGAAAAGGGTAATAGTTTGTCGAGTGAAAATCGTACATGATTTAGTCCTGTATACTGTGTAAACCATGGGGGTCTGTGTCTTTGCATTCACAGTTTTATCTTCTTCTTTGTAGACTGAAGGTGAAGAATCAACCAGCGGACTCAGGTAGAAGATGCACGGTGACAGGGTAAGCAGGCTCAGTGCGCCCTCTAGTGTTTAAAGGTTAATCACAATCAGCTGACCTGTCTCATTGTATTATTACATTGGAATTGAACTCAAACTGAGAACTAAAATACTGGAATTGATGGCAGGTTATGCTACAGGTGGGTTTCGTTTCTGTTCGGTTACTGTAGTCTGGTTTCTGTCCGACTCACAGACACTATTGCAATATATTTTTGCCTGAAGTTAAGTTTACCCTCTTTTTTTAATTATACTTATACACTTGAAAGGATGTATCAGAATATTGCATAGGATACATTGTATTATTGGGGTTCGGCTCGACTATTTATCAGTTTGTCAGTTTCAGTCTTGATTAGATTGCTGCTATTTTATCCTATTGATCATCAAAGAACCATAGGCAACATCTGCGTGTTTAGACTGTTGGTGAACTACAAGTGACAGCCACCCACAACACATTTCGCCAGAGATTCGCACCTTGCGTTAAACGCTGCTTTGTCTCTGTGTCCTGCAGCCTTTAAAACTCCAATATGTCATCCTGGTTACAATGTTAGAAATATCCATAGAAACAAGGAGAACAAGAGAAACTTTATTTATAACAATGGTTTAAAACATGGTACACGATACACAACCACCATTTATTGGAAATAACTGTGATATTAATGGTGCTATCGGCATGTGAGTTTTCCATCTGTTGTATAAGGATGTCTCCCTGGTCGCTGCCGTGTACGTGGTTTTCTTCAGACCCCATCAGTCTGATATACAGGTATAAAGGTACAGTATATAACCAAACAGTATTGCTGTTATATAATCCTTTCCGCTATATGGCTTCTGTAGAACTGTACTACGCCTTGCTTATAAGTGCTGATATTATTTATTGTTCTAAATGCATGTGTTGTTAACGTTCCTCTCCCATGATCATGGTCTGTTTTATATTATTTTTTTCCTTATGCATAAAAGAAATCCTTCTTTCTCTGACATCTCTTCATTTGAGAGTCCACTGGAAATATGACATTTTAGGGCCTGATTCATCTTGGGATATAACCGAAGTGCAACTTTGCATTTAAAAAAAAATGCATGTAACTTGTACGCACATACACTCGTATTCAAATCTAAGCACCTACTTGTATGTAGACAGACAGAACACAGTGCAGGATACGCACTGCATATGTCATCATCATTTATTTATATAGCGCCACTAATTCCGCAGCGCTGTACAGAGAACTCATTCACATCAGTCCCTGCCCCAATGGAGCTTACAATCTAAATTACTTAACACACACCCACACAAACTAAGGTTAATTTTTGATAGCAGACAATTAACCTACCAGTATGTTTTTGGAGTGTGGGGGGAAACCAGAGCACCCGGAGGAAACCCATGCAAACTTGGGAGAACATACAAACTCCTCACAGATAAGGCCATGGTCGGGAATCAAACTCATGACCCCAGTGCTGTGAGGCAGAAGTGCTAACCACTAGGCCACCGTGCTGCCCATATGTACAATATAAAGTCCTGTTAGAGCGCATGCAAACAAACATTCTATAAAATAAATGGCCAACTCTTGATAGTATAATCATAATTAAAAATGTGTTTTAAAAACAAACATTTTTTGCAATTTTTTTTATTAAATACATAAATGATGTTCTCAATGTGTACTGTGCATCAAGTGTATTTTTATAGGTTCTCTTACTTGCAAACTCGTGTTCTGTGCTATCTAGTGGCATGCATACGTGCAGTAGCCACTTACACCTGCCCTCTAGCTGGTGGTATAACTAAAACCGCGCATCTGCGTTGGCACAATCATACTGTGCGTTGCCTACATCCGTCTGTCCATCTCTCCCCCGTTCCGCCCTTCAATTAGTAGGCTATTGTAAGTGTCATTTGCGTTCGGACATGAACCGTTTGTTGGCGTAATTCCCGTTCTGGCACATGCGCAAAGATATTCCATGCAAGATACGGCGCACAGATGGACTTGTGTTCCAAGGTGAATCAGGCCCGGTATCTCCCAGATATGACTTTTCTTGCCAGACTCCAGAAACATATTTAATAACCTTGTACAGATAACACCCATGCTCTAACCAACAGCAACCAAGGTAAGGAATTACTAGCACAAACTATATGAAAGCAAATGTCTTATTGGTTGCTGCAGGTCACATGCCTACTGATTGTCTTGTGTTATTATAACAGTAAAATGCTTATTTAAGAACCATTAAACGTCAAGTGTAGGTTGCTCTGTAAAAAAAGAACAATCAATAACATTCAAATATATATAGATCTGAAATAAGTGTGATCAATCTATAGTTTTAAAATAAGGGTGTGATAAAGGGGGGGTGTATATTTCCCTATGCACACCACCTGTTCCATGGAGCGATAGAACTAAGAGTCTCTCTTTTTACATTTCGAAAGTTTCCTTTTCATTTTGTTTCAGCTTCTTTCAGCTTTGCTCCCTGATAGGTATTGTGTTTAACAATCTCCGGTATGTGAAACATCTGTCGGAGTACAGCAGGCTGTGTGTCTTGTATCTGGTGTATAGGAGCACAGTTATTATATAATGTGATCTTACACATCGTTTCCATTAGATATGACATGTTTGTCTGTCGGCAAGCTCCTGTAAAGAATGCTATCAGGCTATTTTTCATGGAAACACCTGGACGGGGCGAGGGGGGTGCGTTTTTTTAGTGTAATGGAACAAAATCCTCCATTCTTACTGCAGAACGTTTGAAGTATTTCCTCTTTCCTGCACAATAAGACTTCATACAGAATATTAACAAAACATTTTTGCATAGAAATCTGTATCTGTGATGATTAAAAGCCTACGTCTGTTTGAATTACACGATATTTCCACAAATTTGGGACCAGAGGCAAATTCTTCAGAGTAAACATCTGTACAGATCTCATTCAGAAAGCGACAGCTCAGCTAGTTCATGCTGGACAGAATTATTCAGCCCAGGGAGGTTTTTGTGTCCGTATATAAATAAATTGCAAAATTGTTATTGATTTACGGTTATTGGCATCGTATCGTAGTAACATGGGGCCGTTTTCATGACCCGCCGGGTGGTGTTCTAATGATTGTTATAAATGACTGTTCTTCTGAGGGTTAATAATTTTTCAGAGAGGGCAGCAGTGTGTTATGTTCACTGACTGCAAATGGTAGTAATGGACATCAATTATATCTTTGTATCTCACTTTCTCATTTTTATTGCAAGTTTCAAAAGCACATACACCGCAGTGGTGGGCAAGGGGATGTTGTTCTGGGCCCTTGAGAAGGGGCCACTCTGTACACTTTTAGTTCTACACTGACATAAGTTCCACTACGGTCCCTCGTATCGTGGCACGAGGTAAGGTTCTCACAGATTCTGCAACAGGTTTAATCCATATCGTTGTCATCAGCATTTAATCGTAAATTATGTTTCATTGTAATTCCAAAATCGCTAGACACTGCAGCTAATACTGAAACTAGGTACATCTA
This sequence comes from Mixophyes fleayi, assembly GCF_038048845.1. NCBI lineage: Eukaryota > Metazoa > Chordata > Amphibia > Anura > Limnodynastidae > Mixophyes > Mixophyes fleayi. The sequence goes on along the minus strand of NC_134410.1, from coordinate 129,000,292 downwards.
TGCAATCATCGTGCAGGTCACAAGATTCACAACCGTTTGGTCAGATATAGCATTAGTGTGCGCGCTCCCACAAACATGTTTTATCTGCCAAAACACATCGCACCTGTTGATTTGGTTTTCTAAACTTCCTGAAAATCATAATCAAAGCTGGAATGATATCAGGTAAATGTGGCAGTGTGTACGCACTCACCACCAGCAGGGTAGGCAGATATCTGTACAGTGTACAGAGTCACCATCTTTTCAGCAGATGGTTATGAGAGATAAAGATCACAGATCTGAAGGTAAATCGTGTAGGTGTGTACACAGGAATCTGCTGCTCAGTCGTTGGTGAAATCGTTAGATATTGCATCGAATGTAAGATTACATAGGTGTGTGCCCAGCTTTAATGCAGAGATTCATCTGTCTTGAAACCAAAAAAGCCGCATAGAAGCCTCCTGTAGCCCCGAATGTGTTCAGCCACTGCCCTAAAATATCCATATATCATCTGCATTCCTAGGTGACTACAAACCACACACCACTGTCAGTAGCAGGAGATTAAATTCTCTCCTGTCTCTTGTAGCTGAAGGCTGGACCAGTAACTTGTTGCCGTGGCAGGAATATTATTGTTAAACGTTAGACACTGGACTCCAGTCTGCTCCTCGGAGGGGGGGGGAGGGGTATTGCTGTCAATTTTGGTTATGTTACAAAGTGCCCTGCGGTGCAGGAGGGAAATTTTATATTATCTTCCTTATTTCCTGTACACGGAGCAATACCGGTACTGCACAGGATAGTGACAGGATGATACTGCGATTTGTAATTGGAATCATGTTTCTTTTGGAACGAGGTCTTGCCGTATACATTGAGATTAGTGCAGATAGATTGTGGAGCAGACTGCGGATTCTAGAGGCCATTATGGATAATTGCAGACAGGTGCGGAACGGAGGAGCAATTTGTTCCATCCAAAGATCCCATATGTTTCATCACTAAGAGGGGAAATTGTGGCTTATCAGTGATTGTATCACTAGGCAGTGATTAGCCGGAGATGTCGGTGTGATCACAGAACAATGTGCTTTATGATCCAGTAATATTTATAGTTTTGTTGGCGCAATTTTACACTTTCCGGATAAAACAATGAAGTTCAGCCGCCGTTTGTGTTGGGGGTAACAGATCGGTATACGGTGGCACCAGAGAGCACCATAAGGCCAGTGTATAGTGGTCAATGTTTTATTGTAGAGCAATGTACATACTATGGTATCGGAGAGCATAAAAGATACAGAACAAAAACCACATTCTGGATTCAGCAGTATATTCAATAACTATAGAACAAATGTCTTACAAATATATGTTTCCAATCTCTGTACTGGAACAACTGCTATTATGTCAGCCCTTCCATTAATAATTGTTTATAATCTATATTTAGCCATTCTCCTAACGTGTTACTATAATTTTCCTTGTGACCCTGGATAACTAATATGTCAATTCATTGATTAGATCAGTAAATGCTTGTTAGTGTAACATACTGTGTGTCAGTTTTTTTTTTTTTATAATTTTTGTTTGTGTAATAACAAAAATCTTCCAATAAAAAAAAAAAGTCTTACAAATAGGAGCACACAGTAATAACTAGGAATAAACTTTGATAGACCTAGGACAGGGGCAACCTTTGCAAATGTGATGTCCTGTGTGATATCTATTGTGCGACTCCCTATTCCACTGACATGGGGGACATGACTGACGCCATTAGGGGTGTGGCTAGTCTCACCTGACGGCAACATCGATGCTACCCCTAAAAAGCCGTCCCGGACCTAGCCCCAATTAAGAAGTTAGTGAGATATATGAAAGATCATCTCCCAGCCTGTTGTCTATATTCTATTACTTACATTCTGTTCCCATCCATAACAGCAGTCCCGATTTTTCGCAGGTCCAGGATTTTTGCCACCTAAAAAAAAAAAAAGAAGCCGCAGTTTGGGTGGCGTGCGTCCTGCCACCCACTATATTAGTAACGAGGGAGGGGGCAGCGTGACAGATCACTACCAGGAAAACGCTGCACCTTGATTGTAAATAAATCACTATTTCATTGTTTCCTGTTCTGTTCTGTTCACATGTCCTTTAATATGACGGTTATTTGAAGTCTTATAGGCTCCTATTCCAAGGACCTTTAACTCTTTTATGATCATATGTACTTTATACATTAGACTAATTGCTACATTTCCTGAGAATAGTTTTTCCATTGATAAAGGAATAAAAGTGAATTTTATATATTGCTTTATTTTGATAACATTTTAACCTCCGATTTCCCTGAGCAGTAATGTGTTATTCTAATTCTATTTTTTTTTTTAATGATATGATGTAGAATAACTTGCATCAGATGTACTAAAAGGCAGTTTGTGTAATGGGCAGAGTCAGTGACCTGAAATATGTGGTGGATTTTCACATAAGTATGTCAACGTGCAGTCAGCAACTTCTAGGTGATGTGTTCTGTCATCCAGTAAATGAATACATCGCAGTCCATGCTCTTCGACCAATGGGGAAAATAGAAAATATTTTGCGGTGGTTAATTCTAGCCTATGTAGACCAGTGATTTACAGCTTAGGAGTGGGTTAGTGGGATTCCAAATATACAGAGCTGCCATTGCTTTTTGTACAAATAGTCTGTCTAATAGACAGGAGCCATAAACGTACAGTTTGTTTCTGTGCAGAAGCAAATGATTATCTGCTACAAACCATGTCAAACCCTCCAACACTAAAGGCTTAATTTCTCCCCCCTGTCTCTTACCCGCTGTAAACAAAAATAATCAAAGCTGGAGGCCACATTTCCACCTTAGCATGACGGCGGGATGGAGAATATATTTGTGTGACGGGCAGCTCCTTAGGTGACCTCATCCACTGGCACATCTGGGATAGATTACGGAGCAGGCGCAGAGAGACTGCGTGTAAACCCAGACCGCTATCTCTCTTCTCTGGGTCATTTCCCGTCCTCCTGAAGGAATTCAACTCCCCCTCATCACAAGCAAATGATACCGACCTGTAAGAGGTGTTTTCTAATCTGTAATAAACTTGCTCTTCCTTTGAACACTGTTCCGTGTGGCCGTCTCCAACCTCTATTCATATTGATCGCTTTGCTGCAAACTCTTTACACGCAGCGCCGGGCAAAAGTCTTCACACCTCTGATCTGTTTTATTTCACATTCTGCTGCCTGAGAACATTCCATTTATAATATATCAAATATGAAGTTTGTTTTACTGATGGTCACAAAACATTTTCTTCTCTGATGTTCGTACTCCAGGTTAAGTTAATAGCATCCCGCTCGCCTCCTAATCCGCCCTAATTACACTGACTCAGACCCCTTGCGCCACCTGCGTTTGTCTGCACCCCCCCTTTAGATTGTGAGCTCTTGCGACCAGGGCCCTCTTCCTCATGTCCTCCTTTTAATTACCTATGCTACCAGCACATCGGTGTCTTCTCTCCTTTCACTCAATCAATAGTTCTGTCCCTGGGTACAGGGTTAGATTGCAATAATTTGCCCCCTATTGTGTCTCCCACCCCCCACTTCTCCTCCTTTCCTCAAGTTCTAGTGAGAGGTTTTACCCGTCTAGTCATTCCATGGCTTCTGCTATGTGTTCCACTGTGTTACCTGTATTGTATTGTCATCTACTATTTTCCTGTTTGCTCTCTGCTCTGAGGACCCTTTGTGGTGACTTATAAATTAAAGATGATTTTAAATTATTAAGGATTCCTTGTCACCTTTGTGTGGGTTAATGCAGACCAAACATATATGTAAATATAAAAGCCTAGCAATAATTTTATTTATCCAACGCTTTGATATTCCTGCTCCGTCTATAAAGCTCCGCACTGCTGCCTGAACCTGTGTATCATGTTTTCTGCAAGTGCAGTTGGTTGCTTAATCTTAACACGTTTTTGCTGTGTTTTTCATTCCATCAACTTAAAGGAAATGTAATGCGGGAGATCATTTTCTTCCCTCCCGCTGAGATGTAAAGACTCAGGGGTTGCAATATAAGGCTGTAGCACTACAAGTGCCAGAATGCACATGGGTGCTATGTCACTAATTTTTTTTGTGTGTGTGTATGCTGTTCCCCCACTGTCCAGCACTGTGCTTATTGTGTTTTGAGCTGTTGTAGTGCAACACATATCTGTTGTTGTATTTGGAACAGGACTTGATTCCATTCGGAGGTCACTGTCATCAAGGTCCTCTCTTTTGTAGCCTGGAAGCTGCTCGGTGGAAGAGACACATCTTGTTGTATGGTATTAAGCAGTGGCTATGTTACCGTTGGAATAATTTGGTTTGATTGATAGGTTAGGAACCAACAGGAGTTTTGTGAACTTAATGTTTAAAGGATTGTTAAAAGGGATATAGTTTGAGGGATAGCAGTGGAAGATTGTTGTATTGATCTGTATTGTCTGAGAAAAGGTTAAGGAATAGAGGGAAAATCCAGTGTGTAAGTGAATATCCGTAAGTGTTTCGTTGCTGCTCGACAACTTTCTCAGAGGGGCCCTCTTGTTTTTTCAGTATATAAATGAATACCCTTACGCATTTCCTTGCTGCTTGACCACTTTCTCAGAGGGGCCCTCTGGTCTCTCCAGTGTGTAAATGAATAACCTTACGCATTTCGTTGCTGATCGCCAACTTTCTCAGAGGGGCCCTCTGGTCTCTCCAGTGTGTGTGAATGAATACTCTTAGGCTGTTCTTTGCTGTTCTGCAACTTCCTCAGAGGAAACCACTGAGGAATTGCCAAATGGCAGCGAAACACGTAAGTGCACTTATTTACACACTGGAAGATCCTTCTATTGCTTAACGAATGACTTTTGACCTTTTTTGTTTCTACATACTTATATATTAAGAAGAGTGTTGTATTGTGGAATGCAGGATGGCTGATATGCCTGATAAAAAGAATACAACATAAGGACCGGTATTAAGTGTCAACACTGTGTGAACTGCGTCGTATTTCCTTAGCTCCTTGGGAATTTGTGTTCATTTATTAAAATTTGGGATTAAATGTTCTGCGAATAGTTAACTTTCTACTTGAGAGTTTTACTATGGATATTTGGGAATGGGAAGCTTCCTAATTACCTGGTCGCTGCTCCGAGTCTCGCTGTTATGAAATCTCATTTATACGTATTTGTCTCTTCTTTATTCCGTATTATATAATTGTAATATTAATGATGTCTTTATTGGGTAATGTGGATCCACAATAATGTAGTTTCTTCGAGCTGTTGTATGTTGTAATAGATTGTAGTTTTCTTACTGATTCATAGATGTACAGTATGTTTTATCTTTTTTATTTAATTTTATTATATTAGGTTCACATTATTGTATTTGCTGTATTTTAGTTTCTAAAATATTTTTTGGGGGATACTTTTTTCTGACATTTTAATAGCCAGTCTAGATATTGTAATGGTGCTGTTGTTTTTCCCTGTTTGGTTTTTGTTTGAAGTCTCCTTTAAACAGCTGCTTTTAACATCCAACCAACTGAGACGAGTGACTGACTCGGGACATATTTATCAATTTCAAAGTTTTAATGCATGCCTTAACCTTAGCCTGAATTCCTGGAACGACGATTTTCTGGAAGTAGGTGCTTGGTCATCGTTATACCTTTCTGGATATGATCATGTAACCCCCTTAAAGTTTCCAGGAAATAAGACAATTATTGACCATTAGTTTGATGAAACCAAGAATCAATCTTGGGCAGAAAAGTGCGCCCTTTAGAGATGAATGGGCTCCCGTCCTTGCACGTCATGGCTTCAATTACCAACTGATATTGACCATCGACATCTATAGTGAGTTTGATTTCCTGACTTGTCATTACTTCAGGGACAGAGTGTGCAATAACGGAATTCATATGTTATTCTACTAAGCAGAGTGTGGTGTCGAACTTGTGGTTTGCAGGATTCCGAACTATAGATTAATGGTATTTTTGCAGTCTTGAGTAGCCATTATGCAAAACGTGAGGGTGTTTTTGAAGATTAAAATAATTTTGGGGAGGATTTATCAAACCTTCTAGAAAGGAAAAGTGGAGGTGTTGCCCATAGCCACCAATCAGATTCTAGCTATCGTTTTCTAGAATATACTAGATAAAAGCTACAATCTGATTGGTGGCTTTAGGCAACACCTCCATGTTTCCTTTCTAGAAGGTTTGATAAACCTACCCCTTGTTTTGTTCTGACGCACAACAATGAAATTGCAATCAAATCGTTAAAGGTGAAAATAAAGGCAACCTGAGATGACCAGGAGAGCTGCTCGCTCAATGCTTTGGTTGCATAAGAGATTGTAGAAATGTGACCACTTGCAGAGGCCGGAGTTAGTGGAATTGTGTCAAGATAAGCTAGACGTATGTGGGTCAAAATTGGACATGACCAGGTCAGTAGTCCAGCGGGATTTTACAGTATGGGAATTTTTTTTATTTATTTTTTTCCCCATGACCAAGTGATTTTTTTTATTTTTTTTTGTAAGCCACCTCGAGCTGAAACACCATGATAAGATCAGTTACGAAACGTTCACAGTCCAAGAAAATGACGGAATTCTGAAGTATTCGACCCTGATTGGCTAATTAGACATAACTTGGTTTTTTAGGGTCTTCTGAAACACCTTGTTCAGAGTAAGTACAACGAATGTAATGTACTTGAAATCCGGGCACAGTTCCAACTGGTGGCCACCAGTTGAGGTGAAGCTTGGACAATGCTCCGGTAAGGCCTCCAATATGAGGTCATCATTGCTAGGAGTGAAATCTCTCTCTCCTCTCTTTCTCCTCATGAACAGCCTGGTTCACGTGTCTCCACACACAATATCATTTTACCAGACTCCTCTATCTAGTCTCAGGAGCCTCTAATTGTAATATCATCACTACATGCTTGTGAGCATAGGATAAGCTACACCTGAACTGATCAATGTGGAGTTTTGCACAATGACTTATCAGCTTTCCAGTGCTTGGAAAAGATTTGGGTATTTACGTTACACTTCTGGAATATGCGTATTGTGGGATGCCCCTGTGTCGAGCCATTTATTAAGACGATCTGTAGTCTATTAGCAATTGTAGTACAGGACCCATGTTGTATTACGGACAACAAGCAGTTAGTGTTTGAACTGTCATCGAAGATTGGCTCATACCTCCAAAAGTCCCAATTTTTGTGGGACAGTCCTGAGGTGTCAGTGGAGCGTGGTTTGTAGAGAGGGGCTGTAAGATAAACCAAAATGGGTGTGGTTTCTGCAGATATGGGTGTGGTATAATAAAAGGAAAAACAAATTGATTGTCTGATCCAGTTTCTTAAAGGGACAATAAATACATTTATTAATAATATTAATACAACATTAGTTTAGATATGGTATTACGCAGGTGCAGTAAACGTGAACTTGAGAGATTTCAGTATTTATGACCAAAGTAAGTTACATTGTATTTTATACTATTTGAACTATGGGATCAGTTCACACATTTACATTAGTAATTACAGAGTTTATAGAATGTTCCCAAAAAAATGTTATTTAGGATATGTAATAAGTTCTGTCTCTCTGGACGGATGGAATGGCGTCTTTATTTTGGTCCCTCGGGCAATGTTGACATCTGGATCTTTGGACAATTAATTACAGGTAAATCTTAAAAATAAATATTATAATTAGTGAAGTCATATTTAGTCTTACATTTATAAGGGTTAAACAACAGTTATGATAGTGGCTTTTTCCAAGACTCTAAACCTTTTACTTAATACTTAGTTTATTATTAAGATATTGAACATACATTTTAGTCCCTGACGAAGCCGTAACTCGGCGAAATGCGTAGGAAACGGACATTGAAGATTGCATTACCAAAGGAACTTCTATCCCGCTGTGGTCGCGAGTACGGTCCGAGAACGGAAACCAGAAATCGCGAAGTGCGCATGCGCGAAGAAGGAGACGCGGCCGCGTTCATCTCCCTGGATTACAGAGTCATCTACATCCGGAATAGCCACTGAGAATCGGCACCCTTATGAACTATCAACTACCGGGTAAGCGATCACTTGGGTGTACATTTTTGAATGATTAGTATGCCTTCAAGTTTCGGACTACACAGCGGCACCAGGAGGGCCTCGTTATTGGATCTAGTCCTAACTATCTGAGTGACTATTTTTCCAGAGACATCTCTTAGCCGCATTAGCGAGAACGGGGCACCTATTACAAATATCTTGTCTTTTGAGCAGTCTTTCATCTGTGGAAACGAGTCCTGTACTGCTCGGCGTTTGCTTTATTTGAAAGCATCACGAACTGCAACTAGGAAAGTTGCCAAGTGCTATGCCATTTCACCCATCCTTGGAAGGTTGGAATTTTTATGGATACATGTGACTTGTTATTTTAAACTGTATATGTCACAAGTAGCAGGAACGGGACGTTATATATTTGAATACTGTATGAATTTCTTGTCATTTAAACTACAATACTTGAGATTGGTAAAAGCAGCTTGTTTTTAGACTGCGCACTACTATATTATGGACTGTAATGCACAGTGGCTATATTTATGTTAACACACACGTCCATACAGCACTTGCTGTGTATATACATGTGTGGTATGATATTGTTACCCTATATCAGTACACTGATCACGTTATATTGGACATCTCTATTGTGAATAAATTTGTGCTTACAGTATACATACATTTTGGCGCTTTTGGGAAAATCTGTTTTTAACATACATTTTAGTCTATCTCAGAGTGCTAATCAGTCCCCGATTCCCATAATCATTGTTCACATTGCTTTGACCCTAACTTTCCACACCTAGGTGTTGTCCCAATGTGGAAACCTATTTATTTATTTTCTGTTTACATATGAAACTTGTGAATACAACAAAAGTCTGTTTTTACACTAAATATATGTGCAAATCTAGTTTTTACATATAGATTAGGTTTCACAAGTAATACATGAGATTGTAATTAATATTCAAAGTATCTTTTTAAGAAGGAAAGAACTCTCTGAATGTAAGATATTTTATTCAATGTAGGAATCTTTAAATTATATTTTTATCTTACTTAGTAAAGACAAATATAGCATCATAGTAAAATGCAATGAGCTGACAAAAGTACAGTCATATCTATTTATGAAAAATTACACTGGTGCGCTCAGATATGGGCATGGCATGTGTAGATATGGGCGTGGCATGTGTAGGTATGGGCGTGGCATGTGTAGGTATGGGCGTGGTATGTGTAGATATGGGTGTGGTATGTGTAGATATTGGCATGGCATGTGTAGATATGGGCGTGGTATGTGTAGATATGGGCGTGGTATGTGTAGATATTGGCATGGCATGTGTAGATATTGGCATGGCATGTGTAGATATGGGTGTGGTATGTGTAGATATGGGCATGGCATGTGTAGATATGGGCATGGCATGTATAGATATGGGCGTGGTATGTGTAGATATGGGCGTGGTATGTGTAGATATGGGTGTGGTTGAGAGCTCGGCACATGAACACCAGCGTGACTTTCTCCTGCCAGCTCCTATACGGGATTGAGCCATTATAGAGGCAGCCGGGGAGGAAGCCGCTGTTCCTGTTCAGGAGAAGTTTGACATCATAATTATCATCATCAGCTATTTATATAGCACCACTTATCACTAATCACTCAGCGCTGTACAGAGAACTCACATCAGTGCCTGCCCCATTGGAGCTTACAGCCTAAATTCCCTAACACACACACACAGACACACACACACAGACTAGGGTCAAGTTGATAGCATCCAATTAACCTACCAATATGTTTTTGGAGTGTGAGAGGAAACCGGAGCACCCGAAGGAAACCCACGCAAACATGGGGAGAACATATAAACTCCACACAGATAAATGAGGCCATGGTCGGGAATTGAACTCATGACCCCAGTGCTGTGAGGCAGAAGTGCTAACCACTAAGCCACCGTGCTGCCCCCAAAATAAACATAGCAGAGGATGGTCACTCTGCTTAACATGAACTTTTTAGCATTCGTGGACATCTTTTGGCTACATATTCTAATGCTGTGATTGCGTACAGGTTGGTTGTCAGTCCATCCCTGTCTATCCAGCTGGCAGACACAGGGAAAAAATAAAAACAGGCGCCCACACCCCAGTGAATATTGCCTGAAAGATGAGGTGTAAAACAGACCTTTTTGCTGAGCTGTCAGACATCCGTAGACCACTCTCCACAAGGGAGGGTTGTTGCTTCAGGGAATGTAAAGAAATTGTCCCATCAGTCTGTTAATATGTACAGCCCAGTGAATGAATCACTCAGCAAAGAGACATTATCCAGTCAGTGTGGATGTCATTAGGACACAGGTGCATGTACTGTGCAACATTCACAGAAATAATCTATTATGTTGTAAGCAGCTGGTACTAGACTGAAGAAATGCTAAGTGGCAGATGTGGCCCATTCTAGTTATGTATGAGAATCATTATTGGAGATGTATGATAATGATTTAGATAAGTAGAACAGTCCCAATCGCTCACAGCTGCTACGGAACCTCTTGAGAATGTGAGCAGGCGAAAAAGAATTGTGTTGTACCAATAGTCACACAAGTGGAGGAAAAAGATTATTCGTCATTTCAATTCCAACAAGTATTTTGTGATTATACATAATAATGGTAAATGTGTTCTTGATACAGGTCTGCACTAGAATTACGGCTTTTGAAGCAACTTCGAATGAGATGGATCTATTTTCTCTTTATCTGTCATTTTGTGAAATAAATTGTATTTTCCGTTGGCAGTTTCTGTATATTGTATTGCAATAAATTGTGTGTCTTTATATTTTGTAACATTAGTTTAAAATATTGCAGAAGAATGAAACAATTGCATATACACAACACTAATATGGTGCAATTCCATGTAATCTTGTTATAGTTGCTATAAAAGTACAAGGAAAAGAAAGGAGGTGACGATACAGATTGAGGGAACATCAACGTCTCAAATATTTAAAAGCCCCCCCACCCAACTAAGCACCAACCTTCCTATTTGTAAACTTCTTTGTGTAATATTTGGAGACAATAACAATGCAAGTCATTGTGGTATTATTTGATCATTATATAACAACGTCCATAGGACCTAATGCATCAGTGCTTAATGACAAATCGTCCCTCCCGAAGCTTTTTACAGGAAGTGTACGCGAGGTAACACTTCTGAGTGGAGGTGTCGGGCCATTCTGGACTCTGGAACTAAATGTCCCAGAATGCAGTGAATCATAGGACGTCAGACGGTCAAAAGGAGAGGTTTAATATGAGATTCTGGGGAAAGAAAACTATTGAAAGGGGCAGGGACAAATGCAGGATTTGTAGAGGGGGGTTTCCACACCACGCCTCCAGTGGGCGTGACCAGCATGCATGGGGGCGTGGCTATAATATTAGACAGTGCTTGGCTGCTCTCCAACTCTTCCTATCCCCATAATATACATGGTTAATGCTGCGTGCACTAATGTTAGGTGCACTCGGCTCTCCCTATTCACGTAGAGCTGTGTGAGGCGGGGGCAGGGTCCAGCCACCTCAATTATACAGTGTCCCAGGCTTGGAGGGGAGTTTTCAGGCACTAAGAAACCCCCCCCCATCGGTTTGCCTATGAGGGGGGATGTACTGCGACATATGTCTGTGCGGATACTGAAGGCATAAGGATGTCATTGTCCAATGTGCTTATGTTGGGTGGGAGAAAGATAAGTAATTTATAAGTATCTTTGTTTCCCTTACTGGGATGAGGAAGATGGAGTTCAGAATAAAAGCCTTATTATTATTATTATTATTATTATTATTATTATTATTATTATTATTATTATTATTATTATTATTATCCTTTATTTGTTAGGAGCCACAAGAGTTCTGCAGCGCCGTACACAGCACAAACAGTAGACTAACCAAGGTGAAACATTACACACAGTAAACAAAAAATACCAAAACTTTAGAGACTCCAGGCAGGCTAATGCAGTAAAGATGGTGCAGAAGAACAGGTATGGAGAACAAAGGGAAGAGGGCCCTGCTCAAATGAGCTTACATCCTAAGGGAGGGTAGACAGAACACAGGCACACAGGGAGCAAGTTGAAGAAGTGGGGAGAGAACAGGGGGGCTGGGAGGAGAAAGGGGGAGAGCAGGCGGAGGAGATGAGATGAGGTGGTTAGGTTTACCCCATGGACCCCCCCCCCCCCCCCTCTTCCTCACACCATTCATCTTCGCGCAGACTATTAAAACCAGTGACACACTTTAGTAATAGACTTACCGAATTGGAGTCTTTGTGTTTTTTTTTTAACTGACTATCAGTTACATTACGCAGTTTACAAATGTCAATTGTACTATCCCATAGAGACTGTATATAGCTGATTTTTTTCCCTATGTTTGATACATAGTAATTGTCAGGAGGAGATATCCAAAATAAAGTCAGATTTATATATGCTCATGCCTCTCAGAGATAGGTGGGTTATTTTGGACTGAACTTTGTATAATTCGGCTTGGAATGCAGATTTGTGGGCGTATATACTGTGTATCCTCCTAGTCTCTAACTCTTATAATCCTCAGTAGCAATTACTCAATCCAGGCAATAACACAACCCAAGTTATAACCATTACATTTGTCTGCCAATATTTTCCATTTCTCAGTGCAAACATGAGGCCGTTTAAAGTGCACCAACATATTAATTAGTTAACCTCAATAATCTTTATCCAAGAGCATAGACTGTGCAATATGTGGACTGCAAACGACTGAGTGAATTGTTCTCAGTTTTGTTTGTGTTATTAGATGTTTAGTTATGTTTCATGTAACAGTTTATGTATGCAACATGTTTTAATGTTTGCTACAAATCTCTAGTGTTCATTGTATGTGTCATAGCCATTTATGTCCTGTTGGACAAAGGTCTATAGTCTGTATAGTCAATAGTTGCCTTGTGGATATGAGATTATGGGCTAGATTTACTAAGCTGCGGGTTTGAAAAAGTGGGGATGTTGCCTATAGCAACCAATCAGATTCTAGCTGTCATTTTGTAGAAGGTACTAAATAAATGAAAGCTTGAATCTGATTGGTTGCTATAGGCAACATCCCCACTTTTTCAAACCCGCAGCTTAGTAAATCTAGCCCTATGACTCTTATTCACCTTCTGACCCCTACATTACCTGCAGGGTAATAAGCCATACAAATCTACATTCTGTTATAATTAAGTAAGATCGAAGTGTTATGTATCTATATTAACCCCATGGGAGAGATTGTTAGTTGGAAGTTTATTTAATATTTTGTATAAAAGGGGAAAAGGGAACTAATAGTTAAATGTTTTGTTGCCAATTGATTTGCTAGAATTTGGGTTCATTTAGGAACCATTTAATACTGGTTAGATCGCAGATAGGTGTGACATGACCTTGTGTAATATATCATCATCATCATTTATTTATATAGCGCCACTAATTCCGCAGCGCTGTACAGAGAACTCATTCACATCAGTCTAACCTCCAGCTGTGTGTTGTCCGCTAGCCATATGGACGTCACCGTTTCCGTTTATGAAAAGGGCAAATTTCACCACCATATTGACAGCCAGGAAACCTCTCACCATCCTAGAGCTATCTAATAAATCTGCGTTTACTAAGCCCACGTGCTCTTCTTGTTGGTGCTCGTTTGTCTGCATCTTGCTTGGTGGGTGTGTGGCTTTCTGTGTGGTGGGTGTTCCTACAGATCTGGTGAGACAACAGGAAAAGAGAGCAAGTCGTGAACAGAGCCTGTCTGCCCACGCCACCCTGAGGTAATATCCACCTTAATTATACCTTTGTGCCATACACCACACTCCAGCTACCACATAAGGCTGGCGGAAGTGACTCATTAATGGCCGCTTTCCTGTGTGGTATAGTCTGTTACTCCGCCCTCCTGATTGTGTTGCCTTGACCTCCCCACTTGCACTGGTTTCATCTTTGTCTCCACCTTCCACTGTGTCTCCTTGTTCTGACCGCACCGTAATACCGGTATTGGCACAGAAACGGCAGCCACCAATAGCGGCTTTTTTTTATTGGCGGTATATATATTGCACCTACTTTCCCCACCAACAGTTACAATTATTTCCCTATCTTATCTACCAAGCTTTTCCCACACCTCTTAGATGGTCAGCTCACGGGGCAGGTCCATCATTACCTTCTGTTTATATGGTCCCCTCCATGTACAAAGCAGCATAATATGTCCGTGGTTTATAAATAAATGATAATGTCTGTATTATAATACATACACTACCCATTTGATCCTGAAAATTCAGATGATTGATCCTGATTTTTTTTTGTAATATAACATTAGTGTTGTAATTGTGACATGAGAGTGATGAGTGGATTTCGTCTGTAATTGGGTGATAAGGGGAAAGAATCTTGTATGACAAGAGGCCAGGTGTGATAAGAGACTTTCTGACAAGGTGTTGATATAAAAAAATGTATTAACTCTGACTCTAGGAAACGAACCATAGCAGAAGATCCTCTCGCTTTTCGGCATGTGCGAGCGCGCCCGGGATAAAGATATTTAAGGCTTCGGGCTTGGAGAACCCTCAGGAATGTAAAGGTGCCTTGTCACACTTCATCAGTGGATGAGCCAGGCACCGACTAACGGCGGTGTTCTTGGTGAGGTTCCCGAATTGAAACCTTGCTACAATGCAATAAATATCCTTGCAATGTAGCAAGATTTCCCTTTATAGCAAGGGACTCACAGTTAACATAAAAATCAGATTAGAAATGTATTCTTTAAAGTGACCGCTGTTACATTATCATCATTTAACAAGTGGTTTTGAATGAAGGTTGTTAAAATAATGTTTATTTACATCCAAATTAATCTCAGTCCCATCTTTTAAAAGTGTTTCTTTCAGCATTATTAGAAGGATTTGTGCTGTGTGCTTGCGAACTTTTTAAATAACTTAATCTCAAAAAGTATTCGTTGACAATGATAAAATAATTTTGGAACACTTAAGTATAAAAAAACAAAACAAAAATCTGTGAATTTCTTGGTTCTAGAATTCTTTGGGAGGAGATATTTGTGGCACGGGTGGGTGTTGCTATGAAAGGTAGTTTTCTAGGGAGGTGGTAAGGGATAGTCCAAGGCTACTCAGAGACTAGGTGTGCTGGCGGAGGTAGCCACACCCACATCCGAACGTCACTGGAGAAAATCCCGCTCCCTGGCTGACTTCCTCCACTTTAAATTCATCCTTTCATCCTACAGCTCTGCCCTCCTCACTCGCTAAACAATCTTTCTTTAAATCCCTCATCTCTTCCCAGTCCTCTAACCCCCGCCGCCTCTTTGCCACCTTCAGCACTCTCTTGGCCCCCTCCCCTCCCCCCACCCCCTCCTCCCTGACTGCCTCTGATTTCGCCTCCTTCTTCTCCTCTAAAATCGAGGCCATCCGACTTGAAATCACCTCCTCCACTCTCTCTTCCACCCCTCCCACTCTTCTGTCCTCCCCCCCCCAACCACCTTCCCCTCCACTCCTTCCGTCCCACCACCGGCGATGAAGTCCACTCTCTCATTTTATCCTCCCCCCCCCACTACCTGCCCCCTGGATTCCATCCCCTCCCACCTTCTTCGCTCCTTTTCCCCCACCACCTGCTCCCACCTCGCTCACCTCTTTAATCTCTCCCTCTCCACTGGCATCTTCCCCTCCTCCTTCAAACATGCTCTCGTATCCCCCATTCTTAAGAAACCTAATCTCGACCCCACTTCTCTCTCGAACTATCGCCCCATATCTCTTCTCCCTTTTGCCTCCAAAATTCTCGAGAGGCTCGTCTGCAGCCGTCTCACCTCCTACCTTTCTGAATACTCCCTCCTTGATCCTCTCCAGTCTGGTTTCCGCCCCCTCCACTCCACTGAAACTGCCCTGGCTAAAGTCACCAATGACCTCCTCTCTGCAAAAGCCAGGGGCCACTTCTCCCTTCTCATCCTCCTTGACCTCTCTGCAGCCTTTGACACCGTTGACCACCCCCTCCTCCTTCACACCCTCCAGTCTTTCGGCCTCTCCGGCCCAGTCCTGTCCTGGTTCACCTCTTACCTTACTCACCGTTCCTTCTCTGTCACCACCTCTGGGTCTCTCTCCCCCCCCATCCACCCTTCCAGTCGGGGTCCCTCAGGGCTCTGTTCTGGGACCCTTACTCTTCTCTCTATACACCTCCTCCCTGGGTGAACTCATCAGCTCCTTCGGCTTCAGCTACCACCTTTACGCTGACGACACTCAACTATACCTCTCCTCTCCTGATCTCTCTCCCTCCCTCCTCTCTAGGTGTCCGCCTGCCTCTCTGCCATCTCCTCCTGGATGTCCTCTCGATTCCTCAAACTTAACCTTGCCAAAACTGAGCTCATAGTTTTTCCTCCCTCTCATACCCCATCCCCTTCTGACCTCTCCATCACTGTCGATAACACCTCTATCTCCCCTGTCCCCCAACTTCGCTGCCTTGGTGTCATCCTCGACTCCTCTCTCTCCTTTGGCCCCCACATCCTCTCTCTTGCTAAATCCTGCCGCTTCCAGCTGCGCAACATCGCTCGCATCCAGCCCTTCCTCTCCCAAGATGCCACCAAATGCCTTATCCACTCTCTGATCATCTCCCGCCTGGACTACTGCAACCTCCTCCTCACTGGCCTCCCCCACTCTCATCTCGATCCCCTTCGATCTGTCCTTAACGCTGCAGCTAGGCTTATTTTCCTCTCTCGCCGCTCCTCTTTTGTCTCCCCCCTCTACCTAGCCCTTCACTGGCTCCCATTCCCCTTCAGAATCCTCTTTAAGCTCCTCACACTCACCTACAAGGCCCTCGCCAACTCCACTGCGCCCTACATCTCCACCCTCCTCTCTATTCATGCTCCATCCCGCCCTCTCCGTTCTGCCTCTGACCGTCGCCTCTCTTCCCCCCTTATAACCTCCTCCCATGCGCGTATCCAAGACTTCGCCCGCGCTGCCCCCCTCCACTGGAACAAGCTCCCTCCCTCCATCAGAACTTCCCCTAATCTGTCCAGCTTCAAACGGGCCCTAAAAACCCACCTTTTTCTTAAAGCCTTTCTGTCTCCCACTTAACTTCCTACCTTATCTTCTGCCTCTGTCCCCCTACTCTCCCTCTCTCCCCTGCGTCTCTCTGTCTGTCTACCCCTCCCCTTAAATTGTACGCTCCTCTGAGCAGGGCCATCTCTCCTCCTGTTTCCACCACTTCTAACTCTGCTCTCCAGCTACTTAGCCCTCCTCCTCGAGGGTCCTCCACCCCACGTCCACTCTCCCTCCTCCCCCCTGGGGGTCTCCCTGTCTTCCCCGCCCTCTCTAGCTGTGCATTGAGCGTACTGAGTTGCTGTGTTTACTGTACTGTGCTGTCTCCCATTGTATTGTGATTTTGTTTGTCTCTGTACGGCGCTGCGGATGCCTTGTGGCGCCTTATAAATAAATATTAATAATAATAATAATAATAATAATCCTGATGTGACCACTCCCTCTCAGGTTTGCTTTGCATCATAGGGGTTACCGCTGGCAATGTTACGCTACCAAAGGCTTCCCCACAACTTTGCATGGTGAGGCCTGTTTATCAAGTACTGCAGTGCTACTTGTTTTGTAAATGCCATCTCAGGATGTTAATAACAGAAAAATAGACTGAAAAATAAAAATACTATAATACATTTTTTATTTGCAGTTTTTTACAATGAAATGGTCTATTGCCCAGTCCTGCAGAAAATAAATATAATTATTTATTGGGCGTCTCCCAGACACTGATAGACTGGGAGTGCACTGCGCAGTGATGATGTCACGGCACGCTCCCAGCCTACCTGTATCTGGGAGGGATGCAGGGTCACGGTGGAGAGACTAGGAGGCCCTAACAGACGGAGGGGTCTACAGCTGTATCGCCGGAACCCCGCCTGATGGCAGGCCCGGTGATTCAAGGATGTTTTCAGGCTTCGGCATTGATAGAGATTTGCTTGTGTTGTGTTCACAATGTGAGTGAAATCTGCAGAAACAAAACAAAGTATTTCCACAGGTATAATTCTTCTTTACAGTTTGTATACACTACACCGTACCACAGGGAAATATATTATCATGGCAGCTTCTCATCCGGCCACACAGCCCCAAACATGGGGTGTAATTTGTCCCAAATGTTTTGAAAAAGGATTCAATGAAAAAAAGACGAGATTTTATAGTTTGTATTTGACTCTCTGTTGGCCCAGTGAGCGGTAGTCTTTTGTTTTCAGATCTGGCTACTTGACCAAAGTAGACAGATCTATGTGACCCAATAGGCAAGATCTTGCCCATCATCGCTCTGTCCAATCAACTGGATCCTATGGGCACCCACACGCCGTCAGGTCAGTGTTTCAAAAAATCTTAACTGTAATGCATTTGACTGGACAATTAGGTCAAGTGCCAGAACCAAAGCAAAATGTTGGAGGGGACCATCCACTCCAGTGCACGGAACTGAAAGCTCACTGCCCATGTGCCAGCAGAGAACCAGACCAGAGACCTACGTAGGGGATGACCCAGCATAGCAGTAGTTTTACCATCGTGTCCAGCTTATTTGGACCTGTTTTGTAGGGGGGTGGGGGGGCATGGCAGCATTTTAGAACCCCAAGGAATCTTGTAACTTGTATGACGCAGCTCAGACATCCTGCAGCAGAGCCTCATGCACACTAGCGCTATCTTTAAATTACGTTATACATTGTTTCTAGTGTCGTCATACCCATTCACATTTTAACTTGCGCAGAAATGGAAGACGTAGCGTTATGCGAGTCCATGTTCCAATTAAATGGAAACCCCACAAACACTAGCAAATATGCATGTGACCTGTCAATGAGTATGTGGCCTTAAGTTCCAGGACCGAGGGCTCCTTATGGCTATCACAGAAGTGTATAATGCAACCGAGTTATTAAAAGTTTCAATCCTGACTCATACAGGTTAATGCTGTGTCCACTTCTGTTTCATTCAGCAAGAAAAGTGCTAAAAAATCTAAAGTAATCTTTCTGCAAAATGTCACTAAATCATTAACATTGGACCCCGGCCCCTACCGCTGCCAAGGCTGCGGGTACAACTCCATATGTAGCAGCACAGACAGTTGTGACTGTTAGAGGAAAGATTATCTTTATCTGCACCTCCTTGTGTGTTAATTAGGCTACGCATCAGCAATCTGCAAATTACCAGTACACAATTTGTGTTCTGTATGAATGATCAAGTGTTTTATGTCTGACTGCAAATAGCGCACGTGGGAGTGTTAATTGGGAAATAGCAATTTTTTTTCTCCTCCCAGCCAAATACTATCAAGATCGTTAGATACACATTAGACATCGCTCGTACTTGATTACCATCTATTTTATTCTTGTTAAGACCAATTGCAATCCATTGCTGTCCAATGCATCTTAATTAAGTCACGTATTACAGGAATTGGTTCATTTACAGACAACGCGGTACTGTTGTATTATTGTAGTTATGTAAATTTCAGATCTTTTTTAACAGAGGAGTAAGAAATGAAAAAATTAAAGCTGCAGTACCAGAGGTGGCCAGCAGTTTACCAATGCGGAGCCCTCACATTTACACTGTATATATAATATACGCCGCTCCCTCTTTATACATCCAGGTGAGCTGCTGTTACTGCAGGGAACAGCTGACAACATTTTGCCTTGGGGCAGTGAGAACTAAGTGGCGAATCCCCCACACCCCAGTAAGGCTGATTTCACTCCGATGCTCTAGACTTTTAGGTGCATGAAAATCAAATAAAAATGGATGCAACGTGGAATTAAAGTACCCAAAATTCCTGTTTGTTAAACTCGGGGAAAAAGCTAGACACTGGTGTAGTTATAATGCAACTTAATGCCTGCTTATCTTGTCAGAGTTTGTGTACAGCCATATCTGGCGCCTCGACTAATGTACGAAGCCACATGTGGTGCCACAGCTAATGTAGGGAGCCACACGTGGTGCCACAGCTAATGTACGGAGCCACACGTGGTGCCATGACTATTATATATAGAGATGGGCGGGCTCGGTTCCCCGAGATCCGAATCCATCCGAATTTAGCCTATCCGAGTACCGAGCCGAGCACGCTCGGTACTCTCCCGCCCATTCGGATTCGAAATCGAGGCAAAACGTCATCGTGACGTATTCGTATTTCTGAGCTTGGTTCTCGCAAGATTTGCAAAGCATAAATACCAGCCTCCACAGCAATCCATCGCCATTTGACAGAGGGAGAGAGCAGGGTTAGGTCACACTGGCTAGATCAGTGCAGGGACAGATCAGTATTTGGACACATTATTGTTTATATGCAATACCATTGTAATCTTAATACCAGTTGTTACAGCAGTAAGAGGAGGATAGAGAAGGGTGTTTTTGTGCAGTTTCTGGCACTCCAAGTGCTTTTGGGGTTTCCCCCATTCTTTTGCATTAATATTTCTAGCTGTCAAAAGTCCTGTTTGTCAGCAGTCTAAAAAAAAATAATATTTAGCACCACCAAGTGCTTTTGGGGTGTCCCCCATTCTTTTGCATTAATTTTTCTGGCTGTCAAAAGTCACATTTGTCAGCAGTATCTAAAACAATTTGTAGCACTACAAGTGCTTTGGGCTCATAATAGATTCAAAGCAGTCCACATATGAGCAGAATCAGTAACCAGGTTCTGTCACCAGTCCTGATGGTAGTGTTCCCAGTACGTCATCTGGGAAAGGCGATGTCAAACTACACCGTCTTTTGAAATCAGTCAGAAAAACACACACACCCAAAAAAAAATTACTGTGTTGAAGCAAAAAAGAAGTGTATGTAAGTGAGGAAAAGTTAAGTGGCGATAAAAAAAAAATTGCCAACATGCCATTCTACACACGCAGTGGCAAAGAGAAAATGAGGCATTCGCCTTTCTCTATTAGTGGGAGATCAAAAAATGTTACAGAGCCTGCAAGTGGTGCACAACTACTGTTACGCGTCAAAGCCGAGCCGCAAGATAACCGTAGATTGTATGCTCCTTTGAGCAGGGTCTTCTCTCCTCCTGTCTCCACCACTTTTAACTCTGCTCACCAACTACCTAGCCTTCCTCCTCGATGACCCCCGTCCCCTCTCGCTCCCTCCTCTTCCCCCTGGGGGTCTCTCTCTTTTCTGTGCCCTCCTTCCTAGGTGCTGCTGTTGGTGGACCTACCCCTTCCCCTCCCCCACCTCTCTAGCTGTGCCCTGAGCTCACTGAGTTACTGTGATTACTGTTTACTGTTCTGTGCTGTCTCACCTCGTATTATAATTTTGTTTGTCCCTGTAAGGCGCTACGGACACCTAGTGGCGCCCTATAAATAAAAATTAATAAAAATTAATAATAATAATAACAGTAAGGCATTAAAGGATAATGTTTGCTCTGAATCACAAATGACACCAATCCCTGTGGAGAGTCCATCCAACAGTGGTATGTCTAATCGTGAGCATTCTGTTAGTGTACCCATAAAGAGGGACCCTTTCAGTAGTTCTGCTGATGTGTGCCTGAACAGCCCGAGTGTAGCCGATGATACACAAATTGAGGATGCCACTTTGGAAATAGAAGAGGATGAGGGGGAGATTTTTGTAGGCGACGAGGGTGATAATGAGGATGTTGATGATTATGATGCAGACAGATACCAAATTGCCTTTCTCAATTTCTATTCTAGACTCTATAACGGCTGAATAGTTTTCTATTTTACTCCTAGTGGAGAGGGGGTCTGATGCAGACGGATACCAAACTACCTTGGTCCATTTATTTTTACATTCTAATTCTACAGTCTGTGCAGGCTGCTTTTTTTCTATTCAACTACAAGTGGAGGGTCTAATAAACACCCAAAGACGATGGCTACATTGCCAATAATCAAAGATGGAGGGGGAAGACAACCAGGTTTGTCTGTATAATTTGCAGGCAAGTGTTAGAATTAAGGACGGCCTTCCAGGGATTAAACTATTTTTTTATAATTTATTAGCTTTAGAATTACCTCACTTATCTAAGAAACTGGTGGAGCACTAAATTAGGTTATTTTAGACCAAATTTTTTTTTATTTTTTCAAAAATAGCAAAACAAAACCAAAACACGCGAGGGTTGTTTGGCAAAACCAAAACACTACGGTAATCCAGATCCAAAACCAAAACACGGGGGTCAGTGAGCATCTCTAATTATATAGAGCCCTTCAAGGTACATAATATACTTACTTACATTCTGCACTGAACTTTCCCGCTTTCTTCCATTGGGGCTCATTTAGAGTTGGCTGTACCGGTGTTTATTTTTGCATACGATATGCATTTCTGTGATGCGTATGTGCACCAAAAATGCGTACGCATGCATCCTTGTAAAGGTTTTAGTGTATCGTTGGCTTACCTCTCCTTACACCTGGCGTTGTGGGAGGGGAGTGACCAAGTGGAGGATAAGTACAGTACGGTCGCACTCACATAACTAAGACACAATTAGACGTGGACACAGCCCAAGATGAGTCTTTTAGGAGAAGATTCTCTTACGGGTGCTGGGGGGCTGGTGCGGCCATCCACAATGACGTTGGTGATCAGCGCTCTCCAGCTGCTTCTGATTGGCTGATTGCGGATTGACCTCTCCAGCTGGAAGTACTTTAACCATTAGCGGCAATTACTTAACTGACATCTCTATTTAGACTCCTGCAGGATAGGAGACTACCAAATAATTTTCAAAGGGAAAAACAACAGATGTTTGCATTTAATCACCATCATCATCACCATTTATTTATATAGCGTCACTAATTCCGCAGCGCTGTACAGAGAACTCATTCACAAATATGTATATAATTACATTTATATTCAATATGTGATATTTGCTTTTATTAACACAGCCCATATACTCTTCTCTGTTCTGTATGTGACAATTCATTACCTATAATATTGTGTACAAATAGAGTAATTCTACTGTTTGACTAAACATATGGACATAATTGTTTTGTGTTTTTGCTTGTTATTCCTTTGTACGTTCCGGTTACAGACCCTAAATAAGCCCCGTTAAGTGTAAACGGTTTTTGTCCACGACAAGTTTAGTTTTCCTTTTGGTTACTCATTGAAAGAGCATTTCATATCCTGTCAAGATGGCGATGAAAATCATTGGGGAAAAAAATGTGTTAATCTTCGAATAAAGCATCTTTTACAATGTTTCAAGGTTTTTAATGAAATGTTTTTTCTTCAATATTTTTTTTTTTTTTTTTTGTAACTTTATTTCGTGTATTTAGTGTAAGTGAAATCCTGGATCTGGGCATTATGTAGTCTGTTCAGAGATGTGTTTAATGTGCCCCTGTGTGTGTGTGTGTGTGTGTGTGTGTGTGTGTGTGTGTGACAGGTCAGCTTTAATACATTTTAATGCACTTTGTGCCGAGAACATACATAAAGGTAACCGCATGCTGTTCTATATTATTTATATGTCTGGTGTTTACCTCTGGGGAAAAACATTTCTGCAAACGTCTGTGCCACAAGCTATATTATATATCTGCTTATTGTAGTCCTTGTATAGACAGAATCAGACATTGGAGAGGTGACTACTAGACAGCAAAATATTTTATTATATCGCAAATATAAGTCTATATAAAATTTGAATTTAGTATTTTCACTTATATGAATAGGTGACTTTTTTTTATGGCTTTTTATAACCATATTTGTTCAGATTTTGTAACACATTAAGTAAATTTTCCCTATAAATGTTACTTATTACTCTTATCATGAAAATGTGGCTCAGTGGTTAGCAGTTTTGCCCCACAGCGCTGGGGTCCTGAGTTCGATTCCTGACCATAGTGTTATCTCTGTGGAGTTTGTATGTTCTCCTCCCAGTCTCCAAAAACATATCAGTAGGTTAATTGGCTGCTGACAAAATCAACCCTAGTCTGTGTGTGTTAGGGGAATTTAGACTGTAAGCTCCGATGGGGCAGGGACTGATGTGAGTGACAAATATTCATTGTACAGCGCTGCGGAATTGTTGGCGCTATATAAATAAATGATGATGAAATGTTCTTCATACACAGCTGTCAATCCTGCCTGCTGTTGGTCTCTCATTATGGACTACAGACATACATGAAGCTTAATAGAACATATATGAGAGTCTTTGTCCCAGGGCGGTCCTCTACGCGCTGTAATACATGTCTGGAAGGTAACTCGCAGGACATGATGCTCAACGTTACATATCTGAGACAGTTATTCCTGCAATGTAGGTAGAGATCCCAGCGCAGCTCTGCAGGACTGATTCACAGATGGCTGAAGGATTTGATGTACTTTCATCTGTTTAGATTTTCCACTAGTAACTTTTGGATCTTCCCAGCCCATGTTTCAGCGTCTGGGCCCAGTTCCAGCACACGCTGCAGAGCGTCCAGCTTGTTTTAATGTAGGAAAAGCATGCAGAATGTCTGGTTACCTCTTCAGGGTTTGGGACCATCCACATTCCAGTTCTCTTACATCGATCGTGGCCTCTCTGTAACAGCTAAACCAGAAGCCAGATAGAAAGAAGGGATTGCAGAAAACAAGCTGGATTCCCACACACACCGTCTGCAGCAGAGTGTTCGTAGAAGCTGTGTTGTTGCTTTTCATGTCTACGGCTTGTTTTCATGGCCTCTGAGTGACAATGTGCAGAAAATGTCTAGATTTGCAACCTTGAAACTCTTACAGTCTGTGTACCGATTTCTGATTGCATAATTGACCAATACTTTCCTTCCTTTTGTGTCCCATTGAATACTTTTTTTTCTGTAGTGGCAGCTTCTTCTTTGTCGTTAGTTCTCTTGTTAATGTATTTGTTGCTCTATAGTCTCTGTCCCACTGGAGCTTACAATCTAAATTCCCCACCACACAAACACACACACTCTCTAGTCTTCATTTTGCCCGAAGCCAATTAACTTACAACTGGAGCACCCGAAGGAAACCATGTAAACACAGGGAGAACATACATACTCCGCACAGAAAGGGCACTGGTTGGGCGAACTCGTGACCAATGCTAACCACTGTGCCACTTCTTCACCAATTTTCATAACTGCCCCCTTGTGTGTCTTTAACAAGTAGAAACGGCATCCTTAATGGTGAGGGACCCCTGATCAAATCAGCCACATTATTGCTATTGAAGTGGATGCAGCCTTCTTGTGGACGGGCGATTAATGTTGAGAATGTTGTAGTTCTTCAGTGATGCAATTAATTAGTTCCTAATTAATTAGCTGAGTTCTCAAAATAAGTGACAAGGGCATTGTAATTGCAGATGTTTAAAAGACCAGTAAGCATACATTTTAATATTTCTTATTTAACCCCCCTTAATAAAATACTCCCTTCCCTTTAGTACCTAGTTGAGAATGTCAAGGGCTTCCTTCAGAAGCCCTGCTGGAGAAACAGAAAGTCCAGTCTTTGGCTCAGCAGCCATGCAAGCTCTCGGTCACACAGCTGACACTCTCCACTTACCTACTCCTTTTCTAGCTTATAGATCACAGGAGCAAGGCTGCCCAGGGCCTCGGTGCAGCCACTGCTAGGGGGGGCGCTCGGCTGCATGTGCAGCCACGGAGGCATGCCACCGTGCAAACCTATAGCAAACTGCTCCTCTCAATCTCTTTCCTTCACCCACAACCATTACCCCCGACCATCAACTCCACAGCCTCCGCCTGGGGCCTGGATACTTTGTACTCTTGGATCCCCTGTATAGAGGAAAGTGACTGGGACAGAGGTATTAGCGCTGCAGGAATCCATATATTAGCAGCAGCAAAGTTCCTAAAGACGGGACAGGTTGTAAGAATAGAAAAACAATTACTGATATTGTAGCAAGCACAGCAGGAGCGATTATTTAGGGTTTTTATATGTGGTTTTTTATGTGTTCATTAGAGGACTTTAAACACATGTTAGTCTGTTTGGCTTGTAGGCTTGTCAAAGTAGGTCAGATGCAATGCTAGAAATGTATGTTCAATGCCTGGTCTGCGTGAGAGGTGAATGATATATTGGACCCTAGACATTTCCTTCCAGCCCCCACACATGTCACACAATGATGGATTCCTAATGAACAGTCCAGTTCCTGCTGCTGGAATGCACTGAGGTAGTCGCTTTAAACCAACATCTTACTCATCTTCTCTGCTTTAACCTGAAAACATTTGGTAATGCAATCAGTCCCCTCTCTGCAGTAGCTGCTGAAACTAGCTTTGTTAGCGGAGAATGTATTCATCAAAGTTGTCGTTTTTTTTTGTTTTCTTTATTATTATTTTTTTTTCTGCTTACTTTAAAGAATAAAAGTACACTTAAATACGGTCATTAATATACCATTCACAGACTCCAATGCTGCAGTGTGTCTCTATTATTGAACAAAGCAGCTCTGAGACGTGGGGTATCCTGGATTTATTCAGCAACAATCAATCGAAACACCTGTGTATTACAATAAGCAATGTTTCAATATCTCTATTTAAACTCATATGTATTTAATAAACGACACCAGTTCAGTTGTTACAGCGTTAAGAGAAAAAAATTATACAATATTAAGTTATTGCTCCATGATTGAACTGGGGCAAAAGGACACTCCGAGCAACTTGCTCTACAGAGCTAAAATTCAGGTATAAAATTTACAAACGGGTTAATCTTTAAATACTCAGAAATGTACAAATTAAGTGATGTGAATGGTTTTCCGACACAAGGAAAATAGTGTTTATTTTTTTTGTTTTTCTGATATAATTTGTCTCGGCGGGCCTAATTGAGGCATGTGGCCTGGCCCAACATACTAGTTGCTGAGAAAACTGGTATGGGCACTGTCTTACAGCCATAGACACAGCGACTGCCGGGCTTCTGTCATCCTGATGTGCAGAGGACAAGTTTTAATGACCTGAAATAGTTTGAGCAAGAAGGACGGGTGATGGGTTCATTATGTCACTAGCCGGATGCCGCTGGGCCCCTGGGCAAAATCTCAGCGGGGCCCCTTAGCAGCCTTTACCGATCAGCATATTATACTACCCAAATTAGTAAGGTCAGGTTGCAGCAGTGTGTTCCATAAGATGGGAGCAGCATAGGAAAAGTCTTGGAGGCAGGAGTGAGAGGTGGTTATCAGAAGGTTAGGTGCAGGTCAGTGGCAAATCTAAGAGGGAGAGAGACAGTATCTCATTATGGGGGTTGGTGAGGACTTAGAGGATGAGTAGCTTGTATTGGTTTCTGGAGGTAGTGAGGAGCCAGTGTAGGGATTTGCTGAGTGTAGCATATGTGGAGCGATGAGAGAGGAAGGATAGGATGGATTGGAACAGGGATAAACAGGTGAAGGGAAGGCCAGATAGGATAAGTAGAATGAGATAGTTAGAGAATGGATAAGGGTTTTGGTAACATCCTGAGGGAGAAAAGGGCATATTCTGGCAATGCTTAGAAGGAGGAGGCGATAAGTCAGTGCAAAGGGCTGGATGTGTGGAGTGAAGCTAAGTAGGCAGTCAAGGATGACACCAAAGCAGTGTTCATGGGGTTACGGTGAGAGAGTGATATTGTTAACGGTGAGGGAGACTAGCAGGAGGGAAGTTGATGAGTTTAGTTTTGTTAAGCTTTTTAGTAGCTTAGGACATGCAAGTGGAGAAGGAATGGAAAGTGCCAGAGGATAGGGTCAAGTTGGAAAGGTGAACCAGATGTGGACAAGCACTAAGGGTAAGGGAACAGAGGAGTTGGAAGGGAATCTGTTCAGGTTGATGGGAAGAGTAGTTAGAAGACTTTGTTTTCAGTAATGGGCGAGAAAGAACTGAGGGTGGATTGAGGCGTTGGGGGGAAAAGGTGGATGTTGGATTTGGTGAGAGGAGCTTTCATGATGAACACTGTAGATCTGAAGAAGATGGTGAAATCAAGCAGTGAGGTACGAGGGGCTGGTAGGCAGAGAAGAGAGTTGAAGATTGGAAGAAGACTGTGAGGGTTGGCAGGGTGGGAGGATATTCGGTCGATGTCAATGGAAAGTTTCTCCATTGGCACTTGGCAGCACTTTTAGAGGTAGTGGATCTGTTTGGAGTGCCACGGTTGGCAGTTGAGTTACCAGACAATGATGTGAGGTGGCTCAAGCTGTCTTACCTAGGGCTGAGGTAAGTCTAGAATAAGCCTGCTACATCAGGACAGACAAGAGTAGTAATTGAAGAGAGGATGGTACAAGTGAGTCTGAGTAGATGATCAGTTAAAAAGAGTTTAGGTGTAGCTGTGTGTGTAGGGGGGTTATGCAGGAGGTGAGGCAGAAAGTAAGGAGCTTGATGCCAAAGAGCAGGAAGAAGAAGTTGGAGAATCAAGAGATGGGACAGATACAGGAGACACGCTGTCCATGTAGTATTCATTGCGATGGGTGGGAGATTACATCAATTAGAAGAAGACGACACCAAAGAATAAAATAAGAGGTGGCAATGTCTGTAGGGTTGTCGATAGGGATGTTGAGGGGAGAGTGGAAACGTCAGTGGATAAGAAGTGAGTGCACCAGGCAGCTGTTGTCATCTAATTGAGAGACTGGGCTTGGGGGACGATAGATGACTGCAACACTAAGGTGGAATGGAGAGAAGAGAGAGGCGTTGTGGACTTCAAAGGAGGAGATGGATGTGGCAGGTTCTGGATGGATGACCTTGAAACTGCAAATATGGGAGAGTAGGAAGCCTACTGCATAATTTTCGTGTATATTCCCTTTGCAATGCATCTATTATTTTTACTGTGGCACATTCTCAACCCTACAGAAAAGTGTCAAAAATGAGTTATGAAGTTTTCTCTGCTGAAAACGTCAGTTGATATTTTTCCATATTCTAAAGCAAATGATTTTTGTTTGTTTTTACTTTTAGTCATTTCATTTTATACCGGGTGCAGTTATGTAACGTCTGCAATTAGAAGCTTGAAGAACGAGTGGATGTTTCGCTAAGGTTGAGAGTATATATCTCACTTTCTAATTAAGGTTAAACCATAAAGGATCCTAATTAAAAGGCCGTCTGGTAGCAAAACCAGTTCTGGGAGCAGTCTGGCTGAACACACTGAGGGACATTTATAAAGCTATATAACTGAACAAAATTATCGTAAGAGCACCATACTTCTCTCACCTTCAGTGCATTTTCTTGTATTGTTACTATTGTATTGTTTGGCTTTTGCACCATCTGGAAACAGCACAGTCATGGTCCCATCTAGACCTCTCTACATGATGGTCTCGGTATCTTGCAGATGGCGACATCATAGTGTATACCTGTCAGGCGACGTCTCCGCCGTACTTCCACTCGGCAGAGACGGACGCCTGTCACCGCTGCTCTGTCCGGACGGTTGCCGGGCAACAGGATAGCCGCGCCTCCCAGCCCTGTCGGGCGCATGCGCAGTGGCCCGTCCTGTTGCTAGGCAACGGGACGCTTTCTTCGGCACTTCCTGTGCCTGTTTCATGGAACCTATCGTCTGCCTCCTGCATCTATTTAAACCTGGCTCTGGCGCCATTAGGGTGCCAGAGTAACAGGTTCCTGCCTCTAGCTCCCACTGTGTTTGTGCTCCGTGTTTTGATCCGGCTTCCTCGACCATTCTCCAGTCTCTGCCTTCTTGTTGTGACCCGGCTTGCTGACCATTCTCTATTCTGTTTCACCCACCGTGTTCCTGCGACCTTGGCTTGTTTGACGCTTCTTCTGGATTCTCCCTCTGTACCTCGTATACCGATTGGCTTGACCCGGACCGTCTGACTCCTCTTTGCTACACCGGTAACTGACTAATAGGGCCGCGACCTGCGTACCCTGTGCAGCAAAGTCCATACCTCTTTGCGGGGATCCCTGGTGAAAGCCAGGGGTACGTTAGACTCCGCACCTATTTACTCAGTAGAGCCAATACCGGTTAGTGTTCCTCTCTATTCGGGCCTGACAATACCAATATGTCTATTGTGCCTATGTTCTCTTTTTGTCTCTCATTGCCTCCTCCATTTAGAACGTAAGCGCTCACACACAGGGTCCTCTGTCCTATCTTTCATGTCTATGCCCACCATGTCTCTCATCTGTGCCCTCCGCGTCTCACATCTCCCCACTCTTTTGTTTTGTCTTATGCTGTATTGTTTTTTTGTGTTGCAGTTTGTTCTGTTAATTGCATCCATGCATTTATTATTCTGCTCATCTGTGCCCATTTTTCTTCTCTGTATGTACCGATGTCCTTTTGCTGTATGTACCGATGTCCTTTTGCTGTATGTTCTAACCCTGTATGTACGGTTCTGTGGAAGCCTTGTGGCGCTCTATAAATAAAAGATAATGATAATAATGGAAAGTTTGCACCGCGTCAATCACTGTGCAGTGGAAGACGCTGGTAAAAAATGATTATTTTCCATTAAACCAAACATACATAAGTCAGTTCTCGTGCATAGTATGTAGAGCACTTTAGTTTTGCATTGCGATCATTTATCTGTGAAACACGCCAGCAATATGTTCAAGGAAACTATTATCCCTCCAGAGAGCGCAGTGTAATCATTCTGAGAAATGTGCAATGCACAAATGTCGAAGTTAAACACGAACTTATGTACGATAGAGTTCAGCAAAGAATCCGGACTGGCATCAAGCGTTGTTTGTTTATCGCTTGCATTAAAAGTATTAGTGTAATTACGTATTACTGAGTGCAACCTTAAACAGATGGGATGGAAAATAGACTCATCTGATTACTATAAACTCATGTGTCTGCTCACCATCCGGAGCTTCCTGTCACATATACCATATGGTGCTGGATACAGATTCTCCATATCAGCAATCCTTATAGACAACTGTACAGTAGGGGCCTTCCATTCGTCCTCTGCAAGAAGGAGCTTCCTAAGCAAACCTCTGTTTTGTGATGTTCAGCTGACAATAAATGTTCTATTTTCTAATGATTACACCACAGCCGATGCTTTGATCGTATCACTCTCATTTTAATATCATTTAAATCAGGGGTGTCCAACCTTTTAGCTTCCCTGGGCCACATTGGAAGACTACGAGTTGGTTTGGGCCACACATAAGATACTCTAACAATAACGATAGCTGATCATCCAAAAAACCATAGAAAACATAGTTAACACATATATATGAGAAAAAAAGTGATATATATATATATATATATATATATATATATATATATATATATATATATATATATATATACATACAAGTTAACCCGTGCATGATACTCATGCATTCTAGTCAAATCAAGCTACTTAAGGTGTTAAAAAGGTTCTTGTCATGCATTTGGGCCTAGCCTGGGCCTCCTCAGGGGAAGAGCGTTACTTCCCGACGTAAGCGCCCTTTTTTAACGTGGTTTTGTCCACATGTCACCACCTCATCATTCATTTTCATTGCCACATCTATCCAGATGTCTATCCAGACACAGGGATCTCTCTCAGCGGTCCTGAGTATCACACTCCTCTCACTCTGTCACCCCCGGCAACCACCAACCACTCCCCACTGTCACCCCCGGCAACCACCAACCACTCTCAACTGTCACTTCTCCTTCAAGAAATATATATATATTTTTTTTAAATCTTTATAAACACTTTTAACAATTAACAAATTAAATTAACAAATTAAAAACATCTTAGTATACCAAATTTCAGCCCTTTCTGAATTTTTTTCCCCACACACACTAAGAATTTAGTAGGTCAGTGTATAACTCCGCCCAGCAGGTGGCGCTGCAGCTTGGTTTTATTTTTTTCACACACACAGACAGACTAACACACGCCACTAGGCATTTATATTATAGATATATATATATATCACTTTTTTTCAAATCCCCTTATACTTACCTTTCAATCGCCCTGTTAAAAAAATCCTCTCTAGTTATTATACTATAATCACTTTTTGTATTGTTTCGATGCAATATCAATAAAGTGCATTTAAGCCAGGCATTGTATATCAGGGTGCCCTGACCAGGCCTGCGGTGCCTGACATATACATCACTGTGACCCCAAATTGTAACCTGTTTTGCTAATTACACCACTATGTTAGTTAAGGGATAACAACTTATAATGGGCCAAAGAGAATAATATATAATGCCCCATTAGTATTACAAGTAGAAGTATGTAGCAGGGAGATAATGTCCATGATTCTCCAGGACCAGGTGACTTTTATTCACTGGTCAGCGTCCCTTGAAATAATAAAAAAAATCCCCCTTAACTTACCTTTTAATCGGCTTGTTCTCCTGTCCTTTTCTCTTCTTTTCTCCAATTCTGTGCTGCTGATTGTTCTTCTCGCGCGGGTGACTTCTCTGTGCTGCGCTCCGCAATGGATGTTGGGTGTGATGACATCATGCCCGACATTCACTGCGAGCACCGCACGGAGGAGGAGACAAGGGAGGGAGCCGGAGTACCAGCTGACGTGACCGCAAGGTAAGTATTTTCTTTTCTTTTTTTTGCAGGGTTTTTTTTTTCCATTAACTGCTGCCCCCTTGCCACAACCAAAACTCCTTCTGGGCCACATTTACAGGCTTGCTGTGCCGCGGGTTGGACAACCCTGATTTAAATCCTTTCTACACGTTATGGGAAAGAAACTTTGATCGTCTTACTGTTTTTTGGGGCCTATTTAATAATTAACGGGATTTTTCCTGTTAATTATCATCCGTCATCGCAAAGATGACAGTTGACAGGTCGTACAAATTTACTAAGAGCACAGAGGAGGGCAGCAACGCTGACGGAGAGGGATCCGAAGATTCCTGTCCTGCGGATCTCTCTCCATAGAATTGAATGGCTAACGACATCAGAATCAAGCTAAGCTTTTCGGAACTTGATAAAGTTGCCCAGATCGCAGTCCCCATTGAGTACTACGGGGACTGCGGTTTAATGTGGTAATTTGCCTAATGCAAGAGATATCTCCTGCATTAGGTTTTTATTAAATAAACACTTTACTTAAACCATGCAGAAAAAGCTGTTTCCACATGGTTTAGGGCCACATAAATGAGCCCATATGTCTCTTCCCCCCCCCCCCCAAATATGAAACCGCTTCCAAAAAAAGATGCACTGAGACCCTAAGATAAATGATTTGCTTAAATAAAAGGATTATCTCATTCCTTCTGCAATTTATGTCAATTTATATGCTCTATATAGGAAAAGAAATGGCTATTAGTCAGATTACCTGTCACAGAATCAAAATATCACAGATAGGTATGAAAATCAATCAGTATGTTACAATGGGGCAAACTAAATTTGACTTTATATTTCTTTTCTTTTTTTTTTTATTATATGTTTATTTCTGTTGTTTCCATGTCTCTCTTTTTGTGTTCTCAATGCAATAATAAAAATATTATTGCGGAGAGAAAAAAAATTAGATAATTGTATCATATTGCCACCATGCTAATTAGTTAAACACAGTCAGCTGGAGAGGCAAATGTGCAATCAGCCAATCACGCGTGTCTTATGGCACAAAAGATTGACTTACGTCTAACTCTAAACGAACCCCAAAGTGTTTTGTTTACCTCACCACCAGCAACTGCAAAGAATGAAACAAATCTTTCATAGTGTGCAATCGCTAACACTAATGAAATGGATTGAAACGTTCACACAGCGGTAGAGGTAGGCACGTGTACTTCCTTTTAAATCTAAGTTCTTTCATTTCAGTTTTGCAGCAGCTGCTGGTATGTTGTCTGGTCCTGTCCCCGAGTCTGAATTAAACGACACGTTCAGATCATATCCATTAATTGCAAGCCTTTGTACACCTCCTCTCCTTGTCTTGTCCCTTTCAGAGTGATGCAAGATAGACTCTCCACCCTGGGCCGCCCTCAGGGGGGGTACTGGCGGTACAGCTGTAAGGGGTGCAGACAGACCGCTTCATCTGTCCGGGCCCCTTAGTCTGACAGGCGTGTCTCTGCACCCCTTCGCGATGCGCAGACTCCCTGACACTGATAGGCTGGGACTGCTTGGCTCGATGACCTCGCCACTACATGGTGCGCTCCCAGTCTATCAGTGTCTGGATGCCGCCACATCGTGTCCAGAGCAAGGTGAGTGAAGAGGAGGGAATGTATAGTGAAGCTCACTGCAAAGTCATCTCTGTAGACTTGTGAAACGCGTGAGTTTTGTCTTTCCCATTCTGCTTCTGGCGTTCTGCCTGAATACTCTGCACTGTCACTGTTTACTATATCTTCCCCTCATAAAAGAATTAACGAGCATTAAACATTTGTGTATATATTAAGATGGATGTATAAACACGAGCACATCTGTTGGTAGATTTCTATGGTTACAGGAGACTAAGTGAAGAAATAGACGAGCTTGTATTTTATACACACCGTCCCTCCACACTCCGCTACAGGGTGGATGGGCCATCAGCGTCTGACCTCCCTCTCCTCTTGGCCCGCAGCTGCCACTTCATAAATCTCCTGCTAAGTCTGCACTTTATAACGGCAAGGGATGAGAACCCTTCCACCTAGAACCATAGACTCGTCCTAAGTTATAGAGAACAGAATGAATCTGTATCTTGTACTGAGGTTGCAGTTGTCGGGGCCTAATAGCCTAAACATAACCAAACAAGTGGCTGTGTTGATTCTCTTAGATTTAATGGCCTCCACTTACTGATGACGTCTCTGTGAGCTTGAATTACCAATGTCCCTGATCAGCACAGCTAACTTTAGTTTTACAAAAGACAACCTGAACCCTCTGTATATATTGTGAGTGGTATAGTTGCCAATGGAATACACCCCCCAGTAGATAAATTCTCATAGAATGCTTTCTTATCATTGTCTTAAAGAAATCTGTGGAAAATGACTGTGGTATGAATATAGGGGGCATCCAAATAGGGACTGGCCCTTAATTTTACCAGAGTAATCTTCATTTTCTCCTAATCCTAAAACGGACCCTGCAGCATAAGTCACAGGAATAGCAGATGCACCAGGTTTGTATTACGGGGCAAATGCTGGATCTTTAGAGGGGGTTTTCCACATTGCTAGAGTGGGCATGACCAGCACATGCAAGTGGTGTGGCAGTTATTTAGACAGTGCTAGGCTTCTCTCCTGCCCCTTACTAGTACCCGGGCAATGCTGCGTGTATGCAGCTTCTCCTTCAGTAGCAGAGCAGTGTGAAAGAGGATATACCTCCCAAATGAGCAGGACAGTCATCCAAAATCGGGACTGCCCCACCAGAACATTTTGGAAGACTGTCCTGCTCTCTTCTACCTGTTCTTGCAGCATTCACTACCTGCGGCTCCTGTTATCCTAAGCTCTGTTGCCAGCTTGTCTGGATCCTGGATTGTTGGGGTCCAGTTTGGAAAAACAATGAATACTATAGGCCTCCCTCCCCGTAAACAACCCCAACATTAAATCCAATGCACCCACATTTAATAATTAGGCATCCCTCTGTGCAACCAGCCCCAATATCAAACTAATAGTATTCAAATTTAATAAATAGACCTATTTCTTCCCAAACAACCGAGACATTTAATAATTAGTAATTACATTTAATGAATAACCATTCTTCTCCCCAAATTCAGCTTCACATTCAATTAGTAGCCCACAAACCACCTCGGCATTGAATTAATAGCCTTATAACCCAACCTTAAATAGTCTCCAACATCACACCAACAATAAATTAATAGATCCCACCCATTAATAAATGATTAGCTCTCACCCCAACATTTAATTAGTAGCTCACATCTCCACCCACATTACATTAAGAGCCACCCATGTTCCACCACAATAACATTAATAGCCCCCTCCCTTATATGAAAAGCCCCCTCCACCCACACTTACATTAAAATGTCCCTCTCTCCCTACAATCACGTTCTTCCATCTAGTGCTGTATTTCCTGCTGCCTGCACACATGTGACATATCAGTGGGGGCGAGAGGGGTAGAACATATCAGAATGACCCACAGCCACATGCTGTAAGGTGGCTGGTCCTGTGTAATGCTCTAGACTGGGTCCTCGACCACCCCATTCCTGGGCTGGGCAACTGAAACCCTGCAGGCACTATACACAAAGTGAGAATAGGGACTAATCTACTCTACCACAAACTTGTGATACAAATGTTCACATTGTGTATTTATAAAGTGGGCGTGATGTATAAAATCATTTTAATTTAATTTTGCGTCCCTTTAATCGCTGTCATGTTTGTGCACATGATACATGTCACATATGATATATTACGTGCTATTAACGTACGATATGCATCTAATCAGATAGTTATTTATGCTATCAATACCAGCTGGTTATGGTGGTCACGTTCATGTTGATTTTTATTCATGTCTTTTAATTGTTTTTAATTTTCCGATCCTGTGATAAGATTTGTTTTATCTTTCTAGTATAAAGCTGCTTTGTCTATTGTTCTACTCATGGAGGTCACACGTTCTCTTATTGGCAGCAGCTTACACTTAATTAGCCGATTTCTATACTGATAGCGCCGTGGTTTCATTGTCTCCGTTTTGTGATACAACATTATAGGTGTAGTGTGTGTGTGTTCTCGGGGAAGGAATCTCTCATTCTGTAGTAAGTTCTATGTTCAGTTTCTGTATTGCCGATCATATAGTTGTACTTTATTTTTGTACTTTATTAAGTGCTCCCAGACCTGGAAGCCTCATTCAATAATGGTCGCTAGATCCAGATGTGACTGAGATGATGTTTTACTGACATTCAGACAAGAGGGAACAGGGTCATTTTGTGTAATGAGTCAAATGAGCCGCGACCACAATGGGGGATTAACCTCTGGAGTTTAGGAGGACTCATGGCTTGGCTATGTCTCTGTAGAGTCTGAATCATGCAGACATCGTTACATTACACACAGGACCTGTGTCATTAAAAAAAAAAAGGAGTAACTTTGCACCTTGAAAAAACCATATTGCATTGGAGTGGGAGGTAAATATAAGATGTGGGGAGAGATTTATAGTTGGGGTAGGGCAGGTCCTAGATCAACTTTTAATTTTCAGTGTAAAAATAAAGCTGTCAAGTATGTGTGTGCTACATGAAAATACAGCCAGAATTTATCTTATGTGCAAAATAATAAACTAATTTGCACCCCTTGTATTGTAACATTGGTTGTCCCGGAGCAAATTTATTAATTTTTTTGCTTCGCTCTCCTTAATGACTCAGGTCTATTGTATCAGTGGGCTATAGGGATATGATGGAGCCTATTTATACTATGCAGCTCCGGATATATATATATACTGACATCGCAAACCCTGTAAAGAGAACTGTGTAACTTACCAAGGAGAGTCACGGTAGAGAAGTTTTCCATATCTAACATTATATATTGTAGTTATTTTACACAGCACCATATGTTCTGCAGTAACATACAAGGCACGGTGCACATACAGGGGTATATAATAGAGGAACATGTATAGGAACACCGGAATGCAGCACAATAATATCCAGTAGGAATAGATGAGAGATTTACTATGATGGCATCAAGTGCAAAACGACCCTTCAAAGTATAGTTATGAAAACATGTCCCAGGATGTTTCCTGGTCCATTACCTGACTGGTTTGGACTAGAAGAACTTAAATATTATTATTACAATATATTATAAAGACTGAACAGCAGAATATTCATGTGCCTAGTCCCAAGTTTTGACATTCACCACCATGTTTATAATCTATTTATATGGATACCTTATGTATATTACATACAGGGCCCGATTGATCCAGAAATGCAAAACGCACGTAGTGTGAGATTTTGTTTTTTAAAATGCAGGTAGATG
Source organism: Mixophyes fleayi (assembly GCF_038048845.1). Classification (NCBI taxonomy): domain Eukaryota; kingdom Metazoa; phylum Chordata; class Amphibia; order Anura; family Limnodynastidae; genus Mixophyes; species Mixophyes fleayi. The sequence continues at coordinate 128,962,868 of NC_134410.1, read as the reverse complement.
GGGTATACGTACGTCTGAGCGGATGTGAAGATACGTCTGGTGATGACTGCAGGTCTAGGTATCCTCTGCTCTACTAGACCAGACACTGCAGGATGCGTCCAATACATATATGGGATATAAAGTCCCAAGACAATGCACAGAAAAAATAAAACTTCAATTAATATCACCTGGTAATGATATAGTCACTAATGACAAAACCTATATAAAAAAAAAGTGTTTTTATTTCCCATGAAGTACATTTATTAGGATGTGATTAATATCTACTGTACATAAATTGTTACAGCTGCTCCTGGTTGCAAACACATGTTCTATCATGTATACACATGCATGCTAGAACATGCAAGCTTGGCACACCCTTACTGTATATTGACTACGTGCACACGCCCAGTCCTCTCTCCAGGGGAGGGTTGGCAAATTTTAGCCCGGAGTGCAAGACCCGACTTAGCTGCCTATTAGGAACATTTTAAAGGGAAAAAAATGCAAGTGACCCAGTCCAAAGTAGCCCACTATTGGTCCAGCCCAGGGGGGCAGATGCCCCCCCAGCCTGGCCTGGCCTGCCCCTGCCCCTGCCCCTCTCCATTCCACCTATCAAATCGTAGGCTTTAGTAAGGATCCTTTGCGCTTACAGTTGAACTGGATGTGGCTGCGTTCAGAGGCGTATGGTCCCGTTCTGGGCATGTGTAGAGCAATTGTGCACAAAATACTGCACATATAATACAGCATTTACACTCCTTATTGAATCAGGCCATCAATGGGACCCAGCGTTATGATTAAATCCAGCAAGAAGTTGCAATTCTACACCTTGCTAGAACCACGGTGCACCAAGTAATTGTCTACCAGTCATATTTCCACGCAGTGAGGAACCAGTGTGAGTGAGTTGTGTTAGAAATTTACAAGTATCAATAGTAGTATAAAAATATTGAAACTTATTTGTAGATGCTGTAGTGTATTTTATCTAAGGTTTCCCTTTAACATATTCTAAAGAGGTCGATACCCATCTAACGGAGTCCACAGGTTGAATTGATGGAAGCAGAATGCCATTTGCGTAATATCTTTTTGGACAACTAGCGTCTCTGAATCACTGAATCATTGACCAGATCGTGAGAACCATATAATGTAAAACGCTGTTACTGTGCTATTGATGAGAGTCCCTAAGATTAGTCACCAGCACAGATAGACAGATAGATATTTGGGGAATTTGTCAGACAATGAGATATTTTGAAATAAGGCAATGATTTTTGGTGAAAGTATTTCCTTAACCCACAAAAATTCCGGATGTAAAGTCATCTGGAAGAATTTCAGGGAGGTAGTCGTGGCCTCTGGTGGAAGATGATGAATATAACGACATGCAATCGGTTCAATAACCAGGATCCATACAATCCTCCCACCCTCTTATGTTATGGGAACCATTGCATGCTGGGTAAATATAACAGGGGTCGGACCAACAGATTTGAGTTCTTTAATCTGATTGGCCCCTGACCCAACTAACACTCTGAGGCAGCAAGGCAGTCCGGGAGGAAGAGGGCATCATGTGACTAGTGTGAGCCAATCGCCTTGTGTTTTGGAGTCTCTAATTGTAACTTCTGAGTATGTTAAATAAAGCGACTGGATGCATAGGGAAAAACGATTTGGCTTAGGTCGACCAGTGCGTACACTCTTAGGAGAAACCGCTGTACTAGACTGCTTGAAACTAGACTGTTTTTGTTTTATGTGACTTTTGTGTGATTTGAATATTTGGATTACTTTGCTCCCAGGGCACCTGAAAAATGCGCTTTTCTATCGATATGTGATATGGAGGCGCAAAACTGGTCCCATTAAAAGTAGAGGATGAGACCCAAAGGCCACCAAAATTCCAGTCCTTTTGCGGAAGGAGAATGGCCCTACGCCTCTAAGAATGAGACCCCCATTTATCTCATGTCAGTAATGTCAGTTCTCGAAATTAAATGCTGTTATTGTTTCACTCCTCAAAACTAAGCGATGGGCCCAAACTCTGCCCTCACTCCTCCCGTTCTGTTAATCGGCAAATGTTGCCATATTGCTCCACAGAACCATGTGCTTCGGCAGAGACATAGGTCTACTTGTGCAAATAGAGGCCACCAAAGAGGATTTTTGACTGTGCCTCGGCTGTTTTGCTCTTTGTAATTGAAGCCAATTGTGAGCAGCCATTATTTGGGTGTTTTCCACAAAATAGCATCTTCCATTGTGTGTACAGGATGGGTGCACGCAAAGACACGTAACAAGCATCTAGGTATCTCTACAGAGCCTGTACAATGCTAGCCCTGTGGAATATGTTGGTATAATATGAGTCAATTATAATAACACAGAACAGAAAAGTAGGTCACCTCGGTTTGGTAACTAGTCGGCCGTCCCTGGTATTAAACAGTCTATAAAAACTCTGCCTTAGATGAACAGGGGAGTGAGGTTTACAGAGGAAATAGTTGAGTCAGTACACTGTTAGCTACGGCCAGACGGGGGGAAGTATTTGCCAATCTTGCAGTAATTCTGTGGTGTCTGTGATGTAGGAAGGGAAAGTAAAAAACTGCTCACAGTTCTGTCCTCGCCATGATGTATACAGCAGAAATAGGTTATCCTAGAAGCCAGCCAGAGAGAACAATATCGTATTCTCTGGTAGGATTGTGTAAGGACATGACAGGCTGAGGGGTAATTGCCTCCCCTCTCCCCATTACCAGTAGCCCCATTGCAGTATATTTGATGGGCCAGGATGTGAGTGTTGTCCTTCTTTATTTGGCCCGGCCCCGATGACCTGGTCATTGTGTAGAATTCCCCCCTAAAACGTTGTGTACTGTCCATCTCCAAAACACATTCAGAGACCTGAAGTCACTATTGATTAAGGTCACCAAGACAGCGGCCAACACACACGGTCAAAGTCACTTAGATCACATGTCTTCCCCAGACCCGTGTTTGGTCTGAACAACAACTGAACCTCTTGGCCCTGTCTGCATGCTTTTATGCATGATTGGCTGGTTAGATATTTTCTTTAATATATAATATATATATTGCAGTTTTGTATGCAGTGACAGTGACACTACCAAACATCTGCCCATTCCGAGGACATCATCACTAATCTGCCTGCAGTCAGGTTGTGCCAGTTAGGCTTTGCCTGCTGACCATCACACACTTGGCAGCTTCATAGTTTTTGGGAGAGGCAAACTCTCTAAAGGAAGTCAGACAGTCCTGTATCTTCCAAACTACAGCTCACAAATATACCATATTGTTGTTATAACTTTGTACATTTTGGGCCTAATGAATTTAACAGAAACTACTAGTTTGGAAGTGGACATGTCCTTGAAATGTACCAAATGAGTTACGAATTGAAAATGATCCGTATCACCGGCAAAAACACCCGTTTACCCCGACAATAGGGATTTTCGCCCCTGTCATGAATATATCCCATAGAATAAAGCCTGGTTCTCCTTCTCTGTTCTGTGCGTTCTAGGTAGATGTTTACCTCTTCCTGTATCCGATAGTCACAACCAGTTTATGTTTATTGCGTGTTTGACGCGTTTCACTTGTGCTGTGATTTCTGTCAGTGTGTGTATTTTTCTGTGCCCTTTCTGTGACTAATTATATAGTATATATCTGAATGTTTCTAAGTACCTGATGTTCTTCCAGGCGCAGAGCTATCATATTACTCCACCTTGGTGGCGTAAGATTACTGAGGTCCAAGGGTTAAACTTCAGCAGTGGCTTTGCCTAATTGCTCTCATTTACACCTTCATTTAAAGCAGCAATCTCTTTATATAGCAAGTTAAGTGCCTTTTTAAGCATGCATCTGAAAGTCCTGTTTCTTAGCTATCCTCCTACAAATCATTAACTCCTTTTCAAAATCTCTCTGGTTGACAAACAAAAAATGGCTGCCAGACACATTCACAGTCAGTCTGCTACACAGACACAGGCTCACACAGCTCTCAGCAGGTCATGTGATGGCAGAGGGGGGGAGAAGGAGGAGATCACAGTGCAGATACAGCAGGGGCATTCCAAAGCCTCTCTGTTCACTACTTCATGTGTCATGTGACTGTGGTTGTCATGGTAGTCCAGAATCATAAATCATTACAAGCAGCCTGAAGAGAAAAAAAAAACAAAGGAAAATGGTGAATTGCAACATTATTATATGCTGGAACAGTGATATATGTTGGAAAAAACACCTCATTATTTATTCATGGGATCACTGCTTTAGATATTGAGTAGAATTTGCAGGTGGCTTAATCGCTGAAGCTGTAGGGGTGGTTGGGATATCTCTGAGTCTTGTATACCTTGTGACCTTACTATAATCCACTGCTCTTTACAGGCTTCTTATCTTGGGGTCCATTGTAGAAAACCAGAGAGTATTTCTAGTGCGTCCTACACCATATTTCCCCTATACTGAGTAAACTTGTCTGCAGACTCGGGATGACATGTAGCAGGGGAGGGCTGGAAAATATCAGCCCGGGGAGCAAGACTCGCCTCAGCAGCCTATTTTAAAGAAATCAAATGCAGGTGGCCCAGTGACCCAGCCCAAGGTAGCCCACTATGGGACCGGCCCAGGGGTTCCCGGTCCTGTGGTATTTGGAGTTTAGTGGTAGTTCACTGTGGCGCAGTGTTGGCAGGTGTGCTCATGAGTTTTACCGTTGCCGCGTGGGTTCGGTGTAGTTGGTAACGGCTTACCATAAAGTTGTTTTTATACTTCAAAGTAAAGCAGTTACAAACTACATCGCACCCACGCGGCAACGGTAAAACATATCACCTCAACACCTCATTTATGATATCACTTTTGCGTTATGCGTCATTTCTTCCTTGATAGAGCGCCGGACTTGTTCGAAGTTGATTGTAAAAATGGATTTCCACCTCCACAGAGGTAGTGTAAAACTTGCTGCCTCCACAACAGACCGGAGGTCTATCTATACTGGGGCAGCAGGGCCACAATCCTCTGGCACTCTGTTAGGAACTCCCAAGTCAGTACAGTGAAACTCGGGAACTACTCAGAAGGCCAGGTGTTCGCTGGAGCCCCTAGTGGTGGGGACAGACTGGGCTGCGGGCCGACTGAGGGTCGAGTAGCGTATACTGACTTAAAGGAGTTTCCCAGAAGTGGAGTGATTGGTGGACTGTAGTATAAGAGAAATCCAAGGTCCAAAGGTCACAGGCACAGAAGCAATATCCAAGGGCAAGCAAAGGGTCAAACTCACAGGCAGAGAAGCGAAATCCGAATTCCAGGCAAAAGGTCAAGGTCAGAAGAGAAGGGTCAAAGGTCCAATAACAAGCAGGGGTCAAACACGGGTGGTCAAATCTAAGGTAACAGGAACCTAAATGGATAGCACAAGCAGGCAGCAGGACTGAGGACAGAACGCTATAACCGGCAATGAGGCAGCAGACCTCATTGCCTTAAATACATAGTTGGCCCAATCAAAACTTACATGCACCCCTGCAGACTAATGAGAACATAGCACCAGACCAATCAGGGCTAATCCCTGATAGGTGCACCCAGATGCAGGCTAATGCCTGTAACTAGTCCCCTAATTAGCCCACAGGCTGTGTCCACTTTTGCGCATGCGCCCGGCTTCCAACAACGCCGGGACGCAGCGCTATGTAACAGGCGTCCGGCCATTGCCTTGGCAACGGCCGGGTGGAAGGGGAAGTGACGTCCCGGTCGTCATGGTGACGGCCGGGACACTGGAGCAGGTAGGAAGCGAGCCGCGGGGGCTGTGAGTACCGCCGCGGCTCGTGACACACTCTTTATGCAAAGAGTTAAAATTGGACGATCTGTTATTTATGTGTGAAAATACTTTTGATTTTGCAAATGTTTTGAGAATTTAGCAGCTGCTGCCATTTCCTGGGTCTGGATTCTCCCGGTCTCACGGGTTTGGACAGCCTTGCTCAGTGGGTACCAACTAATTTATTGCTGTGTTCATATTTGTAAAGCACCCAGCTATTGTCACTACGCCGTCTCCACACAACACTATAACATTGTACAAACTTTACGCGCCTTTCCCATCGCTGATCACTATTTCAGTGTGCGCTGAGAATCCTGATTGGCTGATAGTGATAATCCATTCATAGCGGATATCTTATGCAGTAGTTGCAGTACAGAATATTTAACACATTATAAAAACCAGTCTAATATTTTTTTTACAAGGGCCCCATTCCAACGAGCTCCCCCGGGACCCCAATGATCTGCAATACAGCCCTGAACACACCTGAAATGTTCTACTTATAGATTTGTTATTGCTTTTGCAAGTGTATCCGTTGGCATCATACATAACTGGAATAATCCCTATATAATGTCTAATGTACATGAATAAGGTAGAGACTGGGTCAGCATAAGCAGGGGTCAGTTTCTGATGTGAAAGGGACCAGGGTCAGCTCACAAATAAAAGAAAAATCTATAAAATCTGACTTGGTGATTAGTTCTTTGGGCAGAAAGACCCCCGTTATTATGAGAGTGGACCCCTAAGGATTGTTTGTCGTTTTTTCCAGCATCCATTCCAGGCACTGAATGGGTTAAGGCACGATGGACACTTCTGTACTATACTGATTCATTTTCCAAACATGTTGCGAGGAGAGGGGGTGAGTCAGTGGGCAATCATACTTTCCCACTGACATCACCCAGCATGGTTTAAATCTACAATGAACAGGAGGGGGGCTGAGCTGCAGTAACTGAAATCAGACTCTTCCTCAGGCTCCTCCTCTCCCCCCCCACCCCTATCCGTATTAATTTTATCATTCCTTGCCTGGCCTCCTCTTCCAGATGTTTCCTTGGCATACATGCATCATGTAAACTGACAGTGTCGGTGGACAGGAAGAGACGTGGCAGGAGAGAACGTCCGCAGAGGGGCGTGGCGGGCTGTTCTGACACTTCTGATTGGTCCGGGGGAGGCCGGGTATCTTGATTGGGCAGCGGCTGTTTTTTGGCAAGTCTTTGTGACATCTTGGGGGTGACCTCAGCCCAGCAATGTAGCTGATTGTGAAGCTCTATCCTCTTGCATGCAGTGTAGGGGAAATGTTAAAGTGTGTAAAAAGTTTCCTTTATGTATCTTTACTTTTGTTCTTTAAATGAGAACGATCTAGTCTCGGCCTGTATTATGCATCGCTATCCCTCGTGGCACATCTATCCTGCGCCTCTTTACTTCCAAAATAGTCCTCTCTTGGGGTTTATAGGCCTCTATGGACCAATGACTCCAAACTTTGCCTGCGGGCTCCTAATAACCTGTGATGGTTTATGGCGGTGACAGCTGTCTATAGCGATCGGTGTTGTACGATGATTTCCATTAGAACAGAAGTGTCTGTGAATCTCAGGTGCCCTTGTAAAAACCGGTAACACTTGTGTGATAGTAAGAAAGTGTTGTAAGATTTATTGCCGAAAATGTATCAAAAACTTTTCTTTGAATATTTTTTGGCGTAACTGCTGCCAGTTCTGCTCTGTACTCCCCCCATAATACATGGAGGAACAGCGGAAGGTAGCTGCCCTATTGGCAGAGTCTGACGAAGGCTCCATGAGGCCCTGGGTAAGATGCCGGCAGATATATGAGATAACGTCCCCCTCTCATGTTCAGGTGTCATGCGGCACCTCAGGGCTCTGGTGAGGGTAGTGGGGGATGTCTTATAACCTGGGAGATCCCATGACATGACAAATCTCCAGGGTCCAACCGACTGATCGGGTGTAGTCAACTTTAGTGCTGTTCACTACATAACTTACTTGTTATGTAGATCAGCGCGATCCCAGGAATCCACATGACACTAAAAACAATGGGTCTTTCCTATAGTAGATCCCACTAGATCTAGAGCAGGCCTGGCCAACATGTGGCTCTCCCAGCATGCTTTGCGAGCAGATAGGCCGCGGTTAGCCACAGGTTGTCCACGCCTGCTTTAGAGAATAAACACTCGTGTGAGGAAAGTATATGGTATAATGCCCTCCCTACTATAAATTATAGGAATATTAGAAGACACTGAGAAGTTTTGAGGCCATGGGACTGATTCATTAAGGCAGGTAAATGGCGATACGTGCCGTAGTTTGTATAAACTCGCTCTGCGCAGAACAGGACTGTACAGCAGTGAACGCAGCAGCGCCCAGTTCATCTTCGAGCGCACAGGACACTTACTACAGCCTATAATTTCAGGGGCAGAATGGAGAGGGGACTGGGTGTATGTCTGTAGTCAGTGTACAGTAAGGGCGTGCCAATGTCTGATTTCAGGCTTTGGGCATCTATCAGATACGTGTTTCTCTGTCCTATCACTTGAAGCAGCTACAGGTCAGGTGTAAGTGCTGATTACTAGTGATGACGGCTGTGTATACAGCTAGAACATGTATTTGCAATCAAGAGCAACTGTAACAATGTATTATGTACAGTAGACATTCATAACATCCTGATAGACTTTATGGAAGAAAAAATATGAAACATTTTTAACAGGTTACATTAATATAATTATTTTTTCTGTGTAACCTTTTTGTACTTCATATCCACATATGTATTGGACGTATCCTGTAGTGTATTGTCTGTTAGAGCAGAGCGGACCTAGACCCATACATTTTACTGTGCAGTTTCTCATACACTTAGAGTTCCGTTGTTTAAGGTGGACACTGAGAAATGCTGAATTCATGGAAACTGCTGGTGAATAAACTGGGCACATGCACAAAAATAATAGGTGGCACCCGACAAAGTTTGGAAGCTTCTTGGACTTTGGCGCCATTTGACTTTAGAGGAACTGGCACATAGTTCTAGGTCTGTAGCAGCGATAAAAGTTCTCAGCTGTGGGAAACATCTACTATTAAAGCCACAATTCCATGTAAAAGATCAAACTGTTGGTATTCATTATTTTCCCTTGGTTTGTTTCTTCAATCTGTTATTAATAAATTTATGATCTGGACTACCATGGCAACCACAGTTACATGACTCATGATGTAGTGAGCAGAGAGTCTTAAGAACGCCCCTATGAACTCTGTCTGCACTGTGATGTCGTCCTTCCCCTCTGCAATCACATGAGCTGTGAGCCTGTGTCTGTGTAGCAGAGTAATGGTGTCCGTAGCAGCCATATTTTGTAACCTTAAGAGAGATTTTGAAAAGGAAAGCTTAGGAAACTGACACATGCTGTTTAAAGTGAGAGAAAAAAATCTATGTGGGATTGCTGCTATAACCATCTTTGTGCTGTAACACTACATCACACTCTTCCAGAAATAATGTAAATAAAATGACTGTATTTTATGTAATAGATCAGGGCTCTTTCAAAGCAAATTGTGTTCTTGCATATAAATCCCTCCATGAATCAGATTACTGCAGTACCAGTATATTTCCAGGCCAGTAATCTGCTGCCATAGGTAATTCTAGACACCCAATACATTTCAGAGACTAGAATGGTGAAAGATTTATAAACGCGTCTCGCGCCTCGCTTAATTTTCAAGGTGGAAGAGAAAGTTCTCAAATCCGCTGCGTGACTCGGAACTGGTGAGTTATGTCTCGGTTACTTTGATTCACGGTCAGAGTGAACCATTGTTGAACTGCCGAGGATTCTGGATAACACAAAAGTTGTAAGTAATGATCAGCCATCTAAAAGAGCTCTGTCACGGGTTCAATGTACACCCTAAAGTAAAATTGTGCAAACGCGTGGAGCGGACTTTGAATTTTACAGTAACCTGATCTATATGTTGTATTTCAAGGCAGGCTTATTATTTTGCCTCCTTGATTTCCATGTGAATTGATAGGTTGCTTATTGAAACAGCCAACGTAATGGCTGCACCAGTGCTTATAAGTGGCCGCTACATTTTTACGCCTGGCTGTAACGCAAACTGAAACTCCGCAGATAAATCGCACTCATGGAACAGATATAGTACATGGGTGCCACTTCCAAGGGAAATTACCGCTCTGTATGCGGTGTAGAGTTTATTGCAGTTGGATATTAGAACGTTTCTCACGTGCATGGGTAACCGTTCCGATGGCGGGGGAGTTGGGCAAAGTTTGCGGTTCTAAATTGGACATTTTTATAGCAGAATCCGTTTGTTACACACTGAGAAGTCTGCGCTGGGAGAGGACTCCTCAGATTAGACCCAGTTATATGTTCTATGTGCGCTGCTCTCTGACAGATTCATTTCTTCTTTGTCCGCAATGATCTTTTGTGTTTATAGAAGATCTAAACCGACACGAAGCGTCTGAACTGAAATGTAGGAACTCTCCAATAATGTGCTCTGTATTTCCATAACATCTGAAGCCGTCCTTATTGGGTAGAATAAATAAAGCAAAAGACATTCTTTCAGCTTTTTGAAAGTTGAGCTCTGCTTAAAGATATAGGACGAGGTTCAAATTCAGACGCAAGTCAGTTTGCGTGCCTCATCTATCATGAAATCGCTCTGCGGGTGCTCAGAAACGGATCTATGCCTTTGAACGCAATTGCATGTGATTAATGTCTAAACGCAAATGACACTTATGATTGTCCACGACTTGACTGGCGGAACGGGGGAGGGAAGGAGCTGATGAACGTGGATATTGTACAGTAAGAGCATGCCGAGGGCGTGTCAATGCAGTGTGGCAGTATCATTTGTACAAGCTACAGGACAGGTGTAAGTGCCGACTGATGGTGATGGCGGCATGGTCTTTGTATTACAAACTACATGTATGTGTGCCAGAGCATGATTACACCAAGATTCTAATGGAAACTTATTTTTTTAGATCTGCTTGGATTTGAAATGTCGTAACTACGCTCAAGTTCTGTGTTTTTTTTACATGCAAGTTGTCAATGTCAACATACATATAATATATAATTTGACATAGCCTAGCACACCGTACTATCAAATTGTGTCACTAAATGTGAATATTTGGTGACTTTTTTTCTTTCTGTACAAGTTTATGCATTCCTGAAATATTTACAAAGATATAGTATCAGTTTTCATAGAGAGATAACTTGTTATATATGTAACCTCGTTATCTACCTTACTACTAACTACTTTCCTGTTACCGGGTATCTCGTGCACAGAACAGCTCATTAAAATGTACCTCAGTAATCCACTGTGCATAGTGTGAAAAATCCTTCCATAAATAAATATCTTCAGTTCTGGAATGTTCTTGAAACTTTTAGATATCTGTTACTGTTACAAGAAGCTCTTTTATATAAATCTTTTTGTATTTATGTTTGGAGTCCCTTATAGTGACTATAAACACATTCTATGAGTTTCAATTGTTCCAGCTTATTTACGTTAGAGCAATGCTGCCATCTAGTGTTGATGTTGAATAACACATCGCAAGCAAAGACATTTATTCTCTCCTTGTTCTTTTGTACAGACTATGGCGGATGAGCTGCCTAACTTGCGCTAATGTAGTTATGTGAATGATTTGTTAAAATCCAGTGTCTGTATCAGAACACATGAGTGATTTTTAATTTTACTACCCTCCCTCCCCCTCCACCACACACACCGCCCCAATTTCAGCGATGGTCTTTACACATGAACTTTTAAACCACATGACGCCATAGAGCCGTCTCCCATATCGTCCCTTTTTGCCATTACTGATCCGTAACAGCAACAAGTAAATTATGCAGACATAAGAGTTTATGGAATAGTTTTGTTGGAATTGCCATGTTACATAAGACAGTTCTGGGATCTCCTTTTCCAAGTGCTTTCTCTTTTCCAGACACTTTATGGGAAGTTGTGAACTATCCACCTTAATCCAGACACTTCTGTATGTTGTTGCACTCTGTTGTATTCAACCCATTGTCACCTATGTAATCATGAACAGCTATTATGTGCCTAACTAGTGCCCAGTTGTTCATACATATAGCCAGGCCTCGCTCTGCTTCAATAAGCAGGGGCTTAAGTTGACGTTTTCAGGCGAGGGCACTTAAGATCTCGTCTCCCCAGTCACTGCCTCCATCCAGTGAGATGGCCTTGCAGCCTCGGTGACGGATGCACTGGGCGAAGCAGACAGCTGCAGCCGATGAAATTTCTGTGTTGGAGCTCTGCAGCATGACCATCAATGTTAGACACTGGTCCTTTCACCATGGAGGTGACATGGCTGCACGGATAGGCCCAGTGCACTATTTCATCAAACACAATTATAGCTTGTAGTTTGATGTAATCATTATCATAATTTAATACATGATGGAGCAGTTGATCGAATTTGTGGCGTGTTTTTCTTGTGTGTACCTGCACTACCGCCAGTGAAGTTCTCAGGTACATGGGGACTAATTCCTGGGTTTCGATTTTCATTTTTTTCAGCAGGATATTTACGAATAGACGCCTTAACCCCATAGCCTGGTCTTTTTAGGCCGTTATGGAGTTTCTGACACAAAGAAGAGATTGGAGGTGAATGTTCTGGTCTTCATCATCCAGCATAGTTAGTATTTCCTTCATAATGATATCATGAGATTCCACCTATGGCACTGGTTATTTTGTTTTTGTAATCACTGGATTGATAGGGATCCTGACCTATGAAGAATCCGAACAGTCTTGACGACCTCACTGCCGACCGCGACGCTCTTTTCCTTGCTGTTAAGGTGGAAATGTAAGTATGCGGGCATAGACAATGTACTTTGCTTAGCGTTGTACGTCGTCTTTGCCCGCATTCACCTTAACAGCAAGTTAACAGCAGTCGCCGGTCACAGCGGTCGTCCTGGAGCCAGGTCGGTAAGGAGCCGTTCAGGGTCACCACGTCGGCGTAAGTATTGTAGGAATAATGGCAACCATTATTCCGTACCCCACCCGTATAGGTATGGTGTTCTCAGAGAACAGGTTTTCAGTGTCCGCCCTTAATACCAAAATACGTCACAAAAATCAAATATCATGTGTGTCCGGCAGACAACCACCCATAACCGAGCGCACCATTTAGTTTTCTAATGCTGCTCATGAGGTTTTCAGATGTCATTTTGTCGATGATTTTGTCGATGATCTTGGACAGACACTCAATAGTGGAAAGTAAAGGACTTTAAAGGGTTCTAGCTCAACTTGGTGTTCTCATTAAAGTCCATGGGGGGGGGGGGGGGGCAGCATGTTTGGTGATGTATTAAGGTCTCCCAATCCACCCAGTATCACAGATGTAACACTTTCTTTATCCATTGTTTGTAATTGGTTTTTCTGTAAGCGTAATCCGTGTGTCGTCAGAAGTCGTAAACAGAAATCTTTGCCAATCGTCTTTGCCAAATCTTTATGTAAAGGTGCCTAGGAGTAAAGGGGAACAAAAGCAACACAAAACACAATACTCTTCCTGGCACCCTCAGCAGGGGCGGGGGGCAGGGGGGCATCGGTGCCCCGGCCCGCTCCGTCTGACCCCTGTTCGGGCCGGCCTCCCCCGTGAATGCACGTTTTTTTTTTTATATATTTACCTGCGGCCGCATCGCAAAACCCGCTCACAAGGGACCAGATGTCCCCTAGATCAACGGCCTAGCGCCCTCGTAACCAAACAGGGTCTAGTGCCTTGCTACCTATCTAGGGCCTTGCGCCCTGCTGTAGAGGGTGCCTGTGCCCTCTACACAGGGGGGCTGGTGTCCGCTTCACAAGGGGCCTGGTGCCCCCTCTAAATATACGAAGAGCCAGTGCCCCGCAAAGACCAAGAGCCTAGCGCCCCAAAAGGCTCTAAGGCTTAACTGCCTAACTAACCCTACTGGTGCTGAGCATTCTGCCCACTAGTTACTGACGGGCCTAGTTCCTGACTGCACCACAGGCCTTGTGCCCGACTTAAAAAGCAGTAATTGTACTTATCTGCTCCGCAAGATTCCAGCCTTGGGCAACGGGCCCTCAGTGGGCAGAGCTGCTCTTTAGCCTTGACAAGGGCTATCTGCCTCCGTCGTCGTCTTTCCTCCTCTCTGGAGTGCGGCGTCTTCTCTCTTCTGTCCGGTGCTGCTTGTCCCCCGATGTCTTTTTCCTTCAGTCTCTGCTGACAAACTACTCAAAATAGCGTTGTGCATCGGCTTATGGCGCTCTGACATCACACGGCATCGTTGCGATGCTGTGTAGTAACATGATGAACCTGGATTGGCTCGCCGTGGCGCCAAAATGTTAAAATGACGGGCAGGGAGGCCTGATTGGTCTCTCCCCCCCCCCGCACACACACACACACACTCGATTCGTTGCTGAGGCCCCGGCACTGCTCTGGAGGGTCTCACCGGGACTTAGACACCCAGGTGAGTCCCCCACAGTTACCAGAAATCTTTTGTCAATATCCATTATCCGAAGTATTAACCAAAAGTCATCAGCAGAAGTCAATCAAATTGAAGACTCAAGAATCACTTTAGGACCAACTTGTCACCAAGTGTGGCTGCCACTGACTCCCTCCTTTATATAGGGCTGTGGCCTTATGACATCTCTAGATGACTCATAGTAACCTTCTCAGCATCACCGGGTGAACACAATCGCCTACCTGCTCGGCATCACCGGGTGGACACAATAACCTACCTGCTCGGCATCACCGGGTGGACACAATAACCTACCTGCTCGGCATCACCGGGTGGACACAATAACCTACCTGCTCGGCATCACCGGGTGGACACAATAACCTACCTGCTCTGCATCACCGGGTGGACACAATCGCCTACCTGCTCAGCATCACCAGGTGGACACAATCACCTACCTGCTCGGCATCCCACAATCACCTACCTGCTCGGCATCACCGGGTGGACACAATCGCCTACCTGCTCGGCATCACCAGGTGGACACAATCACCTACCTGCTCGGCATCCCACAATCACCTACCTGCTCGGCATCCCACAATCGCCTACCTGCTCGGCTGAAACCTCTGTGCCCCATAGACTATTATAGTAAAACTATGTTTTAGGGAACCTTTTTTTGCTGCTTCATCACCACTTTTTAGTATAGACGTTTGAGCCTCTAAATCACAAACCAACAGAACACCCTTGAGGTTTTTGCAGCTCATGTAAGAAGAAGCCCCTATAAATTAGGAATTGTGTATTGAGTAGACCGAGAGCTCAGGTTTAACAGGAAAAATCCCCCTTAATGACCAGTAGTACAACTTCTAGCTGTGAATGAGTCCCGTTTGAGGTTCATTCACAAATTCTGTCCCTGTGTATAAATAACACCATGTATTAAATCAGGTGTGATTACCATATCCAAAGACAATGACATTAAAAACAGCATGTACCAAACTACTTCTCACTATGTCACTCATACATATATACACAGTGATGGAAGTGTGCTGGTGAACGGTGGTATGCCATATCACCACGTCTGCCTTCATTGTACAACTATCTGTCACGTGGCGGTCCTTCGCCTTCTCACTGATTCCATGCTCCGGCTGCTGGCGTCCTGTCTCCGGTTCTGCGCACTCATGGACTCTAGCTTTTATGTCGTCTGCATGCTCTCTATTGGATAACCATTCTGGCTCGAAACTTTAAAAGGCACTTCCCCCTTCTCAGTGCCTGTTGATCGTGTTACCTGCCTGGTCATACGCTCCACCTGTCTCTGCTGTGCCGCTGGCTAAAGAGCTTACGCTCCATCTGTCTTCACTGTGCCGCAGGCTGAATAGCTTACACTCCATTTCTTCATTGTGCCGCTGGCCACAAGAGCCACCATCTCTTTCTACTATATTGCTGGTCTTAAGGGCTCTCGCTCCTCTAGCCCTTAAAACTATTCTTCACAAGAGTTTACGCTTCATCATTCAACTGCATCATTGTCTACAGGGCTTGTGCTCTATCGCCTCTGCTGTACCTTGTCTAATCCATTCAGTCTATTCCCCTAAAGGGTCTCGCCTGACACTCCTGGAAAGGGCCGCGACCTGCGGGCGGACGCAGCTAAGACCAAACCACCTTGCGGCGGTTCCTGGTGAAAACCGTCCGTTCGTTAGACAACTTGGCGCCTTGCTAGGAGTAGCGCCAAGTTGGGCAGATCAAAGAATCCAATCTACCAAACCGTGACACTATCTATAAAAAAACATAAAAGGTATATCTATAAATAAGTATATATATATATATATATATATATATATATATATATATATATATATATATTATATATAAGTATACGTGATTTATAAACGTACAGGTCCTGAATCATTAAGGAACATAAATGCCTGTACATACTGTATTTTACGTAAAATTGCTCTGCCCATCCCCAGAAACGGACTATACGACCGTGCATGCAAATCATCTTCGAACACAACGGACACGTCCATCACCCTATGATTTAAAGGGTGGAAAAGAGGGAGAGAATGAACGTTTACACGTAGTCAGTGTACAGTAAGGGTGTGCCAAAGTTGAGCGCACGTAGCAGCGTTCAATTCAAAGTCTGGGCATCTCTGAGCCATGTGGTTTTTAGCCAAATCACTTGCACCAGCTACAGGTCAAGTGTAAGTGATGACAGCTGTGTGTGCAGCTAGAACATGTGTTTGTGCCCTGGAACAGCAACTTCATGGGGCCTCCCTATAGTCGACTAGTATGTAATTGATGTACGCCGTGTGGCCATACTGTTGGGGGTGTGCCTAGCAGGTGAAAAGAGCTAGGCCACCCTAGAACCCTGATGGACTACGCAGCCTTTCATATATAATCATGTCAATGTGTCATTACTTGTTCTATAACCAACTTGTGATAGTCTTTCTCCATTGACTCTTTCCCTCTCTCGTTGAAACATTGCTAGCATCACAATGGCTATATTTGGGACCCAACCACATGTACGAGATTATTGCTGTTGCATTGTGAAATAAGTATACAAAGTTAGTGTCGCTGTAATTGCATCCATTATCTATGAGACAAAATATACAACTTTAATTGTGACATCAGAGATTTTGCTCTGAACACATCAGACACAGTTTTCCTTTTAGGATCTGTACTAATAATTTGTTGCTGCATCTTGTCCTTCACAGATACATATTGATACATTCTGCAGAGCATCTGACATCACAGATATCCCTGAATCTGTATTTGTTTTACTCCTTAAACCCTCAGCAATTACAGAGGTTGTGTGGAGCTAATTCCCCGTAATTCTATATGAATTTCTCCTATCCCCGACTCGCCCATCTGTCTCCGGCAGCTGCGACGTGCTGATACAAGCCTAGGCTCATACAGCTGTAGTCTTAACATACAGGGGCAGAGTGTTGTTTAAAGAAAGGAAAGTTTTCCAGGAAAACCCACCCTCTACTTGCAACACGACACGTTTCATCCGCTGGATTTATTCCCCCCAATCTCCCCTTCCACTGATCTATCATCATATTTTAAACTCTTCACCCTGACTAATGTATGCGGAGACATAGCTGAGGTTTCCAAAAGTCTCTTATTCAGTCAGTCTGCTATTTGCAGAATATGTACTAATCGCTCTCCTTAACCCATCACACTCGGGGCCTGTGCTCACTTCATACTGGTGGATCAGGCAGAACCCTGTACACAAATTCTTTTCTACCTCTAACATTGACTGTATGTAACATAAAGGTAGGGGCTGGGGAGGGAGGGTAAAGGTAGGTGCTCTAGGGAGGGGGTAAAGGTAGGTGCTCTAAGGAGGGGGTAAAGGTAGGTGCTCCCACGCAGGGTAAAGGTAGGTGCTCCCGCACAGGGTAAAGGTAGGTGCTCCCGCGCAGGGTAAAGGTAGGTGCTCCCGCGCAGGGTAAAGGTAGGTGCTCCCACGCAGGGTAAAGGTAGGTGCTCCCACGCAGGGTAAAGGTAGATCATAAAGAGGATTTCCTGATATATTTATTTTAATCCTCAGCCACTTTCCTACACTAGCACCATGATGCCCTGTTCTGTTTGCTCACTTCACCAGGGTTCTGCTTCTTACAGTATGCAGGGCTCTTACTTGTCAGTGTCTGTAATGATCTGAGCACGGGGGACACACAGCGAGACCTTATATCATCCAGCAGCAGGCGGTCAGTAGCCTGATATTGAGTCCATCCGGTGCTCCGCGATCATTAGAGAGCAGCAGAGGTTCCCAATAACGCTGTATGCATCTGGCACCAAGAGGTTTTCCTGTTGGGCGCTATATATAAGGGGGTCAGTGTATTTTCTGGTATTTTTCACCCTTGCATTAGTATTGTAAGCTTCATCATAAATTTGTGGGAATCGTGCAGAATGGCCGCTTCCATACAAGTGTAGGTACCGAACCTTGGTGGAATCTTCTCATCTCTCTCAATCATTCATTCATCAAACTGATGTTTATACTAATGGGTATTTAGCGTATAAATAGTGTATACGTCACCTGGAGGATTCTCACCCTTGTTTCCCTGGCTGTTCCTATCTGGATAATCGAGATACCCCAAACTCTTTCTCCTGTGGTCCTATTCTTATAACAATTGTGTTTTATAGAAGCTCTGACTAAATCACATTTTTGCAGTAAATTTATACTTTTATTAGTATATCTTTTCTGCAGACCTTTTAATTCCTCCTGTTCAACAAATGTTTCCACCACAATTCACAGCTGAACCCTTTTTATTCCTCCATTATAAGAGTGTGCCAACTGTTCAATACAATATTTATCTAATTATAAATAGTCAGAAAATTCTATGTAGAGCCACAAGCGTCTCCGTCTCTGTGGACCTCACAAATCTGCGTTCACTATAAAGATTTCTTTGTGTCTGCGTTTCTCACCTAGATTTTATGCTGATGAAACACTCACAGAAAAAAAACTGCTAAAAACTGATGGGATTTGGTGCATCTATTTTAAAATGTGTTTGTTGTCCGTAGTGGTATAATGGACACAGATGTATGAAGAATGTATAACGTTTTATTGCGTTTTGATCCATTTTCCATATAAGAAAATGCAGTGACTGAGCCGCAGTGGTTGCACTGTTAGAATAAGCCCCACGGTTGGTGTCTGAAGAGTTCAGCGCAGGTTTCTTAAGCCACTGAGCGACACATAGCAGTGAATGGGACACCAGGATTCATCGTCACTGAAGAAGTGCTAAAAAGTGCTTCAGCTATCAAACCACTTCTGGGTGACATGGAAACTCTGTTCTCTATATACTATTCTGGGTCATTATCGCAATGATGAGGAATGAAATATTGTGACTAGTTATGAAAATTCTTCTTCAGGAACAGCAGTCACGATAAACCGCTGTCGCAGTGAACACCTATCTCCTCTATCGCAGAGTGTCCACCTTTGTGATAGTGACCGGAGGGGAGAGCAGGTAAGCTGCTTTGAGGGATCCAAAGATCCTTCTCCCGCAATGCTCTCCCCATAGGCTGCAATGGCTAACGCCATCGTCAGATGGTGTCAGACATTGGGCACAAGTTCAGAAAATCTTTGAACTTGCAAAATTGCGCAAAATAGCAGTCCCCATAGAAACCTATGAAGACTGCTTTTCCAATCTCCGATATCTGCTGCTATGCCCTAGTAATACATTGAAACAATCTTTTAATATGCGGCAATCCCCCGAAAACAGTTGTTTTGGGGCAGTGCCCTCCTCCAGCTTCAGTGCCTCCAATGAAGAATTAATCCCAATGGATGAAGTCAGTAATTATCTCACATATTCCTGCATGACCTGTTGAGGATCGAGCCTAGAGAGGAGAGAAGCTCTTCTTTAAAATCTGAGCTGTTATGCTTTATATCCACAGCCTGTTGTATGTGTCCATTCTGCCCCCGGGCCGGTCCCATAGTGAGCTACATTGAGCTGGGTCACTGGGGTACCTGCAGTTTCTGTCCTTTAATATGTTCCTAATAGGCTGCTTCTAATTACTGATTTTTTTTTTTATGTTGATGGTCATGAATCCCTTATAGAATTTTTTTCTTTTTTTATTAATATTATAGTTTCTCTAGGCCTTCAGAATAAGAAGTAACAATCTACTTCCCCATTAATGAACTGCAAATATAGTTGAGTTGTATGAAAAATATGAGCTGATATTCATGCGTGTGTCCAGCAGGTGGCAGCAGAACTGCACTAATCTTGTATAGAAGGATGAAAGAGATAGAAAGAGGTCCAGTAGAGACTCTCAGGCAACGTTCCCTGTCACAAATATTGAAGTAGACTTCAAAAGGAGCAATTTACATGGCATACCTGTGACTCCACGCTCCACTTGTGGAGGTTTTAGAGCATGGAGCTTATCTAGAACAGCCACATCCGCTTCGTCCTTCTTTGGTCTCATCAGTGCAGGCAAGGCTGTTCTGGTCAGCAGTGTGAAGTCTTTTCTCTTTTTGGAAGGGGCTTATTTGAATATTTTATTCCCGGGAGCATTACTTGATAGTCCATAACTTCTCCTTGTTCTAGTGACGCTACTCCCATGGCTTGTCACAAAGCTGACTAGAAGTCCCTGGACTGCACTGATCGGCCTACAAGTGTTGCTGTATCATCCGATTACTCAGGGCTGCCATATAAATAACATTTTCCCAGAAGTCCTTTATCCTATAAGAAGGGTGTAATTGAATTGATTCTGATTAATGTTAGAGATCTGTATGTAACACTTCACCTAATGGCTTTAAGGCAATTCTGACCCACAATGCAGTGTGGAAAAGCAACATATAATATCAGTGCCATGACCAAATAAATAAAAAACCAATACAATACTACCGCCTTATACAACCAGCTTAAAAAATGAACACAACTGTGGTCGTTACAAAGGTGTTTAAAGAAATGAATATATAATAATATGCTTTTTATATCTGGTTGCAAGAGCAAGTGGTATGGGTAGAGCACTATAACTCACAATACAGGGGACAGCTAAAACACATTGAAAAATCCCTTTCCTCCATCCCTTTTCTCCCAAACAGTAGAGGGGCACAGATGGTGGTAAGGCATCCTCAATGGCAAGGAAGGAATGTTTAGGAAAGTACGGCCACCTGTAGGACCTTCTACCAAAGTGGGGTCCACTTTGGAGGACATAGTGGCTGCTCTGCAAACCTGGTGCTCCAAGGCCCCATGATGCACTGCAGTGGGATCCAACCACCCTGGTTTAGTGTTTTGTCAGATAGAGGGAACGGTGACCCCCACCACAGAATAGGCCTTCTGGATTGTCATCCCTGCTCCAGCGGGAGAACGACTTAGACAAGGCACCGGGCCCCTTCCTATGGCCCTCATAAAGGACAAATAGGGTATCTGGGTGACTGAACTCAAATCCTGAACAGGTTAGACTCGCCGTCAATGCAACACATCCAAGGGGTGATGCACGGCTTCCTATAAGTTGCTAGGATGGTACCGCTAGATCCTGGTTGTTTCCAGTTGAGAAGACAATGGGGAACTATACAAAGATACTCAAAGTAAAAGCATCCTCCTTGACCTTCAGAACTAGGTTCAGGTCCGAAAAAGATCAAGGAGAACAGAAGGATGGACAAAAATGTTCCACTCCTTGTGAAAACACAAAATGAGAGATACAAAAAACTTCAGTTGGAAAACTTATTTTCTCACACCAGTCCAGGTAGGATTACCCAATGATAGACACAGAAGAGAACCTCTTCGTCCCAGCATGGTACTCTATAAGAATCCTGTCTTCAAGAAGGTTAAGCTGGCGAGGGAGGTGCCCAGGTGCACTGATCAAGAGATCCACTAGATCTGTGTACCAGGACCTTCTGGGCAAAGCAAAGGTAATGACCAATGCCTGCTCCCGGTTTTATCTGACCTGTCATAACATCTGAATAATCAGTCTGTGGGAGCCTGTAGATGAACAGGAATGGCCACAGATCTACCAGCGTGTTGATGGATCTGGTGCCATACGGGGCAGCTTTTCATTTAGTCAAGTCACCAACAGATATATTTTTAGGATCTCCAGATTTGCACAAGGTCTGGAAAAACTTTTGTATGTAAGGACCACTCACTGCACCCAGCAACTGACGTCTCGGGGAGT
This sequence comes from Mixophyes fleayi, assembly GCF_038048845.1. Taxonomy (NCBI): domain Eukaryota; kingdom Metazoa; phylum Chordata; class Amphibia; order Anura; family Limnodynastidae; genus Mixophyes; species Mixophyes fleayi. The sequence goes on along the minus strand of NC_134410.1, from coordinate 128,941,188 downwards.
TCACCTTTCAGTTGTAGACTCTCAAAAATGTAGGTTCCTGATATGGTCTAATCAAAGTGCTCAACCCACTCATCGGTAACATTGGCTCCTGCGGAGACCAAGTACACTGGGCTTGTTGGTAAAGGAAATGTCCTCCTTCAGGAGACTGGTATCCACAGTGACTACTTGCCACACTGTCAGGAGATATCCATTCACCACCTCTGCGAACAAACCAGCCCATGAGATAGCTGGATAGGATCCCATTCCATGATCGGACAGGTGCACTTGGAATGGGGCATTTTGTGCATGGCACCACTTGCAGGGTTAAGACCACAGTCGCCAGCTTCATGCAATACAGGATAGAACTGTACACATTAGTCAGAAGCGGAAAACACTCTGAAGCGCCATCATCATCATCATCGAGGGCAATGGAATCAGTGACAATATGACCCTGTTTATAACCCAGCTGTAGACTTCCAGAAGCTGGATAATTATCTGGATATAATGAATTGCCAGTCCGTGAACCCGAGAACTGCCTCCTGCAGGTAAGTTATCTTGGAGCTTGGCACACACATACCTACGTCGGGTTGTAGGACTTGATTGATCCATATGATCAGAGGACACGGAAAACCAACCGTGTTCCTTTACTTTTAATAGGGCGCGTTTTGCATTTTTCAATTGCACTTTTACACATTTCTAATCGCACTTCAACCAAAGTAGTAAAAACCTTCCAACATTGACAAGTGACAAATGTAATAAAGTCTGTTCTGAAGTCCTTTATCTGGGTGTGAGTAGGGTGGACTTTAATGCGATGTTATAATAGATCACCATGTGCTATTTCTGGAGTATCCACAAACCCACGTGCACATTACTTTTATGGGGGTTTACGGTGGGAAGAAGTGCGGGCACCTAGCAATGTCCTTGGTAGAGACTTGGCTGCATTTGCACAAACAAAGAAATCCGGGGTCTGCATTTCGTTAATGAGCCTTAATGTGTTTTCTTTAATTGCATCTTGCAGCTATAAAATGATTTATGGTCACAATGTGGCTCAGGCCACCAGGAAACTACCTCCAGTGTCCCAATTACTGCCAGCAGAGCTGAGGATTAGGGAAGAGGTCTGCGAAGGGGTTTATTCATCGCTCCCCTCACTTCTTTCTCGTTATAATAATATTTATTATAGAGCCCAGTCTCCAGCGCTTTCTACTCACCACTATGAAGCTGCCACTCATCCAATCTGAAATAAGTGGGGTGTTCTTACAAATACCTAAGTCTACAGCGGGGAGCAATAAACCCTTCACTGCTAGGGGCAAGTTGGAGTCTCTGTGAAGGTATTCCCGGTTACTGATACAAATCTTCTAGCATCTGTCTCCCCCATACTGGTTCCTACTGAAACTGGAACTGGGGTACCCTTATTTAAGCAATCAATAGACCGGATAGCCGTCACAATGCAAAAATATAACATACAAACGTAAATAAGGAAAAGGGAAGTTGTGGTAACATTTTGTTTAGAAGACCTCCGGCTGGTCAGTAATCATTTGCCAATCCCCAGTATGTAAAAATTTCCATACTTTTATTGATATGTCTGTAGCCCTTAAATTGTGTGTGTGTGTGTGTGTGTGTGTGTGTGTGTTCTTACAATTCCTGTGTGTTATGGGTCTGAAGCAGAGGGGGCAGTACGCCAGCGTGTGTAACGTATCTTGTATGAAATCGCTCTGCGTATGACCACAAAAGTGAATGCACGGATGTGCAGATTTGCCTGTTATATGTGCAAAATAAATCTATTTTAATAGGAAAACTTGTGTGTATAATCCTGACATTTCCTGTGTTTGAGAGTTAGATTGACTCTAAATCTGTAAACACAAAATGTTTGTTGCTTGAATTTAGCAAGAATACATCACCCCCACGTTTACAACTTCTTGCAATTTTCATAGAAAACCACTTTGTCTATTCCCGGGTAGATTTTCTTTTCCACGTCAGGTGTTACAAAGACACCAATGACAATTTTTGGAAAATACAAAACCTTCTTACAAAAAAACAACAACAAGGTATTATTTGTGCATGGCATGTATTAATAACTTAACATTGATTTCGGAATGTGATCAGACCAAAGTGTAACAATATGGGCTCCGCACAGGGGTGAGAGGAAGTCGTGGCAATGAAAGGGTTAAAGTACGCTTGCCTTATACATTTTTTGGCTCAGTGATTACAGAGAAAACTGACCCCTCCTTATGATGATTGGTTCAGGTCATAAAATGGAATCCTCCATTGGTAAAAGGGAGAGGTCCAGTTTAAACATTAGAGCTTGGAGAAACAGAATTTTGTTTAAGATTTTCTGACTATTTTAGGCATGGTTTTACTTTTTTTTTTCCTCGAAATTTACTATATTTCTATAGCAATATTTTCACCAAAAAGATTAGAAATGATCGTCAGGTTTATGAGGAGCCCCGGTCTACACCAATATAACCAATAACGTAATGTATTGCGCTCTCCATCCATACTCCTCAGACGAACCTCACTCGCTTGTATCACACAACCAGGTTCACCAGACGGAAAATCACTGTAGCTTTGGGGGTGGTGTGGGTGTGAGTTGTACTTACAGTGCCTTGAAAAAGTATTCATCCCCTATTAATAAGTATTGATCGCCCTTGGCAGCTGTTTCAGCCAGCAGTCTATACTAACTAAAAACACACAAATGGAGCAATATTTGCCTATTTCAGGGATTAAGGTCAGGGCTCTCAAACACCTATACATTCTTAACCCATTTCATGCTGGGGATTTTTTCACCTGAGCCATGGGTCAAAAACCACATTAAATCTTATTTTATGTTTTTCTGTACTGTGCATTCCCAGAAAGTGACTGTACGCAAATGCAGCTTGGTAGACCTGCGACTTTCTGACACCACTAAAGAGGAAGGAGTGTTGGGCCAAGTACAGCAAAGATGTGTTCTAGCAATTGGGAGTCACAGATATGGCAGATGTAAGTAATGGATGACGATCGGTGTTACCCAGCACCATACCGCTTAGTATTCACACCAAAGTTTTCCACTCTATCTCCTGCCATCTTTCTACAGTATGTTGTTGATGGTGTTTGGAAAATCTGTGTGGGAAATATATGTTTCATCATCAAGCAGTTTTCCTTGCGACCCCCATAAAGGCCCTTTTTGTGATTATTGACCCATGTACATTATCATTCATTGTCGCAGGGGGTCAATCTGATCTAGGCAGAGGGGCTGTAGTTTCGTACTTCTCTCACTTCTGTACGATGTTCGTTGCCTTCACCAATAGTCTTGTACATCTCTATAATCGGATCTCTGGCTTTTTTTCTTTTTGGAAAGTGTCACAGGGAGGAGGGGTATTTGTAGTTACACAAGAATTGACATGGGGTGAACCACTAAACTTCTTGCATGAATTGAGGAGTCAGCCCTGTGAATCTTTTTGCAATAACAGGGAATGAATGTTGTGTAGAAAGTTGTTGTTGTTTTTTTTTTTTTACATAGTTCTTAATGCTTAATGCAAAAAAGTGTTGAATCTTATATCAATCTCTTTCAAACTTAGAATCTGCAGCAACATAATATAAAAATAAGTGTTGGTGCAGAATATGCAGCTTTAATCTTCCCTCGTTCATTAGTACAGAACAATTTACTTTGTATTTTCCTGGCTATTTGTTCTGCAAATGTGGCCTTTCTCTATTTTCCTTTGCAATTCAATAAAATTCAGTGAAGTTTTAATAGTATTGTAACAAGTTTGATGAGAAAATTGACCACACACCTCTGCCCAATGGCTTTACAGGTACATTTACAGTAATTGTGCTATTTGTCATAGGCAAACCAAGGGGAGGGGGGGGGTCCTAGTGCCTGGAAACCCCCTCCAAGCCTGTGGCACTGTATAATTGAGGTGGCTGGACCCTGCCCCCGCTTCACACGGCTCTGCTTAACAGTAGTGCACGCAGCATTGCCCATGTATATTATGGAGATAGGAAGAGTTGGAGAGCAGCCAAGCACTGTCTAGAATTATAGCCACGCCCCCATGCATGCTGGTCACGCCCACTGGTGGCGTGGTGTGGAAACCCCCCTCTACAAATCCTGCATTTGCCCGTTTGTGTTATTCTAAGCACATCATTATATTGTACCTGATGACTGCAGCCCAGATCAGTATAGGCAATCCACGTTTCTCCAGGTAATGTAGGACTACAACTACCAGCAACTGGTAGAGAAGCTGGGAGTTGTAGTCCCATAGTCACCCGCTGATGAGTCAGACTTTGCCGCATACAAATTGGGGTCTTATGCAGAAACCATAAAGAAAGAACGACACGGAGGCGAACACAACTTTTGGACTTGTATTGATAAACGCTCATTTTGTTTACAATTCTAATACCTTTTATTCATCAAGAAAAAAGTCCGATTTTCAATGCTTTTCATTGTTGCCGTTAACGTGTGCAGAAGTGATTCACAGTAAGACTGAGCGGAGCAGAGAGGCGGTTACATGAACAGCGCACGGATATGGCAGTGGCGATAGCGGCCTGGTGCCAAAGTCAGTTTATTAAAGGCAGTACAGGGCAAGGTTTATACCCAGCAACAACCACAGCGCTCCAAGTGAGGCAGGGGCAGCCGTCCGCTGTTTTATCCTGGTCTAGAAGCGTTTGTAACCCAAAGATGATGGTGTCAAGACTGGTCCTGGTGACAATACAAATTCTCTTGTATAAGGCATTATCTTCAACTCTGAAATACACAGTGTACGCCCAAGTGTTCCCCCACAATATACACATTGTATGACCCCAAATATACATTCAACGCATCCTAGCGCTTCTCAAACCTATAATGACGCCACACGCTGTTTATGTCAATGTCATTTTATTGTAAGACACAGCAGGTGGCTTGAAGGGGCCAAAAGCTCACATTGAACTCTTTAGTTTGTTTCCTTAAACGCTTGGGGGTGTTGCCAACCCCTGTCTCGGATGGAAACAATGTTTTTTACAAATAATCTTTTACCTAGATTCCATATTTGATAGTGGGCTTCTCTTCTCTGAATAAAATAACTATACAACATATAATTCTATCCACATTTTAGTAACATATTTATAGATTTCCAATGGTTCTAGCTGATTTAAATGTCCACTCAACGCTGCTCTGCTTCGCCACCTAGTGACAAATCATGGTTATTGCAGGGTACAGATAGAACGAGAATGTTTTCCTGTAGATGTAAACTACATTTTAGCATTGGGATAGCTTTAAATTAGCGACTTAGCCCGGTTACTTAGTCCACTCTTACAATAAGATATTCTAGAGCAGAGACCCAACTACACAAAGATCCGGAAAACACAAAGCTGGATTAAAGTGAAAGTTAATACAAAATTGAAACCAAGGGATAAACTTCCATCAATACAAAAATAGAATTATTTTTTTTTTTACATTGCAGATACAATAATTTTTTTTTTTAACCCTTTCTATAATTTTGTCTTTCAATTTTTATTTTTTTAATATTTTCATTTTTATTTTTTTTTTACAAATCACAAGACATGGAAACCTCTCGGTGCTGGTGAAAAACAACGATCCCCCCAGCGCTCGTTTTAGAATAGCCTTGTCCTACAGCACCTCAAAACAGGTGCACTATCGCCCCAAGCACTCCTTTCCTGTAGCTGAACCTAATATACAAACCCTCACAAAAACAGCTGCTAAGAGGACTGAAACAACCGGGATACACAAGTGCCAAACTTAGTACAAGAATGTTAAAGAACCACCAATGAAGCGTACCAGTTCCATAACTGTATAATCGGTGTGTGCTACTAGAGTTTAAGTGGCTTTGTTGTAGAGCAAGATCAGAGCTGGGGCCGAATTATGTGCCGATTTTGCCAATTGTTAGGAGATAACTTGTAATAGATTGTATGTTGTTCTGCATACTGCAAAATCTAATAGACCTAACTAAATAAAAAAATAATAATTTTAGTGTCCTTAATTAGGAAGGTATGAGATGCAGTCCATTAAAAAAAAAAGACAATTAAATGTAAAGTATTAAAAGAAGCATGTTGGACGTGCTGTGTAAAATTAATTAATGAGAAGATTGGGTTGCAGGAATTAACCTCTTCTAGCAACAAGTCTATATGTATGATTCAGTACTTGAATTAATTATCTATGTTCACTTAGCCCCACTATCCCCTAATAGTATAATCACAGGGACCCCTCCATTCATTAGGTATAATCTTTAGTGGCTGGGGGCCATATGCCCCCCCCCCCTGGTAATCTCCCCACTTGTGTTCATACCCATAGGGCTCATTCTATATGGAACACTGCACAGACAAACAGGTCTTAAGGTAATGCAGCATCGTGGTCACTGATCCCGGTGTCTGTACCGCCTTAGTTTTCACGCTTGCAGAAGTATAACAAGTTTTGGTTCATCGCATGGTTTAATGGGACCAGTCATGATGCCGGCACCAAGAAATGGTTTGCAGAGAATGCTCTGCTAAAAAGCTCATCTGACTGAGCCCTATCAGGAAAGTATCTTAACATTTGGGCATAGTTTATATGCTGAGAAAAAAAATTACTTGTATCCACTTATTTATACTAATTAATGTTTGTGCCTTTGTGGGAGCAGCCTTGTTGCCAGTAATTGGAAATGAAATGCTGACGAGACCTGTAGAGCATCACTGTGTATCGCCTCTTTATTGTATCCCCAAACGCTGATAGAGTTTCTACCACAGGACTGCCGTTAAGGGGTTAATAATATTTTTTTGGCCAGCGGAAATGTACAGAGAGCCTCAAGGGTGAACATTACAAAATAACAAGAGGTCAGTCCTACAAACTTGCGGTCATTGTCCCTGTAGAGATTAGGGCATTCTTCTCATGCACTGTGCTGGTTTTCTGTAGGGAACGAAATGTACCAAGAGAAAATAACCCATTTCTGCTAATTCAGGGGGAAATTATGGGGAGAGCGGTCCACTAGAAAGACACTCAAAGTTCAGCAAATATTCACCTAGAGCCTACAGTATAATAATCTTCCTCTCCACCCTCTTTATGTGATGGAAAATGGCCAGCAGGAAACATGGAAGGGGGGGGGGGGTATCTAGGTCACCTTTTTTGCCATTTAATTCAATAAACCCGTTAAGCGATGCTCTGCAGAACTTGTGTACATGGGTGTGATATGCTGTCACTCTGGGAAATGGACCATGTATCTGGTTGGAAAATGGCAGAACTCTCGCCTCCCCATTATCAGATTTGCCATAAGTGTCAGGTCCGGGATTAAGACTTATTTTACAAGCTATTACACACTAAAAATAGGTCTTACTATCTATCGTGGTTTATGTATAAATGTATTATTATTAGGTCATTGAGCGGAGATACTAACATACTGATAATGGTTAATTAGCTGCTATTAAATTGCCCTTAGTCTATCTTGGTCTGTGTGTGTGTGTGTGTGTGTTAGGGGATTTAGATTGTAAGCTCCAATGGGGCAGGGACTGATGTGAGTGAGTTCTCTGTACAGCGCTGCGGAATTAGTGGTGCTACATAAATAGATGATAATGATGGTGTTGGGATGAACATGCTACAGAATTCCTGAATGATGCTGTGTTGTCTGGCACTGCTGGGAAATATACAGCTAGCCCACAATGAATAGAGAGTAGTGAATTTTACAGAGAGATAATCGTTCTGTATCCTGCTAGACGCCTGGTTCTTTAACTTACTCTCTGAGCGTGAACTTACAGTTTCCAACAAAACAGGAAGAGTCTTATCAAGATCTAATTCTACACAATCCCTCAGCTCGATCAGATCTGACAAACGCTTTAAATTACTCTTCCTAAACATCCTAAGATGCGGCAGAATTTAGGAATCTCCGATTCATTGAGAACATAGATAATGTGACATTGTTGAACCTGGAGCTTTTCTATCCCGCTAATATAATCGCTGCACGCGGACAAAAGCTTGTGCCGAAACTCAAGTGGCCACAAGCATAAGCTTAACTGCTGTCACTCGATTGCAGAGGCGAGGAACGCCCCAGGTTTGATTGGGGTTTCCCACAAATTGCTATAAACCACTACGATAACATCACAGAGGAGGTATTAGAACGGCATTAATAGCGCTTGCGCAGTTGCAGGTGAAGGAAGAAACGGCAGCGGAGGCTTCACAGAAGCGTTGCTTTAGCATTGGCTCAGGTTCTGAGTAACTCGCTCTCACACAGTACAGAAAGCCAAAATGAAGAGGAAAACAAGTTTCTTTGGAAAATATACATATACCATTTATGCTTTACAAGAAAGAGAGAAAAAAAAAAAAGAAAGGCCAGTTAGTTCAACTACGTTTGCACTGACCTACCCTGTACAAAATAAAACATCACTTTCTGAAGGTTCCCTGTGATTCTGTCGACCTTATCTAGTCCAAGAACTGCTCAATCAATGGAGGACAACAGATGGACCCCCCCCCCCCCCTCACTCCCTTTGCTTATTGAAGCATTATTATCCAGCAGTGTGAACAGCCCAACTGAGTAAGCACTTTGGCACTCTGGCTCTCGTTGAGCTTCGGGTAACGTTCATCTGGCCATGGCTGAACTAGGAGAACAAGCTCTGGCTCTAAACCCACTCTTGCCACTGAAACATCAATATATGACCACTGTACATTTTACAAGCCCATGGTTACTCCATTCTCTCTCCATACATCTGATTTGTCCAGGACAACCTTAGACGTTCACAAGGAACCTCTTGGGAGGTAAAGCAGTCCCCCGTTGTTGTACTCTTGATGGTCACATGTCTAAACACAAATGAGGCTTCACGAGTTCTCAAGATATTTTTCAGCAGTTATCAGAAGAACATGGTGAACTGAGATATTACGGAAAATCCACAGGGTGTCTCAAACCTTCACATCTAACTCCCTCTTGCTCCCTTGCCAAACACCTACAAACAATTCAACCTAGACTTCAGCATCGCATATTTAAGTTCTATCCAGCAGTCACAAAATCAAACATTTGCTCGATTTTGACAATCCATTGGAACCTCAAAGTCAGTTTGTTTGTTACAAATCTCTAGAACTCTTTTGGTATATCCCAGGAACTGTAATGTTACACTAACAATTTCTTTTAGTAACGGCAAGCTGAAATACTGCTAGGATTTGCTGCCTCTGTTACTCCTTCCGATGCTGGAGAAGTTAAGTGATTGCTCTGAAGCCCTCTCCAGGCGTAAAGGATTGCAAGAGAGCTTTTGAAAAAACATTGGGAATATCCCTTAAATGTAACTGGAATCCAAAGTATCTCATCTATTATCAAATTTTACTTTTTTTAAAGAGGCAGCAAATCCAAGGCTGTGAGTTTGTACATTTAAAATTATTCCTTTTAGTGCCTTGATCCAAAGAGACTTAATACAAAATAACCAGTTACCCCCAATGGTTCTAAAATCAGTTTTTTCGACATCTATACCACAGGATAATAGTCTATTTCAATTGCCAAAATTCCTCGTCATACAAGGGTATGAGGGGCTAGACTGAGCTATGATTGGTCTTTGATAATCGTGGCCTAACGTCAGATATGATAACTACCCATTATACTTCTTCGACTGTGGAAAAAACATCTATTGCAGCAACTGTGATATGGATCTTCTCTAAGCTTGTTCAGAAGATTTACAACGATTTCTTCACTCCACGATGACCCGGCTGAGGACACAAAGGATCAGAAAACTCTTCCACCGTCCTTAGGCATCACACATGTAGAAACAAAACAAAAACAATGATACATTCACCCTCCGAGATCTGTGCGGATTCTTTTGTTTCAGACACCGGGGCCAGATGGACCCACCAAAGCCAAACAACAAACACAGCGACTGAAGCTTCAGCAGCGACAACCAAGCCGTCTGGTGAAAGACGGAAAATGGCGAGCCCAGCCTGAACGCCCAGACATTCGTCACTGTTCGTGTCGCGAAGCCCGGTCTGAGCTCCGTAGATGTGACGTAGGATGGGGGTAAGGGGGGTCCTGGACGTTTTCTGCAAGTGTAGAGGGACCAAAGTGTCTCTGAGGGCTTCCTATGAGGAGTCCAATACCCTCGGCACATGATCTAAAGATCTCACTCCTCTTAAGTCATTTGATGAGGCGCCTCCAACATCTCCATTAAAAAGGTGTCAATCGGTGTGTCTCCTATTAGCTTGAAGAAGAAGAGGTGTTCCAGACATTTGAGGCCAATGGATCGGAGGGCAGGGAGTCGTAACAGAAGCTTTGCAAACCTGTTATATATAAAAAAAAAGGGGGGGGAGAGAGACAAATCAGTGACATGTCAAATGGGAGAACTAGACCTTGTCTATCTGATCAATCAATTGTGGCAGCAAATCTAACCAGTGTTCCACCTGAAAGGAATTGTAGCAGGAGTTATTGAGCATGCTTGGACTTGTAGTTCATAACTGGAGAACTATTGGTTGCCTTTGGGTGTATGTTGTATTTGTTTCAGCAGTGGTATTGTTAAATGGAGACTGTCGCACTATAAACAAGACCTGTGTATGTTAAAAAAAAAACCCTGACATTTTAGAGACTGTGGTAGGTTTATCCCGTACAAATACTAGGAATGTTATTATGTAGGTTTAACATAGCTGCCATTGCCTGATACAAATGGACCTGATATGTCAAAGTTCTGTATTCCAGAGAAACAGGGGGAGGCTAGGAAAAGTCTCATTAATTGTTAACCACGTCTCATGGGATGCGAGACTTATTTTGTTTCCCGTCATCACGCAATCTACGTGGTCAAGGGGGAGGGGGGGAGGGGAGGGGGGTCAATAAACCAAATCTTTTTACAGGTTGGAGAGGGGCCAAGAAAAGGGTAATTTATGCTGAGCTGTTGAGAACAGAAGTCCAAGCGCCAGGAAAAACAAGGCTTTCTGAACGCCGGCCAGGAAGTGCAACTTTAAAATTTAAACTAAAACATATGATGGCCGGGGGAAGGGAACCTAACTCCTTCACTGCTGTGGCCTACTTTTCTTCCAGAGTTCTCCTGGAGGACACGGGGTGAATCAGAGGAGAGTTTGAGGCTCTTAAAGAGGAATGAAAATAAGAATAAATATTTTACTCATTAGTATGTCGCTCTTAATAAGATTAATGCTAAAGATGGCAACTCAAATTATGTACATGAAAGCGCACACTTAGACATGCACCAGAACTCCGCAGTAGACTGTTTATTGCTCCTACTGTTCCCCTCCCACCTCCTCCTAACAGCTTGTCATTTAATTACTTGGTTTAGTCTTTTTATAACATGCAAGTGTCACTGTTATTACTGCTGCCAAACGCATAGTAACATATTAACGATAACAAGACATGTTCCATGTTGTCACATACAGGTACAGGAGCTACACGCTGGCTATGCACAGTGATAATAATGGTCATCTCTCTGCTTCCTCCAACATGTCGAATAATGATCCTATCCATTGCAATGTGCTCTTTATAAAGCTTTGGCCATCTTGGGTCGACATGGGGCACTTGCACTCAGCACTTGCGGCCAGCTTTAGTTTTTTTGGATAACTGTTCTTTCTCCCTTTCTGATAACATGGTTTACCGCTGCTCCTCACAGTAACTGCAGAAGGAGGGGGCCTGTATATAGGACGTTTATCGCCGAGCAGCAGCAAGCTTTAGTAAAAGATCTTGTGCTGTCAACAAATAGACATAAAATATGGTTTCTTTTTGGAGAACACATTTGTTTTGTGATATGTACGTAGAAGTTTGTGTATATCTGAATTTCAAAACCAAAGTATGTGTGTGACCCTTAACCCTCTCCCTAGTGGGCGCGGATGACTTTCCTGTCTATCCCCCATGATTTAGAGACCAATTAGACCCCTGTGAGCTGAGGTGCTTGTCGCTATGTATTACGTTAATCTATAGCTTTAACGGGAAGCAGCCGGAAGTCCATACAATCCTCTGGGATTTGGGCAGATTCATTGGAAAATGAGTAACACTGGAAACTCAGATGTAAGAAGACTGAGAAAACATTTTGACTTATTAAGGTATGAAGGATATGTGAGAAACGTGTTTATCTCTTGTGTGATCCCGGCCGTCTAGCAGCAGAAACTGTGTAATTACTGGAGCTGCTAATGGAAGAGTATATTCTACGCAATCCAAGGTAGACATACAAAGATCTGTGCCGGGCCCATGGTATATATATATATATGTATATGTCCTATACTACTATTAGGATTAGGGAGCTCTCTAGCTGTAGAACTACAAAACCCACCAGGACATTACAGCTGGAGAATAAGGAGCTTTACAACGTGTTGATTTGAATGGATAAATAAAAGCATATTTCCAGGCCATCCACAAGTGCCACCTTGGCACATCCAGATCACTCATTCCCAAATGCCCCCACCTGCCCCTCACTTGCTCCACAATTCCACTACATGCCCTCAGACTTGCAACACTCAAACCCCCACAATCCATTAGATGCCCCTTGCCCATTAGGCCTCCCCACTTGCCCCTGACATGTCTCTCGGGCCTCCCCACATGCCTCTTACATGCCCAACAGACATCATTGCTAGCAGCTGCCTGTTGCCCACCTACTATCCTACAAGTACTGACTCACTGTCTTTAGTCTAATTTATCATCAGCCAGGGAACAATCCTTACAGCAGGGTGGTCACAACGGAGATGGGAACAGTTCGGGTCGCCCCGCCGGGCCACAGAACATACATCGCGTGCGCTCTACTTCCAGAAAACCTCTTATATTTATATGGGGCATTACATATTTGTAGCAAGTTATAATTTGTGCAGTGTTACAATGTTCCATCTCCTGTATTCCGATCTCTCTGCAGCCGTGACAGAAACTTAAAGGAGATGTCAACTCGGCTATTGTTGTTTTACACTTATATCTTTCATTCGATAACGAGGATTCACAAACATTTTTATTCTGTTTTTCCACGAAAACAATACATGAATTTTTCTGAAGAACCAAGGGTTAAACTCCTTTGTTTCAACAATGTAGGTAAGTAACGTAGTATTAGTTGCCTGCCAAGTTCTAATGTAGCGAATAGGAAGGGAGTGAGCTCAGACTGCCATCTTTTCACACTGAATTGATACTTGTTGGATGGAATATCCAGTGATTTAGGAAGCCGTGAATGCAAGCAGAAAAGTTTGACATTAATTAGCAAATTATCTTCTTAATAACTGGGAATTTACATTTTCAATAAAACGATTGTATGGAATTCACTTTGAACCAGTGACAGCAAGAGACCGAGAATAGAACTTTATGAGCCAAAAATACTAAACCTGGTCAGGATATCCTGCCGTGCATACTGTCCGTGGCCAGAAATACATATTTACAGGTCCCAATAAAACCAGCGAGAGAGCGGAACCTTCAGTCACTTGTGCGCTGTTTATTTTCTACACAAAGGAAAGTTACTCACCTCCCAGGCTGCTCGGGATATTTGTGTTTGCAGTACGCTTCCAACGACGCATAGACCTTCTCACGCAGGGCCTCCACTTCCGAGGGGTTCGAGAGACCCTTAGAGTCTGAAGGGGAACAGATAGCGTCAGTCTTGCTTACTCTACTCGGATATCTTATTACTTTGTTTCCTCTAAATGATGGAAGGCGGCATAATCACAATTCCTAATGACACCTTCAAATATAGTATATCATAATATAAACATGATGCAAATTGTTTATTGGCTATTAGTGAAACACAAAAAAAAAACCGTTGCTCCTGTCCTTATAACTACCTCAAACCTTTGGTCCCTTGTAGCCCCAAACCTGGGGCAACTAGGCAGTAATATGGTCAGCTATTTTTTGGGGACTGTGTTAAGTGTATGGAAAACTAGAAAGAATTCAGGAAAAGTATTTTTTGTGGTTATAGCGATGTTTCCCTATCTGAAAAAATACAATTAGAAGTGAAGACATTATTCCCTGCGACAACAACACAGTAAGCGCACAGTATGGGCAACACGGTGGCTCAGTGGTTAGCACATCTGCCTTACAGCACTGGGGTCATGAGTTCAATTCCTGACCATGGCCTTATATGTGTGGAGTTTGTATGTTCTCCCCGTGTTTGCGTGGGATTGCTCCGGGTGCTCCGGTTTCCTCCCACACTCCAAAAACATACTGGTAGGTTAATTGGCTGCTAACATATTGACCCTAGTCTCTCCCTCTCTGTGTGTGTGTGTGTGTATGTGTGTGTGTTAGGGAATTTAGACTGTAAGCTCCAGCGGGGCAGGGACTGATGTGAATGAGTTCTCTGTACAGCGCTGCGGAATTAGTGGCGCTATATAAATAGATGATGATGACGATATAGTTCCGACCATTATTGTGGCAACGACTTATGGTCATGAAGTGGGTTATACCATATTACCCGATATCGGGTAATTATCCGTTAAATGGCAATGTGTGTGACCCTGATAATAGCCTATTTAGATCACTGTCAGTGATATAGTGATCTACAGGCCAAAAACTACCTCTCACAGTTATACGTTATGATTGTTACACTGTTTAACACAGGAGTTTGAGCTTCTCGCCACAATATGAGTAAGTTAAACATATTTACCTACTATCTTCCTTTTTGGAACAATTCTGTGATAGAACAGAGTATTTTACCTGATCCCACCCAGAACTCGTACTCTCTCCCTCTCTAGATTGTAAGCTCTGAGGAGCAGCTAATTCTGCAGCCCTTTAAGGTAAAAAAAATACAGCAACTTGGGCCTCACCGGGGTTGAAGAGGACAATCGCTCGTAAGCAGCCGAGCTCGGTCTTGTCCATCTGCATATCTCGCATTTTGGAGACCAATTCTGTGAGAACTCTGAAGAGAAGGACACAATGTGCTCAGTATTCCACAATACAGTGCAAGTCGCTCAATATAACCAGAGAAATAGACTTATATTGTCACAGGCACTAAGGCGTGATCAAGCTAGAACAAGATTACATTTATATTACAGTTTATTACGTTCTCGTCTCTCGTAGAGGAATCTACAATATATAACGGGACATAAAAATGAGCTTCCTGAAATAAATAAGTGTAAAACTACTTATAGTGGGAGATTTCAATTAGAAAAATAACTTGTGAGGTGTCTCCGGAACAGCCGTGGAAACACCTCGCACATATTTTGTTTACTGCAATATCCGCTGAGTGTTGCTCACGCCCCATAGAGGTGCGAGCAAACATCAGGGTATATTTTTACCGTTCCTGAGAACATCGCAGCTAATTAAATCTCCCCCTAATGATCATTTTGATTTATATAAACAACGCGGTGTTACATTGTATTTGTTGTAAGACATAAGACAGGTCCCTAAATACTGAATATCTGGTGGGGTGTTGTTTGCCTTCCATAAATGGCAAAGGACATCCGGGATATCCAGTGACCTGAATTGCAGGTGTTTCTCTGTACCTTCCTGGTTATACCCGCCCCGGACATGGGCATTGCAGGGAGAGTAGCTACACATTAGGCCACATTAAAAAGAATACCCCATCTATTGTATTATTATTTTCTCTTCAACTTTTCTGTGTCAAGTCAGAGCTTTTCCTGAGCTCAGAAGACATTCTGTCAATGTGACATTATATTGAAAACAATTAATGTTTTGTGTGCATAAAACAACGCTAGTACTGTTCTGTCAGCAGGGAAATATTTCATTATTTCATCAGATAAAACTATACGCTAGTTCCCTCATCTTTTGCCATATGTGAAAATCTATGATAAAATAAAGTGGAAATAGAATCAGAAACAGATTTTAAAGCGAGCTGCTCTTTTACGAAATGCCAGGAAATGTTATTTTATTCCGATCTCTGTGCTCAACTTTTTCCATGATGACAATTTTACTTTATTCTCAGCTGAGCAAGAGTGAAATGTACAGTAACTCCAGTTAGCGGTGTAGAAAAGGTGCTGTAGCCCCCAGCAACCAATCAGATGTGTGCTTTCATTTTGTAAACTACTAGAAAAATGATAGAATCTGATTGGTTACTACTGGTTACAGCACCTTTACTTGCACAGCTACCTGTGCAATGATCATTCCGCTCTCTCCATCTCAGTGGCAACAGCCAAGCTGCCTTCTTAGTCAGCAGCTTGTTTACTAGAAAGAATTTTTATTTAACAGCACCCGCTACAGATATTGAACAGCTGTAGCCTCTGAGTGCAGTATCAATGGAACGTCAACACCACAAATAATTGTTAGCTATGCTTTTAGTTTAATGTCCTGCAAAAAGTTTTAAAAACATAGTTGTTGAGTATGATAAAGAACAATCGCTAACCGGTCAAAGATGGCTCCAACGCCTGCACTATGCGCACTGTTTCTGTGTACATGCAGTCCAGTAGCGAGAAGGATTCCATCTTTAACGGCTATTGACCGATGGGAAAAGGAGGCGATGAGGAGCTCGTTCCAACCTGTGGAGAAATCAAAGTTTCGTCAGCCGGAAGCTACTGACATGGAGAATGAACAAAGCATGTGCACAGTTACTTATTTAGGACGTATTCACTCAAAATCCAAAGGGCAGCACCAAATCTAAATACGCCCGGCTGACAGCGCCAATACTTTCGGTCGTTCACTTGAGAATATGTGCTGTGCGAGCCCTGGGACAACATTTTGCGGACATATATTCTGGGAAGATGAGCTCGAGGATGGCGCCATTATCACATCACTGCTTTCTCAGGGGACCCACAGCTGCTTGGCCCCAATGTGGCAGTTTTCTCACTGAGTCACACCAAGGCATTTATAAGTGACTTACACCTTCCCGGGAAGAACGTAAAGTTTGGAAATGAAGCTTCTTATTCAGACAAGACGGACTCGGATGATGACTAATCCAAGTGTTTTGTTTTTAAGACGGTATGAAAGGAAAGGAGGTGACTTCTGCCCCCTCAGCTCTCGCTCTTCCCTTAAGCTGTGTTTCATCTCTTTCTTAGCGGACGCATGAGTGGAGACGGCCGCACTGTTAGCGAGATGTTGGGCTGTTAATGTTTCATGTGCGGGAAAATCCCCAGAGCCCATTCCTGGCTCTCAATAATACATGAAGTCGCTGGTTAAAATACTGCAGAGAAGTTATTTAGAGCTGTGGGTAGAAGATACAGGGACTGGATGCCGAGGCTCAGCCCGGATTATAAGGAAGCAGTGGCTGTAGGGAAATGCTTTTCTGATTTAAAGTGTCCCAAGCCCCCCACGGAGGCAGACATTTTTCTGTAGCCTATCACTGTAGCAGCTCACTGAGAACCTGTGACATCACTGTGTGTTACAGTGATGTCACCGTGTCCTTGTGACTTAATAGGCTGTGTTTCCATGAACATTGGTTCAGAGTACAAGATGACTGCCCGCGTAATTTGCTGCGCAGGTGTAAATGCGTGAGGAAGCTCCTTCTGAGCGCACACTCACCTGCTCGAAGCAGTATGACTTGGTCGTCCAGCGGCAGTTCTGAGAAGTGAGGGATTCTTTTAGCCCATTCAACCAACGTGAAAAGCTGCTTGTCCGCTGCTTGGCAGATATTGGTGACTGGGTCGCTGGGCTGGAGAGAAGAAAGCGATTATAGTTACCAGCGGAACAGAGATAACTCTGAGCGAGTCAATTTAAGCACGGTACAATATTTACAGAACAACCAAGGGACATATTGCATAATCATTTATAGTGGCACTTGTGTTTATCAAAATTTTACTTCAATGTCCACTTATCGTCTTTACAATGTTGAGGCAGAACCAAGAATTAAGAGAACGCATACTAACAACTTACTAGGAACCGGTGATATTCGTAAGATACTTTGTGAACCAGGACATAATAGCTCAGTGATGTCACTGGTTGCTAGTAATGTGATAGGCTGCATTCTCAGTAATGTTACTGGCTGCTAGTGACTGGATAGGCTGCATTCTCAGTGATGTCACTGGTTCCTAGTGACTGGATAGGCTGCATTCTCAGTGATGTCACTGGTTCCTAGTGACTGGATAGGCTGCATTCTCAGTGATGTCACTGGTTCCTAGTAATGTGATAGGCTGCATTCTCAGTGATGTCACTGGTTCCTTGTAATGTGATAGGCTGCATTCTCAGTGATGTCACTGGTTCCTTGTAATGTGATAGGCTGCATTCTCAGTGATGTCACTGGTTCCTTGTAATGTGATAGGCTGCATTCTCAGTGATGTCACTGGTTCCTTGTAATGTGATAGGCTGCATTCTCAGTGATGTCACTGGTTCCTTGTAATGTGATAGGCTGCATTCTCAGTGATGTCACTGGTTCCTTGTAATGTGATAGGCTGCATTCTCAGTGATGTCACTGGTTCCTAGTAATGTGATAGGCTGCATTCTCAGTGAAACATGCAGAAATATAACATTATATATAATTACGGTATTTCAAACTTGTGACACTGGGGACTGGTAGTGTAAATCCTGTATAGTATATCACACTTGTTATTGTTCATGTCTTTAAAGAAAGTTAATTGTATCAATGTTCATATTATATTCGTATCATAGAGTTGAACTGGGAATACTTGCAGATAATAACCTACACTTATAGTATCTGGCATCACTCCATAATCATGTACGAGTATAGAATAATGTTACTTACAGAGTTGGGCGAGAGGCCCATGTTGGCCTCGATGTAAGTTTCGGTCTTTGGCTCTACCGCCAGCTCGGCTTCCAGGATTTTCTCTACCGGCATGTCCTCGTTGGCGCTGCTGGTGCATTCTACCTCGTTCTCGCTCCGTTCCTTCCCCCGCTGCCTCTCCTCCTGCACCGCTGCGGAACAACATTGGAGAGCGTGAGGATTGTAGTACGGACAGAATCATAACTATACATCAATATACGTCACCCAATCGTAGAGTAGCTGTGTAATTCATTGCAACCAATCAAAGCCTGTCATTTATCTAGTGCAGTTTAGACATCTGAGTGTTTGCTGTGAGATACAGAACTCTCCCCTGCTGCACTATGCATGTGTGTATCTCATATATATATATATATATATATATATATATATATATATATATATATATATATATATAATTTATTACACACACATTCACTCACGAAAGAAACTGACATTTAGTGGACGTCTACCAGCAGTATTTTTGATGATAATGTTCCTGCGTTGGGGACTAGCCGGTGTCTATTGCAGCTTGTGGACAGCTTAATACAGCATTATTTTTAAGCACAAAAAAACCAAAATCCTCAAATGCATGTTTCTATATATAAATTTACTTTACAAATATATATTAAAGTTTCAGGTCCTGATCAGAGCTGAGGATATTTGAAATAAGCCGATGATTGAGTGGGAAACAGTTTTCCTAATCACGTCAGATTCCTGCCAGTAACAAATGCTCGGAGCCCGAGACAGATATTGCAGGATCTGAGCTCTATTAGTGAGTGTCACATGATGGTAAATAGAACTCATTATCCTGTCCTATAAAGTACAACCTAAGATGAATGGATTAAAAGAAGAGAATCCTCAAAATGCAATGCTGTGCACAAGTAACTATAACTGAACAGTCCAGTATGCTTCATTAAAACATAAAAAATTGCAATAAAAAATAAAATTACTAAGTTACATTTAGGTTTAATTTTAATGCAAGTTTTAAAAATGTATTTGGAGGAGAGAGAAATGGAAGGTATGTACATTTTACAAATGTATTCCACTGTATCCCGGCCAATGTGGATGAAGTGTCGAATTTACAGCCGTGTTTTATAAAACATCACATGAATATGGTATAGAGAAATCCCGCTGATATCGGTGCTCCCTTTGTGGCGGTGGTTGTGAAAGACACAGATCTGATGAGAGGTTGGTGAGGATGGTAGTTCAACTTTGCAGAGAAACTGTTCTCTATTCCTGCACTAGAAACATCTCTGCCACTAAATGTGTCCCATCCCTACCGTTATACGGCACGGCAGAGTTTTGTGGCGCCTTCTAAATAAACAATGGTGACGATGTATACAGCGCTGGTGTGGGCAAAATGATCTCTGAGGATATTCAAACCCGTAACCGGTTTATTCACCGTTAATATCTTGTTCAGTGAGCATCTTTGTTGCGTTACATACTGGAGGAAGTGTGTGTAATTGTATTTCATATTGTTCGTTGTAGCATATGCTGTGAATGTTGTTGATGTCGAGACGCACGCGAGCTAAAGGCTGTTCACTTCTCGCACACATGAGCCATGGGAAAGTACCTTCGCTGGCTGTTTTTCTGGAGACAATCGGCGAATTCCAGTCTTTCCAAATTATTTAACATGATTACATTTTTTTGGGGGGAATTGAGGTTTGTTTTTTTTTTGTTTTTTTTTCTGGTGGGAAATCGGCTGCCAAAGTTCACGGCGTGTTAGGATTGGGAAAGTCACTGAGAGCAAACAGCTTTATTCCAAAACACTACATCCTGGCTCCGTACCATGCGGAATCGCTGGTGGCTCACTGATAATAATTTCATCATCCGTCTGCCTTGTAGCACAGAGTCTGTTTAAAAATGATTATATATATATATATATATATATATATATATATATATATATATATATATATATATATAATCTCATCATCATCATCATCATCATCATCATTTATTTATATAGCGCCACTAATTCCGCAGCGCTGTACAGAGAACTCATTCACATCAGTCCCTGCCCCATTGGAGCTTACAGTCTAAATTCCCTAATATATACACACACTCACACAAAGACAGACAGAGAGGGAGACAGACAGAGACTGGGGTCAATTTTTGATTGCAGCCAATTAACCTACCAGTATGTTTTTGGAGTGTGGGAGGAAACCGGAGCACCCGGAGGAAACCCACGCAAACACAGGGAGAACATACAAACTCCACACAGATAAGGCCATGGTCGGGAATCGAACTCATGACCCCAGTGCTGTGAGGCAGATGTGCTAACCACTAGGCCACTGTGCTGCCCATATATATATATTTATATATATATAAATAAAATATATATATATATATAAATAAAATATATAGCTGGGTGTTACTGAATAATAAGTGAAGTGGGTATATTTATACTGCAGTTAATGCCCCTGAACCACTGTCGCCCCCCTAGAACATATTCCGTTGCTGAATCCGCCACCATACTACCCCCTGGACTGTAAGTGCTTGTTATCACAGGAGTGAAACGCGATCACATTTGACATGCAATGTCACTGGTGTTTAATGCAACACCAGTGGGTAATCAGCCTAACTGTAATTTTAGATCTTTGACCTTTAGCCGATCGAATGAACATGTGAGATATGTGAGTAGATTTACTAAACATTCTAAAAGGAGAAGTGAAGGTGTTGCCTATAGCAACCAATCAGATTCTAGCTATCATTTACCAAGGACATTCTACAAAATAATAGCAACCAATTAGATTATAGCTTTGTGCAACACCTCCACTAAGGTAAAATGTTAACCATACAACCAGCATATCATATATATCTATATATAAGTGCACTTACTCATATTTGTTCTATGACTAAGCACTATTGACCCTGTGATGTTTATGATCATTATTATTTGCAATGTAAAAAGCCAGACAGACTGTGTACAAATAGCGGTGGAATGACCCCGGTACATCGCGCAGCGCTGTCGGAGACTATATTGCCCGAATTGTTGTAGAAACCTGGATGACTGTAATTGCTGCCACTTGTATATGATCACTAGAATTCCCTGAACACTGTGTTCTATAATATATTAATATTTCACAGAGAATATGGAATGATATCGGCCAGGTCTACGTTTTAATCGTCAAAACGACACAATGCCGCCTGCTTCTCGGCCCGGCATCTGCAGTGCACAGGAAAGGGAAGAGGGGTAATACTGGGGGGAAGGGGAAGTGAGGGGGCTGAATACGATATAGGAGAGGGGGGGACATCCACATCATTACTAGTCTGTTTTATATGATATAATACACCAATCCCAGAAACTTGCCAGAGCTAAAAGATAGGAGCAGAGAAAGTATTTTTCCTGAGCGCATCTCACTTTCCGTCAGTAAGTAACACTGAACCTAAAGAAACTGATAACAGAGGACAATAGCGTGGTGTAAGTTAGTTAACTAGAGTTTCTACCTGGTGAAATACATTAAATTCTGTTACGTAACTTTGTCTGGGGAATTTTATATCAACTGGGAGTAATCCAAGAGAGGGTAAACGATTTACTCAGATGTACCCCTTCAATGACTCCTTAATACAGTATAATATTACCCGCCAGTGGCTGCAGTGTGTACCAGACTTAGTATGTTATATATCTGTATCAACTGACGACCCCTTCCTGCGGGGATACATTGGGTGGGCCATATCTCCTACCATCTGTAATGGGCTAATCCGGATAAAGCAAGTGCCTTGCTGTGGAGCGGGCATAGTCACGCCACGTTCACACCTCCAAAGCGCTAGGCCGCTCCCATCCCCTCTCTCCTTCCTTGAGAAGGACTTTGTGATGACGGCACCTGCTCACCGTGTTGAACTTCCCGGGAGTCGGGACAAAGGAGCTTAAATCAGGATAGTTGGGAGGTATGAGGTTAGTAACCTGCACCTTTCCAGCTGTTGTAAAACTTTAAGTCCCAGCATCCCTTGGCAGCCAGTATGCATGCTGGGACCGGTAGCTCCACATCAGCTGGAAGCCTGCATTACGTCTCCATCACAAACTGTCCCACGTGAAAGCAGACGCGAATTGTTGTCCATTCACAGTGTAATTACCTGCGACCTTTGATGTAAATAATAAATCGCTTAGTAATGACCCAAATTAACCTAAAATATTCATAAAATGCCTCCCCTTTCAGTGTTGGGCCCTTGGCGGTCGCCCCTCTTGCACAGCCCTAGTTACGGCTCTGGGACAACATTTCCTCCTCTACTATACAAACACATTGATACATATATCTTTATACAGCTACATTTAAGGATCCCCCTCTGTCACACTGAACTGGGACAGCGTAAACTTTGTTCAACTTTGAGCGCGGCGGTGAGGTTGCTGCAGTCTCTTCCTCTACACTCTGGCAGTGTCTCCGTAGACACGAGAGGAATGTGACGGGGGCACGGCCTTGGAACTCGGCCACCTTGAACGGAACATTGAGATCCTGCTGCTGGTTATAGGAATGGGAAGGGAATTCCTTGCAGATGCTTCCTCACAGGGGTCCCGTCAGGAATTAGCCTTGTTACATTGTCACAGACCCCTCATGTTAGATCCTTGCTGCAGGCCCAGGAGCTGTGACAGGCTTGTCACTGGTTCTGGCTGAAGGTCCATTAGAACGTAAACACAGAGGGATCTGTTCACTGATCCCCGGAAGTTGCTTAATTACAGAGTTCCATGCCCCCTCCCAACGTTTAAATTATCCTGTTACGCAGCAACACCCATGACATGCACTGGAGAATAATAAGATGAAAGATTCAGGAGCAGATCCAAAGCATAGGTCCATCCTTCTAAAACTGGTTCTGCACAGTGAACCCCCCCCAATCCCTTGTCTACAGCTATGCTCTCAAATCAGAGTGGGGTCTCTTATGAGCATACACAATGCAGCACCGGCCTCAGAGGGTAGCGTGACCTGTCTTACTAGCCCCCTTCCCCCTCTCACCTTTGGGCCCTGTAGCAGTTGCCCACCACACATTATATAGGAAACACAAGGATAATAGGAATTTTCTGATTTAATAACCACAGATGGATTTATATACATACATAGGATCTCACTCCCCCTCTCTCCGCTCCCTGACAACCACCACAACGTACCCTACCCC
Organism: Mixophyes fleayi; assembly: GCF_038048845.1. NCBI lineage: Eukaryota > Metazoa > Chordata > Amphibia > Anura > Limnodynastidae > Mixophyes > Mixophyes fleayi. Next base: position 128,917,626 of record NC_134410.1, on the reverse strand, counting down.
CACCTATATCACACACTGATGCACCCTCACAACCGTCCCCATCTCCACTCACTCCTCTGTAGAGTAACCCGGATACACTGTCCCCAGGGTGTATCTGGCTGCGCTTTCACTGTTACTGGAACCACTCCCTTGTATGAAATGTATGTGTAGAAAAGACTTTGGACTTACAAACCTTTAGCCAATGTGGGGAGTATATATAACTGTATCTGCAGAGTGGGGTGAGCTCCCCTGACACTGCTCAGAACGTTGTATTCTGCTTGGAAACCACCCAGATTTACAGCCAGGAAGAGGATTCTTTCACAGCTGAATTGTAGATTATTTTCTTTTTTAGCTGATACCTTTTTCTGACTCTCCAGCTCACAAAGTCTCATGCTAGTGACACAGAGTAACCGCAGAGTAGAAAGGAAAGAGTCAGCGATTTATATCCTTCTCCAGAGAGTGTATCCAACACCCCCACCCACACAAGCCCTAGAGATTGTGGTCAGTTTGTGAACCGCTAGAGAAAACCAGCAGCCCCACGACAGCGTGAACCGCTTCCTCTTTCAGATCTACACTTCCTCTCCCTCTGTCGCTGCTGTACGTCAAGGAGAAGCATCACCAGGGGTCTGCCAGTGACCTCACCGTGGAGTGTGACAAGCTTCATATGACTGCCTGGTAATCACTACTACACAACAAAGGTCTGTGTTTCATCATCGTCGGCCCTCCACAGCAGACAAACCACAGTCACCAGCCAAAAACAAGCGGGACCCCTCTAAACCCAACAGATGGCTCAGTACAGATACAGTTAGACAGAGTGCAGTTAAGCAGCAGTTCTGGACTGTCTCCCTTATCGCTGTCCCCCAATCAGTCTCTCAGTTTGTACTCAGACTCCACCCATTAGAATGACACCGATAGAAATCTGGAGTAGAGTGAATGCCACTGGGCATTTGCCTTGGCAGAGTGGCATGTACCTAAGGAAATTATTAGTTTAGACGGGAGAAAAAAAGGCTCATTGAGTAGCACGTGGCTGTCAGCGACAGATGGATAGCGCGGGGCTTTACGGTTAGTGGAATGCCGCAGTACAACGCCAGTTTTCATCACAGAACTCTGGTTACTGTGGCAGACAAATATGGTGGTTTGTGGAGTTTTATTGCTGGGTAAATAATTGCAGGGCCTGTGAAAGTGGAACTCGCTAAAGCACCAGGATGTATTTACATAAATTAGTGTTTATCAGGTGCTGCTGAGATTATAGTCTGGTCTCCCAGCATGGCACCACTGCTCCATGTGAGAGCAGCCTCCCTGTTAGGACACCAGCTGCTTGGTGTATCGATCTGGGGAGAATGGTGTTGGGTTAGAATTCCTAGGAGACATTGCCGGTACTGCTTGTGACCCCATCCTAATTCTGTGACCTACCCAACCTGTCTGACCCACCCCCATATACAACCCAGTCCCCCAACTCCCGCCTTCTAATATCTGAAGGGCTTAACCCATAGGTCACTCAGATTCTGTGGTGCGGTAATAACGATATTACCACAATGTTATTATAAAGGGTCTCCACACAGTAATATTATATAGGGACCCCTCATCTCACACCGTAATGTTATTAAATAGGGTCCCTTCGTCCCACACAGTATTGTTATTATATAGGGTCCCTCACCATACACAGTAATGTTATTATATAGGGTCCCCTCACCATACTCAGTAATGTTATTATATAGGGTCCCCTCACCATACTCAGTATTGTTATTATATAGGGTCCCTCACCATACACAGTAATGTTATTATATAGGGTCCCCTCACCATACTCAGTAATGTTATTATATAGGGTCCCCTCTTACAACATTACTGGTCTCAGATTCCCAGTAAAGCTTGTACAGATATCATTGGCTCTATGTCACATGGTAATGGTCACAAATACAAAAAAAAAGTTGTTAGAACCAATTTCAGAACTGATATTGTTTATAATAATAATTTCTATACTATATACTAATTTCCTATAAACCACCAACATAATTCAGAGTAAACATAAAAGATGAATAAAATCCCTTCAGCAAGTTCCCAGTGTGACGGCAGAAACTTTTCTGGCGGAGAAATCAGTTGTAAGACAGGAAATTGCTGGTATAAATGTATGGGGGCCGTGAACCCGCATCTTATGACAAAAGAAGTCTGTACTAAACAAGGTTACACTGGTTCACACAGAGGAATAGCTGCCTGTCTGGAGTCTGGGACAAGGTCATTATAGAGTATAATCTACAAGAACTAACTCTTGTCTGTTTAACCCCTTATTGTTGGATGAACAGACCCCCCTGATGGTCAAATAAAAATCTAATCACACAAATAGGTCATGTTCAGAGCTCTATCCATGCGGTGTGGACCTCCTCAGTGTATATAATAACGATAACGTCTAATAAAGGAGCCTGGGGCTATAGCCTGGAGAAAACAAATCTGCAATTCTGCTATAAATGTATAGAACATGTGACTTAATATATAGATTAACAAAAACATCCAGCAACGGGACCTCGCGGACATTGCGCACATTTCCCGCTAGCAGGCTGGTGGCTGTATTTTCACCTGTGTGTTTTTCTGATAGTTGTATGCACAATACGTTTGCATCACACATAAAGCGCATTACTGCTCTATTTTAGCCACACCCACTTTTGACAACAACCTCCCCCTACCCAAAACAATTCCCACCCCCAACAATTCAGCACTAAGATCACAACATGAAATGAAAATAAAAACACTCAAATGCGGCTTTAGATTCAGCGCAAATTTGTTTTCGGTTTTTAAAGTCACTCGGCACCCTGAACCCAGTGTTGTTTTATAAACCCCCTCTAACGCTTTCAGAGACCTTGACATTTATTATACTATTGTTGTTGCGTTTTTGTAGTCAGTACAAGGTGGAATTAGTCATCAATTTAATAGCAGCACCATATATAGATAATTCAATATAGGGACTGCTTTTTTTCAGATGGAAACAGATACAGAATCATTTTCTATCACTAGAACACGATTGTCGTACACTGGCATTGGAATGAGGTATTTGGGGAAGAGAGAGAGAGAGGTCCTTTGTATTGGATGTGATAAATCTTACATAGGACCCACTAATACTGCAATAAAAGTGTACCCTATAAAGAGACAGTTTACTTAAAGAGCCAAAGTTCATGAGAATGGAACCTATCCATTCACTGCCGGCAAGATGGAGGATGTCACTGCTTCCCAACGAATTGATTGAATTAGCTGCCTTCATATATGTATGAAGATTCAAAATAAGAACAATTAATGGGCAGGAAGAGAGCTTCTGTAAGAGATTATGTGCAGGAACAGAATTCCTTTAACTACTGAAGTTTTTGGGGTGATAACATGTTTCTATGAATGTGTATCCGTTTGGGGGTAACTGGGATTCAGAATTGTTCTGCAGCTCTCTAGAGAGGTCAGTCAGCTAATAATTATGACGTAATAAAAGGGAAGAGACTCGACCACGTTCCAGATGGTACAAATTTAGCCCATGTCAGTTCCTATAAGACTAAAATGATCATGGCGCAGACCCATATATCAGAGAACTGGATTCTAAAACCCATTCATTTTCTCTGTTTTTGTGACTCCCTGTGCGCACCCCTCAATCTAGTGTCATGTTCGGTAATAGCACCTTGTCCTCTTCCTAATGTATAGTGCAACATTACCGATAGATTTTGCTAACTGACCCGGAAATGCTTTAATCTGTCTCCATTTCCTATTAGCATTTAATCTCTAAAGCCAGAGGCTCCAAAATGCAAATGAGAGAGGAGAGAGATTCAGCATCATCCTAACAGCAGAAAAATAACGATGGCAGGAACAGGATCAAACAATCATCCATCAGCTTCTGTCTGTAACACATTCATCCTCCTCACAAAATTCTTTTTGCATTTTTCTAAGGACACCTGTGTAACTCTATGCGGGGACAGCAGCTCCACTTTAACCTTTATCTTTGCTAATTTTACAAAGAGAGATTTATGTTTTCGTAATTGTGTAGTGATAGCACAAAAGTATCTTTGTCACCGGTATAAAGTGTCTTTTGTTACAGAGAGAGATCAGGTTGCAGCATTTGTAGAACATGTCACAATCCCACAAGTGTGTGCGGCATCGGGATTCTTGACAATTACAGGATGACATTGTAGGTGACTTGGTATGTATATCTCTCTGCTACATATTGCGCTCTCAGCATTCAAACTCCCCAACAAGAACTGGAGAGGTGGCATCAACAAGGAAAACTAAAATAAATTGTCTACGGTGAATGCACAGTTTGCGGCACGTGGTTGATGCGCCATTGTACCTGTCCATTCACATGCCGCTTTCGCTGTCGATAGTTGTTTAAACCTTACCCTGAGGTTCCACCTATGATGTTACCACGGCCACAGAAGGAGGCAGATGAAAAGCCCATGTCGGAAGCGCATTGGATTTGCTTGTTTTTAATACAGGTATCAATAACAGTCCATCAATAACAGGCGGGCAGCAGGGGAACCCCGACGGATCAGGTGCAACGCTGGACCGCAGGATATTATTTAGATTAATTTTTAATTCATAGGGCTCCACCAAAAACTGAGATTTGAGTTTTAGATGGAGTTATCCTTTCAGGTAGCAGGAAACTGGCCCAGTCATGTGAGTTTGGCAATGCAGCTGTGGTGGGAGTATTGGCAAACCGTCAATGGCACTAGCTAAGGTTGTACTGCAATTATACAAGCATTGTGTCATTGTCCTCATGGATAGAGCGGTCACCTGTACAGTTTGGGATTAATTGTGCGTTTCAATACAATGGTCATGGAAAAATGTAAATTCGTTAGTAGGCAAAACAGACAGGAAGGAGTGAGCCAACGATCTCACGTTCCGTTATCAACAGTAATACGTCTATCATGGAAATACCTTGTTCCGTCTGACTTCGCAGATCTCTTGTATGCTGGGATGGATGGGGCGCCATCCCTGTTATAGAATAAAAACAATTATTTGGACGTCTTCCTGCGTGCACAGCACAAATGTCAATGTCTATTTTACTCAATGCGGAGAGCTGGTGTCTCCGCTGCCTCCAATATGGGAAACAAAGGAAGTGAATGGTCTCAGATACTGCTACTTCTAATAAACCCCTTAGCTGTAGCGTGCAGTGCTATGCTCATGTGCCCCCTCCCTCCCAACTGTATTATATAAGAAAATGCTAATGAGGGAGGAAAAAAAAAAGCATGAAGTCAAATACATTGTTCAGTGTTTCTCTAACATTCCACTGCAGCTCTGTTAGGACGTAAATACAATGTATCACCTCCCCACTTACAGACAGCTGAAGCTCCTCCCACATCTTTAAGGGCGTGTCCTAATGGGATCTGATGTAGGTCAAAAAGCTGAGGACAGTCATTTGATTTCCTGTGACATCACTGGCCCTGCCACTTATCCCCACAACATTTTTGAAGAGCAAGACTGCAAATCTGTCAGTCACTCTCTGCCTGCTTAGAGAAGCTCCTCCCTTCTAACATGGTATCCTGCTTCACATGAGTGAAAGAGAGCATTTTGTTAAGTATAAACTTTCCAGTTATTTAGTAATAAACAGCCTTTCATATATACAAATGTAAAATAAAGGCTTTACTTGCGCTTTTAAGAGTTAACAAGACTTATTAGATTTCAATATTTACAATGTATGAAACATGTTCTCCTTTAACGGTTACATAGAGCACTGGCGCACAGTGTTTCTCCTGTGGATCATATGCGGCCTGCAAGGCCACTTTTAGCGCTCCATGGGATGCGCGAGAGATACGGGGAAACATGTGACACCGAGAAATATTTCTGTAGTAACTTCTGTTTCAGGTGTCCCCCTGTACCTGTCACTGGACGCCCTCAGCCACAGTGAGGACGTCAGTTTGGCAGTGAATCAAAATGAAGCAACTTCAGTCTGATTCGCTGTCAGACTGTCCCTGTACTACCGACGTCCTTCGTCTCATAAGAGTCACCGCTCAGGAGGTTAGGAGTGTATACTATACAGCGGAGAGGAATGTGCCACAACAGAGATGATTGGGGGAGGGGGGATGTGTCACTACAGAGGTGATGGGCGGGGGGATGTGTCACTACATAGTTGTGTGTGGGGGGGATGTGTCACTACAGAGGTGATGGGTGGGGGCATGTGTCACTACAGAGTTGTGTGGTTGGGGGGTCACTATAGAGGTGATGGGGGGGGAATGTGTCACGACAGAGGTGATGGGGGGGAATGTGTCGCTACAGAGGTGTGTGTGTGTGTGGGGGGGGGTCACTATAGAGATGATGGGGGGAATGTGTCACTACAGAGTTGTGTGTGTGGGGGGGGGTCACTACAGAGGTGATGGGGGGAATGTGTCACTACAGAGTTGTGTGTGTGGGGGGGTCACTATGGAGGTGATGGGGGGGAATGTGTCACGACAGAGGTGATGGGGGAATGTGTCGCTACAGAGGTGTGTGTGTGTGGGGGGGGTCACTATAGAGATGATGGGGGGAATGTGTCACTACAGAGTTGTGTGTGTGGGGGGGGGGTCACTATAGAGGTGATGGGGGAATGTGTCACGACAGAGGTGATGGGGGGAATGTGTCGCTACAGAGGTGTGTGTGGGGGGAATGTGTCACTACAGAGTTGTGTGTGTGTGTGGGGGGGGTCACTATAGAGGTGATGGGGGGGAATGTGTCACTACAGAGTTGTGTGTGTGTGTGTGTGGGGGGAATGTGTCACTACAGAGTTGTGTGTGTGTGGGGGGGGAATGTGTCACTACATGGTTGTGTGTGGGGGGGGGGGAATGTGTCACTACAGAGTTGTGTGTGTGTGGGGGGGGAATGTGTCACTACAGAGTTGTGTGGGGGGGGAATGTGTCACTACAGAGTTGTGTGTGTGTGTGTGGGGGGGGGGAATGTGTCACTACAGAGGTGATGGGGGGAACGTGTCACTACAGAGTTGTGTGTGGGGGGGGTCACTATAGAGGTGATGGGCGGGAGAAGGTGTCACTACAGAGTTGTGTGTGTGTGTGGGGGGGGAATGTGTCACTACAGAGTTGTGTGTGTGTGGGGGGGGGGAATGTGTCACTATAGAGGTGATGGGGGGAATGTGTCACTACAGAGTTGTGTGTGGGGGGGTCACTATAGAGGTGATGGGCGGAAGAAGGTGTCACTACAGGGGTGGTATAGGAGAGGTAGGTGGGGATGTGCTATGGGGAGGGGCTTGACTTGCTCCCTATATGATGGGATCACACCCACTATATGGTCACACTCCCTCTGTCCCCGTAGAGACCTTGTAACCATGCAGAGAATTATGGCACAACTGCACATCGGTTCCTGTATTCCCCTCTAACGCTACATATTTTATTCACACTTTTTTATTGCGGCCCCATCTCCCAGTGCCCCAAGATAGAGGAATGGATTTCCATCTGTTTATTGGTCAGCATTAGAGAAAACCGGTCTCCGCACTGATTAAACACTTCTCCCATTTCAGTGACCCATATAAAACTTGGGTCACAGACAAAAGCTCATTTCCTAGAATCCTTTTCCCTGACCGTCGCCCCATGGTAAATAGCCATAATCATTCTCTGTCCTGTGCCCTACTTATATTTTTAGGGGGTTCTTTGTACCCCTTTATACTAATAGCGTGAGCTCAGGGGATTACCAGAGTATTAGTGAGTGGCTATAATGTTACTGTATAACGCTCCAGCTGTTTTCTCGTTAGGATCACAGCACACTTTTATGTTCCTTCCGCTGCCACAATGGGCTCCTAATCCTCCTCTCACACATGTGACTTGGATGGAAACCAAAATGTTCTCCCACTGGCATCAGAAGCGCGTGACAGAGACACGGCTCGCTCCGTGCATGGCTGGCTACGCCAAACAATTAACTCAATTCACTGCTTAAAGGAAAACCACCATCACCATCCATCTCCCACTGTACCCATCATTGTATTGTGATAATTATAACAGCTATACTATGTCACTGCAGAGAATACAAGGTTATTATAGTGAAGTTGTTTGATTGTTAAGATGACCTTTCTGGGGCTTTTTTTTTTTTTTTTTTTTTTCTATGTGGAGATCTTGGGCCCGATTCATTAAGGATCTTAACTGAATAAGTATCTTATTTCAGTCTCCTGGACAAAACCATGTTACAATGCAAGGGGTGCAAACTAGTTTTCTGTTTTACATAAGTTAAATACTGACTGTTTTTTCATGTCACACACAAATATCAACTTTAAATTTTAGTGTACAAAAAAGCTATCAAGTATTTGTGTGCTAGATGAAAAAACAGTCAGTATTTATCTTATGTGCAAAACAGAAAACTAGTTTGCACCCCTTGCATTGTAACATGGTTTTGTCCAGGAGACTGAAATAAGATGCTTCTTCATTTAAGATCCTTAATGAATCGGGCCCAAGATCTCCACAAACCATGATAAACAGGAGCAACATTAAAGTGTCCGATGCTGCGCTTTCTCCCGGCCGATATGAAACGTCATCTATAGATACATTGGAACATTCTTACCAAAATAAGGTGACAAATATAAAAAAAAAAAAAAAAGTAAATGTTTTTAGTTACACTTTTCTAAGGCACCACAAGGGACTTTATGAAGGGGGCAAGAAGCCCCCCTAGGAGGCATCACAAGGCACCTGACTTAGACAATAGAAGAGGGGTTCCCTGGCAAGACTCCTGGCCGCAGGGATTGGTATCTGTCTCCAGATACGAGAGACATAGTTACAAACTGTAAAATCGATGGTAAGTCATTTGTCCAGTAGCACTAGGTGTTGTAACATCGATGCATTTGTTTGCACAATAGCTAGTATTAGATCATGACTACAGTGATCTGTTGTTACAGGCGAGTAGTGAATCAGAGCCCATTCGCACAGATTTGGCCCCCGAACAATCTAAATAAATATTAAAAAAAAAAAAAGTAATAAACTTACTCCAAATAGGATAAAAATGATCAGTCTCTCTCCTCCGTGCTCCCTTTCAAGCCCACAAACATCTATTCTCCGTGACTCTGATGCAAACTGTCACGCATGTGGTCCCAATCCCCAGCCTTGTCTGCCCACCCCAGGCTTTTACCCCACTTAGTCCCAAGGAATTGTACACAGGGGAAGAGGCTCTGATGTAAAAGCACAGGGTTTGCGAGTGAAATACTTAGAATATCGCTTCCGCGCACATCTTTCAGTGTTTTAGTGCAGCTGCCATGTGCATGTGACAGGGGTGGAGTCTAAAAGGGGTGGAGCAAATGACTTAATTTCTGCGCAACGGGCATCATCAATCACGTGCTTAGGTCACAGACTCTATAAGCCCCGATAACGCACAGCACCAAGGCCAGTCTTCAGCAACCTATGGCCATAGGTACAACACATTGTTCTCTCAAACCTGAGCAACCTGTCATTAGTTTACTCATAACAATGTCCAATATAACAAATGGCGCAAATATACTTACCCGCCCGTTATTATAATAGTTTATTTGTATTACGCAGCCCTTTCTGGAGAATACCGAATTGTGTACAGCAGTCCCTGCCCCATCGGAGCTTACAATCTAATCCCCTGCCACACACATAATGGATTAATTGGCTTTTGACAAAAAGAAAGCTATCAAAATGTTCTGGGATTTTTAAGAGAAAGAAAAGAAGCCCTCATTTAAAGGATGCTGAAAATCACATTTATATGTAGACAACTGCTATTGAATGTATATAAAATAAATAAGTTTGCGATAACAATTCTATGGAGCAGCCGAGTAAAATACAGGAATGTGTGAGATGAGTACAATAGCGGCATTGTGTCCCTCTGCCTGCATGTATGACAATGCCAGTCAGCGACACGGAGTCCTCTCACATGTGCTGTGCTGCGGAGTAGAGCCAAAATATCCCAGATCACGGAAACTCGATCGGGTTCATGTCACAGACCTCCCAAAGAGGCAGAGGGTGTGGGAACGAGCTCCCAGCTTATTACATCTCATCCTCGCTCAACAGCACTCGTGGCCCCCATAAAACGGATCTTTTACTGCCTCGCAGATGGGGGCAGGCTGGGCTCTCCAGCAGGTCCCATAATGGGTTACTTTGGGCTGGGTCACTGGGATACCATTTTTGTTTCCTTTAAAATGTTCCTAATAAACAGCTGAATCAAGTCTTCACCCCTCCCCCCACCTGACACAGATTGTACAATAAGTTCTATCTCTAATCCCTTAGAAGAGAGAGATCCCATCATCATAATGCAATACTGCAAATCTTCCTCTTATGGCAGCTACAAGACCGGCAACATCACTGGCGAGAAGAGGGTTTTAGATAACAGTCAAATGTCTAAAACGGATACAATTAAATTGATTTCAAAGCAGGAAGGTCATTGAGAAGGCAAAACAGAGATTATTGGGATCTGATGACCGTTCCACTTTGAACTACCAACAACAGGACTGAAGGGAACGCTTCCTATATTCAGAATGCCAAACAAGCACTTGATTGAATGGAAATTAAACGGAACGTTACCAGACATGTCCGTAAACGCAGCCAGCCAGACGGTCGATGCGATCTGCTCCCGACAGAAGAGCGATCCCACAGAATGTTATCTGACTGCTCGGCCCAAGAGCTGACGGCTGGATTGTGGCCGAATCGACCCCCCCCCGGATGTGTAACCAAACTATTATTCTGTGGATGTGGCTGGTATTAATGGCCTACTAAAATATAAGTGGTATATAAAAGAGCTACAAGTAACAATCACGGATAGTATATATGACTTTCTGAAGTTTTGTAGTATTGAATACATTTGGTGAGGGGTCCCAGGTAATATCGAAGCAGAAATATATAACATCAACACACAGGCTCTGTCCGTCTCTCTCTCTCTCTCTCTCAGAATACTGCATATGTATATATATATTATAGTGCATGTAACCAGTCCGTTACATTGTACAGCAGTGATCTGCTTCCCATAGTGGAGACTAAACATGGATGTTACAGACAGACAGACAGACATCACTCACAGGCCCAGGAGGAAGCACCCCCCATGTCTGCTGCCACTTTTCCCAGCTAATTGCTGTGAGACGGAAGCTAAATTATGTGTTAAAAAGGCAATGAATCCTACAGTTAATCTGCTGAAACAGCTGCTGTGTCTTGTGTAATGACAACACTGTGTCAATAGAGAGATAAAAGTGAGATTTATGTCTGAACATCCTTTTCCCTGGCTGCAGGGGCCAAAACCTTCTACTTGGAATAAAACAACTTTGTTCTCTGCGCGGCTGCTCAGGACAAATGACAGGACTCCTTCCCCTATTACAGACTACTTTACAAGAAGCCCCACACCAAATATTCATAATAAGAAGCCTAAAGAAACGTGTGGGAGAATTACTTTTGTGCAACTTTAAAGGACCAAATTTTAAAACCACTAATCACAACTGGATATGTAAATGATGGATAGTTCTGCACGGTTCCAGTAAAAAACTACAACAACGTCCCTACTCACTGGTTAACATATACTTATAGGCCCAGAGTTTAGGTTTTATCAGTCAGTCAATAGTGTCTGTAATGTAACCAATTTCTAAATATCCTAAAACACGTCCTTTAATATCCTGCCCCATCGTCACACATGAAACCCTCAGTGTAATTCGACTGCCACAATTACCAACAAACTTTCACTGTAGTAATCCTTCATGCTGTGTACCCGATCATTACACAAACAATTAGTGTAAATGCCATATGTATCAGTCTACAATTAATACCAGGGCTTGTAATAAAATCCACTCCTATCTACTGTACTTTTATTTTCCATAAATTGTTTTCTCTGTGAGTCTGGAACGTAGAAGCAGACATAAGATTCATTCAATTATCGCTGCAGAATCCTGCCATAAACGGTTTATGTGACCCTGAATCCTCCGCTTTACAGCACAGCCGGAGCGGTATCGATCCGCTGCAGGCAGGAAATAATCTCCCTTTCTTCATTTGGACCCTGGTTTTAAAGATCATTTTGTTCCTGTGATGCTAATAGAGATTCGCTTTGCGTCGTTGACAGGAATGGATGCGCCAAGGGCTACGGAAATGCGTCGGACAGAAACTGGCAATTTTATGCGTTTTACAAAATACAAAAAAAATATCCGATCTTTGTTCATCTGATCAGAAATTCACCAGCCCTGGGGGGTGAAGAAGTTTATCTGCATGTTTGTTTTCTACTCGTAATACCCAATGTACTGTTCTAAATCCCTGTGTACAGAAAGCAATGCATACGGTAAACACGTGTCGCACATATTGTGCCATCTTTGTTCTGCAGGTAGATGTTGGCAAAAAAAGTTTCATGTCTATATATTATGGATAATACCACATGAATAGTCTCAGATTTTCTATAGTAATGAAGGCACTTTCTGAGTGGTTGTCACCCATTAATTGAACGATGGTTTGAAACCTTCAATTCCAGACCACACAGATCCTGTCTCCGCCATGCCAAATCTATCAAAATTCTCAAGATTCACCCAATCCCCTCTCCCTGGTTCATTCGAACAAGTAGATTGAAAGTATCTGAACGATCATGATTGGGTTTAACAATCTCCGCCACAGAACCCTTACAAAGACGTCAGTGCTTTTCAAATAAAGCGAAATGCGTCATATCCAAATTCTTTATACAGTTCTCAAAGCCACCTCACCCTCAGTGCAATGTCACTACACCTCTGGTACATCTTACAACACCTATTATGTAACGAGCATCGATAAACAACCTACTCAAACTTTTATCATTTTAAATGAACAAAAATTGTGATCTGTCTCCTCAAACCCTTCCCAAAAGCTTCCTCTTCCAAGCTTTAGGAGAATGATTAAACCCCAATAATGTATTGCAGCAGATGAAAGCTCAGAAGACCTCACACCCCACACTGTGAAGCCCGTGAGGCACCGTGCCAGGGTAAGACTGCTGCCCAAACGATGGCACTGCCAGTTATCAGTACTGCAACATTGTTACATCTTTATAAGAGTGATAAAAGACCATTTCTACAAGAATTAGTATGGGGCTAATGCGATATAAACCCCAAATTACCCGACATGTTACTGTGTATCTCACGCAGGTTATCTACACATAAGGATATATTTGTATTTCCGCTTCGGTGCTAAGGTATACTTAAATCTAAACCACCCCTGGTGATGATCCAGTCTGGTATTAATGTACACAGAGACCTTATCCCGTCACCCAGATCTCAGGGCAGTATAATAAAGTCACGTGACAGCTCAGCGTAGAGCGCGTCTCATACACTAGCAATATACACCGCCAGTTATTAAATCACATTATATATTCAGGTTAAACTTCAAGCATAAGATGATATAATAAGGAATGCGACAAAGTAATGCATTAGGCAAAAAGCGCTCCATGGATACGAGATGTTACTCTCATACGCACTGGCGTCATTTATATCACTAGTGTGACAACTGAAAATGGAACAGAGATGAGAGATGCTGTGTTCAAAAGTTACTACTTGGTAAATAGAAGAGAATTAGCCTCAATCATACGTCACATTCAAACACTCTAAGCGGACGACTCCAAACTTTGTATAAAATACGATTGGTGCTCTCACCCTGCAGGATATGTAAAGTAACACAGATAACGATACAAATTCCAGCTCCACCAGCTGTGAAATCTCAGCCAGCATTGGCCGGATACCATAGCGTGTGTTTCCTGAAAACGATCATTATCCGACATGTCTGTAAAACGATTGAAAGATGACCACCGTCACCTCGGGTGTGGGGTCCGCTTTCACCTCTTAAAGCAGGATCAGGCCCCGTGTGAGGAACTTAGCACACAGTTAGCACTTTACATAACTGAGAAATACTCATTAAGGGGGGAATTCAATTCAACGACAGGTTCCTTAAGAGCCTTGCGCGTTGTGCGGCTGCGCACACTTCTGGCATTGCTGATGTCAGCGATGATTTAGGTACCAAAAGATCACTACGTGGACCTCCACCCCCTCTGTGCCAAGTTTATGAAGTCATAATTAACCAATCTACCAACCACCATTCATGCACATAACCATGAAATAAATGATCACTTTCGTTTTTCGGTTCTCTGAAGTCTGAAATATGGAAAACCCTGTACGTATAGACCCTGATACCAATGTCATGATCCGGCAAGATATTGGGGAGAGATCGGCAAAGTTTATCGTTATTGTATTTAATATATTATAATATATATATATATGGAATCTCCTAAGTCACATTACCACGGTTATTTATAGGGTGACGAACAGCACAATTCAGCAACAACTTGTGAAGGAGCTACAGAAGTTTGTTAATGTTCTCCACACTTATATCCTGTTTGTGTAGATCATTTACTTAAACTTTGCTATTTGACTATGGCATTTTCATTGCTTATGTTTAAGAATCGTCCACAAGGTTCGTTGCGCGGCTATTTGCGACAGTTCTGTGGCTACTTTGCAACTTCTTAAAAAAATACTACCCATTGTATCAGTAAAGTCTGGTTTCAGTTATCGCTATTCACCAACGCAGGAACAAGACAAATAGTTGTTCTATAAACAGCCTTATTACCTTTCCCTACAAATCTGTTAATGCTGACTAGATGGGAGAATCAATTAAAAACAAAGGCAAAATAAAAAAGTAACAGAAAGGTATTTAACAAATGCACTTTTCTCCCCTAGTATAGCACATAATATAAAATTAAATCGGATTTTAAAAGCCTCCTAATCAGCTGCAATTGACACAAGAGAATCGAAGCTGTGAGATTTGGTGTTAGGTGGACAGGGGTCCTGCGGACGTAGGGGGGTTATTGTATCATTATTACTTCTGGGAGAGCTCTTTAAAGCACAAAGCACCAAATGAAATGTAGAGTAACACTGACAATGTATTTACACATTTCTTGTACAGTATGTGAATCTTGAAAAGCATGACAAAGTGATGAGAAGTGAGAACACATGAATAGCAACACATCAACAAGGCCGGGTACATTATAAATACAAGTTATTGGACAGATTAAAGAGCTGAAGTCCATGTACAGGCATATCACGGACATCCATGTGTAAAAACAAGTTGTAAGAGACGCCATCACAAAAGCAAAACATTTTAGCAATCACTTCCCAATTTATAACGGATGATTTATGGGCATTAAAGCAAACTGGCCCCCGGCCGTGGTGTAATTTTAGTATAAACATCAGAAGATGACGCTACTAATAACCGCAAATCGAGAAACTAAACCTACAGACTCCCCCTTAGACTATGACTTCATTCTGTGCAACGCGGTTCTTGTTTTGTATTAACAGACATTATCATTTTACCAGGTTTATATAAAAATACACAAGAGACCAGACAGGAACATATTCAAACACAGAGATAAAATCCTTCCCACTGGCCTGGAGTGACAATGATGCAATTGTATAGTCAGCGATAAGCTGCATTGTGGTGAAACGCGTAGAGCGGGGTGGGGACTGATGATCACTGGTCTAGATAAGGGGTTTGTGGTGGGTGATACAGCTGATGTTGCATTTCCTGGCTGGCTAGTGCACGGCTACTTATCACAAACATATTAATGGTGATATGTCAATATATACAGACTGTTCTGCTGCTTACTAACAATGCACAATATGCCATAATTGCAGAATAACACAGTTTAAAAGGTAATATTCGTGAGGACGATGCCTGTCAACTCACTAGAAGCCAGTGCCTCACGCCTCAGTGGTACCCGGTGAGATGATGGGCTGCATTTTCAGGAATATTAGTCCCAGTCATAAAATGAAGACAGATGTACTATAAATAACATTATAACACCTAATCTAGCAGTGGGAGTTTTTGGTGATGGGCACACGGTGAGGAACGATGAAATACAATAACCTGCCCCTAGCACATAAAATGTTACTCAATGTCACCTATACAAGGTCTTACCTTCTCTCTTCATACCCATGGCAAGACACTTCTGGTATCGGCAATACTGACAACGGTTCCGCTGCCGCTTGTCAATCAGACAGTCTTTGCTATCCCTGCAGGTGTACGTGAGGTCTTTCCGAACTGTCCGCTTGAAAAAGCCCTTGCAGCCTTCACAGCTGTACACCCCATAGTGTTTACCTGGAAGAGACGGAGAGAGGTTAGTAGGGCAGCATTATTGTCATGTGACATTGTCATGTGATGATGTGGAGTATTACGCCCTAAACCCAGCTGCATAGCTCTTAGGCAAGATTTATCCATATGATGGTATCTATGGTAATCTAATAACATTTCAGGTGACTATTTATATAACGGGCCATTATAGATAGGATTATGGTGCTTATGGTCTGAATAGCATTGTGTTCAATTACTGTAGAGGTAAATCCACATGAACTTATTTTTAAAGAGATTTCTTCACATATATGAACCAGTGACATCACTGAGAATGCAGCCTATCCAGTCACTAGGAACTGGTGACATCACTGAGAATGCAGCCTATCCAGTCACTAGGAACCAGTGACATCACTGAGAATGTACACGTCATAGGTCAACTCTAAATCACAGTATAACAATTTTAAGCCACCCAGTATTTGTGAGCTACATGCACAAGCAGTAGGATTTTCCCTGCATACAAAGAAAACAAAAAAAAAAAACCATTGCATTTGTACTCCCATCATAACAGCAGGTGTCGTCCAGGTGACAATTTGGCCCCATTGCCTGGATTTTCTCCTAACTCTAAAGCTTATGAGGTATATTTACTAAACTGCAGGTTTGAAAAAGTGGAGATGTTGCCTATAGCAACCAATCACATTCTAGTTATCATTTATTTAGTACATTCTACAAAATGACAGCTAGAATCTGATTGGTTGCTATAGGCAACATCTCCACTTTTTCAAACCTGCAGTTTAGTAAATATACCGCCTGGTGTGTAAATAGAATTGGGTTCAAAGGAAAGTGGCCTTAATCAACGTATATCAAAATACTGAAGAATGGTGGAACCGCCTGCGCCAACGAAATGTCCTCAGCACTAGGCAGCGAAAGGAATAAAAGTTCCAGCTTACTGCCACTACCCTTCCAATGCCCTGTTGCATTGTGGGTCACATTTTCTCAAGTGTTAATGTAGAACAATGGGATGTGGGCGCATCACGTGTATCTGTATTGTGAAGGATCGGTGCGGATGACATCACGTTGTGGCTGATCCTGACCTATGTCCCAGTTGCAGATAGAACTGTCATTATACAGGTTCTAAGTGCTGCGTTTCAGCCTCTCTCCGGGCAAAATAAATCAAGGCTGCCGGGTCGACACATCACTGGAAAAACAAAATCAGCTCAAGCCCACTGAACTACATGTAAACAAAGCGCATTTATCCTTCAATGTTCTTTATGAAATCCTGGCTGAGTGAGAAAGGTCATTGGCTGAAATATAAACACAAAACATGGAGAAAGGACACACACAATGCAAACTGATCTGATGTGACTCTGCTATTGTCAATTTATCATCAGTCAAACAATTTATAATGAGATAATGCCGGCTCAGACAAACTAGCTCTCCATCTGCTGGGGAACTACAAGTGCCAGCAAGCCACAACAGTCAAAGGCCTATCTGTCAAAGTCTGATATATCACTTTAGTTCAGCAGACCAAATCAACATGGTGTTTATGTTACTTTATATTCTAACATATTCCACAGCGCTGTAGGTTATTTAATGTAACTTTGTAGAGAAATGGTTCTCTGTGTATTGAAAGTCTGGTCTGTATGTTTTGCTGCTCTTGAATACAGAACTAAAGTGAAATATATACTCTATTCACATTTGTCAGTATTGGGGTACACCGTACCCCTCTTTGCCTCCTCCTTCCAGTATTATTCTTAAAAACTTTTTCCTACTCAGTCAGCGATACATACGTTTCATTTTCCCATTCCTCGTTCAAGTTCGGTGAGGGTCAAGTCTGGTTACTGAGAAGCTTAAGGAACTCACAACAATAGACACTCAACTTTGTCGTCCTAACCACACGCCAGACGCGGTGGAGACAGACATTTCAAGAGAGGTCCCGGGCTGCACTGTGTACCCTCCCCAACTCCCAGAGCACCAGAGAATTTTCCTTTTAAGATTTCATCAAACGAACGAGATGAAATACTTTGAATTCAGACACTAATCAGAACCTCGCAGCAGGAGAGGCAAAGTATATATATATAAAAAAAAATAATCAATCAGAAAGTCAAAGACCACCGCCGACATTTTCTGCTGAACGCTCCATAAACTGCGTTTGATTGAAACCAGCTTCATATGAACAGATACAATAAGACGTAAGCTGTCTAGTGGCTTGTCGGAAAACTCATTGTTCACAGGCTGGAGCCACTGGAACAGTAACATCATACAATGCTATGAGAATGTCATATAGCCCTATCTTAGTACACATGGAGTGGATCGATCTGCAATTGGAAAATTCACTATGAGAAAGGTCTATCCAACTTTGCATTACAAAAGTAAAGGCGTCCACAAACTTCTACAACTAATTGGCTACAAATTGCAACGTGTATCATGCCCAAAAATATGGCCAATCCCAAAGAACCTGTTAATGGGGTCTGTTCAGATGTCAACCAGGCTGTATGGTAACCGAATTGTATGCTGTGATTGTCCAGCTGACCCCTTTCTGATCTTCCATTCGACCCAAGACTGATTTGAATGGTCAAACCTCAGAGATCCAATCCCTGGGTGGCCAATCCAAGCAGCCACAATGCCTTGAACATAGGAAACTTCATGGCCAAAACCCACTTGCTCCATAAGCTTTAATTACTGGTCAGCATTGGTAGGAATGGATCGCCTGTCTCTAAACTAAAGCCCAAGATTGTAGCCTATTTTGCTTAATGGTTCATTTCACACTATTAGTGCTAAAATTGTTCAAGCAAGAGCAAAATTGATGAATGCGTTTAACTGCATCACAACTACCTTCATAAGTAATCTCTAACCACAAATAAAACACGCTCAGCATTAATGTACATAGTTAATTATGCTTAAAAGAGACACATATCTGTATAGTTCAACCTTTACTTTTCAAACAAATCCAGTTGGTCAAGTTTTGGAAGGAGGAGAGAGAATCCTTCCTGATTCCATATTAGCAATAGCAAAATTTCCCTGATCGACATATATTTGTGATTGTTAATGTTGGTAGCCCTCTATGTTCTGTTTTGTTAGAAAAATGTCAAATCTTTTCCTAAATCTAACTACAGTGCCTACTAATGTTAATTCTTGGGGAAGAGAATTCCACGCTTTTACTGCTCTTACAATAAAGAACCCTTTCCACAGTTGGAAGTTAATTCTCTTTTTTCTCCAGCTGCACCCCAGTGTAGAGAGCTGTTATTGAAAAGGATATCGGAGAGTTTTCTCAATGTTCTGATATGCCTCCTTAATAGTTTCAAGTATTTACAGAAAGAAAGAGAGATCCCTTTCATAAAGTAACAGATAAAAAGAGACTCAATGGCTTTAGCTAGCAAGTTGTTGTTCAAATACCTGAAGATCTGTCCCCACAGATGGCGCAGATGTGCTTGGTGAAGGCAGACATAACTCCTGCGGGGTGGGCCGGCACTTTAAGGATGCCGTTGATTCCCAGAGGGGGCTTGATGTCTTCCGTACTGCTGACTGAATTCATGGGGGAATGGAGCTGGAAACATGGAAAGGAAGAATAGTGAATTATCTTTCACGTTTCACAACTATCAATATTGAGCAAAGCAATTCAATAATTGGATACGAGATATCGGTTACATACTGATTGTGCCAAAAGTCTGCTCCACCTCAGCCTTAAAATGTACCCATCACCAGCTGACAGTGGCAACAACAATTTTATCAGCGGAATCAATGTTCTTTAGAAGGTGGCCTGTTGCTACACTCTGGTCAATTAGACAAACAATGCTCATATTGTAGGGTTCAAAACCATAATCCTTATACCGATTATTATTTCCCTTCCCAAGAAAAATATTTTCATTTCTATAGATGTCTTACACTAGTGTCACACTTTTTATTTACAAAGAAGAATGATAGATTTACATATTTTTTGGGCATAACGTAATGTAAAACATTCTGCCCTAAATCTTAAGAGCCGTAAGAGGAAAATTAACTCTCTTCCCAAAATCTAAGACGAGTGCATGTCAGAGAGTTATTAAAGTAGGCGACTGTATTCAATCCATCGCAGGAAAAAGCATCACGCCAAGGAGTCTTCATTAATGTACAAGTATTAGTTGGAGATTCGGCAAATCTGGTAGAACGACTCTCTAACGACCCCTGACGCCAGCCTTGATTAGGGATCAAAGCAGTAACTTATATCGTCACCTGTCTGGCTCATATACAACTCTTCGTTATAGAGCAAAACCGTTTTAATTGCCTGGAGTACTTTATTACTCTACCCATAAAAATACAATTTTCCCATAAGTACTGCTTCCGAGAAAGCTGGTTTACCGCATCCACCATAAAGCCAACGCAATGCCTCTGGGCTTAATAACCGGACTGTGCCGGATGTGCCCTTTGTCAGGGGACCTCAGAGCATATAAACTTTCACACCCTGAGAAAAATAATAATAAGAGAAACCGAGATGAGAGAGAGAGAACAAACCCTTCGTCTAATCAGCTTGACGGACAGACCCCCAACATCAAACATCAAACGCAGCGTCGGGCAGCACAAGGAGCCTGGGGAGGGGGATCACAGGCCTGCACCAAATCTTAAGTGTTGCTTTATCTAATACTTAGGAAGAGTGATGGATCTAAGTCATGACAGGCAGGCGGGAGAATTGTATCAGCGATAGAAAGAACTGATCCATAAAATACATAAACTACAACATTAGATGGAGAGAGATAGATGGAGATAACTAGAAATACAGAGAAACAGAGGGAAAGTGACACGGGAAGAACTGTACAGAAAACACAGAGAAGTAGAATGTCAGAGGGAACGAGGAAAAAAAAAAAAGAAGCATTAGAGAGAGAGGGGCTAGAGAGAGACAGAGAGGGGGAAGAGAGATGCACAAAAAGAGGAGATAGTGGGGGTAGAGAGAGAGAACTGGCAGAGGGGGGGGGGGCACACACACAAATCGGGAAGAGAGTAAAAGTCACACAGAGGGGAGAGACACACAAAGAGGGGAGAAAGAATGAAAGAGAGAGTGATAAAAGGGGTAGGGAGGGAAAAACATAAGAGATGGGAAAATGTGAAAGAGACTCAGCGAGATAAAGAGGAGGGGAGAGTGAGAGAATAAGGGAACTAAATAAGAGGAGTCTTGAGAGAGCGTTTCATGGTGTTCCCTAAATGAGATGACCAGTGTGAAAACATCACGAGAAACACCACCAAAACGATCTCAGTGGAACGCGCAGTGAAAATGCATTAGCGACTGTTATGTAAGAATGGATGAAAGTCACAATGAAGGACGAAGTGTTATCAGACAACGATGGGAGGAAAGAAGAAATGAGCAACGTCCTTCCAGCCTTATGGTATTAAAGGTGACACCGTACAGATCTCACTTTCCGGTTAGACTCACAGCTCAGGTGCTTTGCGAAAGCTAAATGCAATGCAGAAAAAAGAGAAATGTAGAAGAGAATATATAAAAAACGTACAACTTGGTCACTTCTCTCCCCGTTCTCCGGATGTATAACGTGGGGTTGCAGATTCTGGTACATCTATTGCACACAAGTCAGGTATATGTACGAAGCTAGGATCAGATATTCTCATATATATCCAATAATCTCCTGTAACACGGAGTTAGTACAGACGCTGGGAATGGCATACAGCCTACAGGAAAGATAACGAACATATGGATGACACAAGTCCCACCAGGGACCCCTCATCCAGACAGCCTGTCGCCTGACCTAGAGGTGTTCAGTGTATCCCTATGTTCATGTATGTTTAACATAACCTTTCAGGACACTGAAGGCAAAAACGTCCCACGACACAAGCTGTGATTGTCCCTGTTGCTAACGGTGCACTTTCAAGGCTGTGTTTCATGTCGTGCCCGCTATACAGGATGCCAGTGACACGCTGAATGCAACCTGTGCCACACAACAACACTATATACACACAATACAAAGTCATAGGAAAGTCTGGTCACACATCGCCAATATTCACGCAGCGATAGGACTGTGGTATGTTTGGAAGTGGAAGGGAAAAAGAAAGTGAGATTTGGAAACGATAAAGGGCACAAGTTTTTAACATTAAATATATTTATTCAGAAGAAAGCAGAAGATGAATAGAAGCAATGCTATGAAACCACATATGTATAATACAGCCAAGCAGACATAATATAAAACACCAGCTGGCAGGGGCATCACAGAGGACAGAGGAAAACGAGCATCCTAAGAAGCGGGCACAAATCTTTGGCATCCATCGTGACTTTGGAGAGATTGACCTGCACACAGGGAACGCAGCCACCCTGCTCCTCTGTTATTTGGGGGGAGGGTAACAGGTAACATCAGCCTCTTACAGCCCAGATGTGTCTGAGCTGTAAGAGGCTGCAGTGAGAGAACGGCGGCCGAGCGGGGAGGGTGACCAAGGGCTTATTAAGAACATGTCTCAGATGTTCCTGCAGGAGTGACGTCACTCAGCCCAGAAATGTTTACATACCCCAGCGAAACAAGACCTGGAGTGTCTCTCCCTTATTACCACATGGTGCCCTCATTTCACAGCTCACCAAAATCCCATCTGAAAAAGGGAGAGGAGGCTGACTGCCCTGGGTGTAGTTCCTAAGTTCAAGGGGCTAATACTGTATTACCACAGGACGTCCAGAGGGGGCGCTGCAGTACATCCTCTTGTTGGCATGAATCAGTGTTCCTGGCGCTTTATATTCACTTTCATGTTTCCCTTCTTATTTATAAGTCCTTACAGTGCTCTGGCTTATATAGCAGACTTTGAAGTTCAATCTGTCTGAGGAGTGTGACGGTCTGGTTGATTCTGCTTACATGCAAAGAGGCAAAGTTGGCCAAGACAAGCCCAGATCACGTGTTTCATCTCTTCCAGGAAAGAAACCAGCATGGTCACCATGTTGCATTCTGTTCTCCGGTGGGTTTCAACGTTCCTCGTGTTTTTGCGAAGCCCCTTCCCCCCCCCTCCCAGGTCTCATCCAGTCAGTCAGTCACTCCCTTTCCGCTCGCATGCATCAAGCCCAGCTAGCCAAGTGAGCATTAATCAAAAGCCAAGGCTGTAATCTGCCTTAGTCCAACTCTGATCATTCCTCCGGGGAGACTGCATGAGCTATGGCAAGGACGAGGGGACAAACGCCTGTGCTGTAGCCCGCCTTGTCTGCGGTGAGAGCAGGAGACCCCCCTTGAAATTCCAGAACTCCTAAGATCTGGTACTGCTGCACCTACGGCCTGTCTCAGGTGTCTGCCGACACTAATGCTCTCCAGGGAAGAGACATATGGCTCCGGCTGAGAGCATGGTCTTATTGGCTTGTTCTGAGTAATCACTTAAGATGGTCTATGAGAAATAGCTCGGTATTGGAGTGTGCAGAGATTTACCGTAAGATCTGGGCTAACATTCCCTGTGGAGTTATAGACACACAAACTTCCCAGACCACAGAGTATAAAACCAATTTACATTAACAACAAGCAGACACTGACAGCACCAACATACAAGCACAAAGATGTGATAGGAAGACGTTATCCACCCACAATGGTATCACCCGGTCCATCAATGACAGTCAATACTTCCCAATAGCTGTTATCTTAGAGGTTTAATGCTAGTAAAATTAAACAATTAACGATGTAACGACTTCCTGAATTCTATCTCTTCCCTTATCTGTGGTGTTTGCTGATGTCAGTGGCACCAGTATGTAAATGAGAATGGGGAGCATATTTAGCTCAAAGGCAGGATGGCTCTGTCCTCTATAACGGGAATGGAAAGGATTATTTAGGTTGACACCGGTACTAATATACAACAAGAAAAGTCTCCTCTATGGCAATGTGAATGTTTAAAATACTGTAAATCTTCTAAAATGCTGTAGTGTAAAATCTGGGAAAATCAGACTATTACGTTCCCACTGGGATGGAATTCCAGGAAAGTGTAATATCAGGAATGTAAACTGGGAATCTGACTGTACATCAGTCGTCCCTATTAATTCTGGTGCTATAACATCCATGCATAGACTGACAGTTATCCCGGACTGTGATCTAGGGAGAATACATGTTGCTCTATGTTCGTATCGCAACTCCCATCATTGGCTGTACTACAACTCCCACAGCCCCAGATATTCCTGACTCTTACACACGAGCTGTTGGTGCATGGCCTGGCAGGGTGCTGGGGAATTAACACGCTCCTGATCTCCGTGTGCCAATATCCGGACGACGGGTGGCAGGTGGCGGTCAGCTGCTATTGCCCTCATGCTTATTATAGTCTAAGCTCTTTAACTCTGGGGGGTGGGGGGAGAACCCCAGGGGATTTAGATATTTAGATAATCTTTCCGCCAGCTAGACCTCCTCTCCTGGGTATGAAGAGGAAGCAGATAGGAAGCCCCAACACGCAGGTTTATTAACTCTTTATTGACTCCCATTGTTGCAAAAGCTTCTTAGGGATGTGCACTTTGTGAATGTATTTATTACAATCAGTCTGACCGTTTCCATTCTGCTGGGTAGTCACTGGTGTATATAAAGCTGAGATGTAGGAGAGGGTCCTCTCTTTAATTTTATTTCTTTGTCTCAGGTTCCCTAATTTATACACCAGATATCTGTAAAACAAACACTGCAGAAACCACTGCTTTAATTATTTCTGGAGCAGTGCAGGATTTCAGGATGTTTTGCAAGAGAACAGGCAAATCAATCAGTGGTAAAATCATTTTTCCTGCTTCACAGCCACTAATTATAATTCTACAGACTCAATTTAAAATACGGTTTTGTTTTTTTTAAATATTTAATTTAATGTCAATATAAGTCACACCTGTACCTCCACGGACAACATTTTAAAGATTAGGAGCCTGAGAATGTCACTAATATAAGTAAACGATATGAAGTGTTTCTATTGGAGCAAATCACGTTATAATACATTTCATACAAAGGAAAAATAACCTCAAAATGGACTTCACTTAATTATCCCTAGCAGAGGTGACAGATTTATGTTTTCATGTCTGTGCACGCTATAAGCAAACTCAGGGGCAATAGTTGCAGCTTCTTGTCATATATTGTGGCCTTTCCACACTTGGCCACGCCCCTGCTTATGTGATACCCTGCCCCTGATGACATCACATACCCCTTGCCACCAAGTCACGCCCCCCCCCAAATCTATTGCAGTGTGTGAGGATGATCATACCTCAATAAGATTGACAGAAGGGCTTTTGTAGGAGATGAAGGGATTCTGGGGAAGAGAAAGCAAATAATGGAACTGTACAAAATGGTGAACTCTGCATCATAGAAACTAGATCAAGACCCATAACAAAGATAATTTTACAACAACCAACCCTTATTATATATATTAGACAAATACAAAAGGGTAAATGTAAAAATAATATACACAGACTAATATAGGTATAATAAACGTATTTTCTTTTATATATTCTACTTAGATATCATATTTAAAAATCTGCTGGGAGCTCACCTGAGGACTGCCGGTGCCATACCCCATGCCTTGCGTGGACTGGAGGGACATGGAGGGGCCCAGAGGCGGGCTGATGACCGAGAAAGGCGGGCCCATTCCATTGAGGGAGGAGCCGAGTGGTGAGTGGAGATGATTGGGTGAGCCCAACGAAGGACTTATCCCGGAGTTGCTGAGGGACGGATGCAGCAAAGGTGCGCTCATAGAACCACGAATACTCGGAGAGTTCAGAGACGTGGAATTGACCTGGGTGGAAAAATCTGTGGAAAAAAACAAAACAAAAGAAAACAAGAAAATGAGAAGAAAAAAAGATATTAATAAGTTGTAGAATAAATCCTTAATTCTCCGTATGAAATACAGAGCTGTAAATTAGTATCACTGAATTACAGAACTGTAATGTATCTCGCAGTATCTTACATAGTTTGGATCTATGGGGAACTGCTTGCAGGGTGAGAGAAAGTGAACAATATTTAAACCATATTGCAATAATGGGAGTACCCTTATTAATGGAGAGGATATATAAATATAAACACACATCAAAAAATATTACAGACAATACGGATCACTCACGGGTCCTAATTCAAGTAGACTATTGGCAGATATCCAGTTATTGTTGATTGACATATCCCAGCATTCTCTACAAACTAGGAGACTTCTCTGAGCTTTATCTGTCCACTTATAAGACAGGAGGTGGGAGCAAATCCATAGAGTAGGCAACACCATTTTGTGTTACAGGGGGGTGTCAATATGATTCCCTGTTATCCAACATAATACATCTATGAACGTCCCCCCTGAGGAAGTCCATGTAGGGTGAAACACGTTGTTTTCACTCAGATCTAAAGCTTTAGAATTCACTGCTTCCCTTACACCTGACATATAGGGTGAAACGCGTAGGTGAACTCTATGGACACCATTTATGGTTTCTGAATGGATACACTCTCCATGTCTTCACCTGGGATTTCTTTCATCACCTATTTCCAGTGCCCGAGAAGGGTTTTAGGAAGGATTGCTGCAACAAAGCACTTTGCTCTGTTTCTATATTGCATTGTTTTGGATGATATACTGAACTACAATGTTCCTTTCAGTTCATGTTTTCCCTGAGAGCTAGGGGCTTTGTGACCATTCCATAAGAAGAGATACAGGAGAAGACCCCAGGAGTCGGTTGAGGCACTTTACAAACTTACTCGCTGTGAGGCGTCTGCGCCTTTTCCTCTCTTTCCTTGTAAACTAGTTTGCAACAATATCATGAATAACGATCACTACAATGTATATAATGAATGAAGTGCATATAGCTAAGTACGTAGGACGTTCTCAGTGTAATTATTCATATAACATACAGCGTACCTGTCAGCACATGTGAATAAAAATAAGATAAAGAGGAAATAGGATATCCACGTATTGTGAACAGCCATCCTATGTATATAAACATGCCCAAATAGTGACAGCCAAAGCCGTTATAAAGGGTCTTAATGATCGTATTGTTGACCCCACATCGCCCAGGTTTCATTATCAAAGGTGCAATTAAACATGTATAGTGGATGTGAGATTTTGGGGAGGGGAAGCTTTCCGTCACCGGAAAAGAAAAGTTAAGTCGACCAGCGGTGTAGTTTTCTAACCTCCAAAAGGGGCACACGTTACCCTTAATATCAGTGAGAAGGTAAAACAATACATATAACCAGAGAAAGAGGCACCTATCTGTAATAACACATCAGCAGCATTTTACACACTATAACAAACACATCTGACAATAAAGTCTGAAGGAGCTGGGGGCCACAGGTGAAAGCTCAGGGGCCGCCTTTGCTCATCACTGCTGTGAACTCGAAAAGGTTTAAAACTTAATGAAAAAGAAAGAACATTATTGTCTTCCCGATCGGTTCATGTGAGCGGATTTCTACAACGCGCAGGATCAGCGTCCGGTAAAAAGATCACTTCATACAAAGATCAGAATACAAAATACAATCATTCCCCTGATTTAAGGCTCCTTCACTTCAGTGTTTCTCTCAATCTCCCTGTAAAGCTCTGTAAATAATCAAAGCAAAATTCTGAATGTTACATACTAATCAATTTCCATTTCAAACCTACCAATCATCAAACGGGACAGAAAACGACTACCTGACGGTGTAGCGGAGAACAAGAGAAGGGCCGGTACTGGACTATGCGGCCGGAGAGATGAGTATTACACATTGGGAAAGTAGAAAAAAAAATCCAGTTATAAACAGAAAGTGAAGCAGTGAATCTAAAGCTTCAGATCTAAGTGAAAAGTAGAACAAAGTGGATTTCCCCCCCCCCCCCCCAAGTAATATTTTGTCTCCTTAATCTGCACAGATTTCACATGAAAGTTGAATCAATAACGTGTGAGATTCTCACCACAAGTTGCGCTTCAGAAATGACCAATCACGTTCAGTGAAGACAACATACACCAGGACGCGCATTGATAGTGAATTGTGCATACGGTTATTTTATACAGCACACAGAGAATCTTCTAGTAAAGCATTCAATAAATATACATTATTAGTATACACAACAGGTTACAGTAAATTTAAATATCTTCTCTTTGTTTTTACTTTGCATGTTTTGCCCAAGTCTGACTTATAGACAGAGTCAGCAGCTGTTGAACTACAACGTCCAGCATGCCTTGCTAGGCTCTAACCATTACGTCACTCATCCTGCTTAAAACTGCAGCTTTAAGAATATGTTTATATTGCCCCCAGGTCATGACAAGCTCATAGTTTAAACCATACTTGCCAAATATCCCAGAATGTCCGGGAGACTTCCAAATTCTGGGTAATTCTCCCGGACGACCTGGCAATTCTCCCGCATCTGCCTACTTCCTAGTGAATTGGGAAGATTTTGAGTCTCCATGATGGGATTCTCCGGGAATTGCATCATATTGGCCCGCTCCCGTGGTAAAATGATTCAATTACGTCAGTACATCACAGGGACAGGGCCAAAATAACGCAATTTGCCAAGCCCTGCCCCCTCACACCCACCTCCCACCAGAGACTCCCTGGAAAGGTTGGCAACTATGGTTTAAACCAGGCACTAAACTTGAGGACATTCCCTTGATGGCCCCATTGCTACGGAATATACGGATTATACATTATCTTATAAATCATTTCCTAATTCTGCTATATTGTTGGTTAACAAACAATACATGTGACAGGATCACTAATTGTATAAATGTATTTCAATTAGTGGCGCAGTGCATCGATGTATATCACTGCAAATGTACTGATCTTTGTATTGATTTCTGATGCAGTAGGCACATGTTGGAGGAAACATGTTTCTGTAAGAAAGGAGGACAGGAGATCCCATGCTAATTAGGCCTTTTCTTCTGTGAGTGACCAAGACATCTTTTAACCTTAATGCACATGTGGGGGGTCGTTAGACATAACGGCATAAAGACTGGCCTTGGCGCAACACTGAACATCTGTAATATAGTAACGATGTGCTTAACATGGGTCTTATATTCTGTTACACAGATCTTGAAGCACATTCGACAGAGGACGCAAAACTTTCCCCCTTCATAAACCGGTCACGTGTTTCTCCAGACAAATCTATGCGCTAGATTTAAGGTGTGGAAACGCAGGTGTGCAGAAGTATTGCACGCACATAGTTTAATACAATCATACAGTTTAGTATTACAAATTATTCCAACACTGCAGACAGCTTAGAGAGTAAGAAGATAACATTAATATACACATACGCACGCCCAGTCTGCTCTCACTTTCACAAGCTCGTTCTGTACTCTAGAACTTTTTTGCCAATGGAGACCTTAACACGAGTGGTCATTCAGCTTATGAACTTTAAAACCCACAACTTCCTCAGAAGATTTCCCCTCCTCGAAGCAACGAGCTGCCAAACAGGCCATCAGCACGCAGTTCCTTTAAAGTAACACATTATTGTGTGTGAGGTTATCAGGACATCCCTATGCTATTTACAGAGAGATAAATGATCAATATATCATGTTCCTGATATACTGTATAGCTCCATCTACAGGTTATATAAGCGCAGATTAACCAAACACTAAAGAGGTGGAAGTGTATAACAGAACAATACACAAAATCAGAATTTTGTTTTTGTTTTTCTAGAAAACTAAATTTCAAAAAGTTATATTGGCCGTTACACAACTGTATATTGGCGACGGTGAATGTCCCCAAACAAGGATATTAATAAACTAAAGCCGTATAGGAACGCCTGCTGTAAAGATTTAGACACACATCTATGAAGAGTCAAAAGATGACAGCTGTGACGTGGATTTATATAATATTTATATATCTACATAATAACAATAACACAACAAACTAAAATTGCACTCAATTGCTTTAAATAAAAGCAGTAAATATATCACAATATATATTATTTTGTAGGAAGAGCTTCCATGTGACACAAAAAGTATTAACATTTAGTTTTCTTTGGTGGCACCAGGTTTAAAGCCGTAATCCCAGGTGTGTTTTTGTTGATATTTACTATATTCCCTTGATGTTTTTTTCTTTAGATTGCGACTAATGATTCATGATTCTGGGCTACCTCGGCAACCACAGTCACATGGCACATGATGTATAGAGCAGAGAGGCTTTGGAACTCCCCTCTGAGCTCTGTCTGCACCGCGACCCCCCCCCCCCCCTTCCTCCCCTTGCATCACATTACCTGCCGAGAGCTGTGAGCCTGTGTCTGTGTAGCAGAATAACTGTGCCTGTGTCTGGCAGTCAGAAAGCTTTTCAAAATGAGTGAATGATTTGTAAGAGGATAGCTAAAAGCAATGACTATCAGATGCTTAAAAAGCTACTTCCTAGCTTATTCCTTATAATACTAAGTTTTCCTAACTAGACACTGAAGTCATGACATCAGCACTCGCAGTTAATACAGGAATGTATACACATATCACCACTGTGTATTATATAGCTGTAGTCTGCACATTAGCAGTGGATGTGGGCAGATTTCTTTCCCCTTTGCTGAACTTTCCAATGGAGCCAACAGAGTTGTAGTGACAATTAGTCATCAGAAAGGAAGGGACATGACGCGGGACGGATGGGTATGTGGCAATGACAGAGCAGAGAACAGGAAGTGTGAATGTAGACACGTTCTGATGACTATCTGTGGCCACGACACCTGAATACAAAGTATCTATATTAAGAACGTCAGAGCGCCAACGTCAAGTTTAGAATCGATGTAGGTGGCACGTGGTTTGTATAGTAGACGTACTTTCAGTTTTCCCCTGACTTTTCTCCACTAAAAACACAGTATTATCCCTGTACCAGTCAATACCTCTTACACAGATCATCACCATAGGCAAGCCGAGGGGGATTTCCTAGCGCCTGGAAACCCCCCTCCAAGCCTGGGGCACTGTATAATTGAGGTGGCTGCCCCCTGCCCCTGCTTCACATGTCTCTGCTCGAAAAGAGAGAGCTGCGTGCACCTAACAGTAGTGCACATAGCATTGCCTATGTATATTAGGGAGGGTTGGAGAGCAGCCAAGCGCTGTCTAAAATTATAACCACGCCCCCATGCATGCTGGTCACGCCCACTGGTGGCGTGGTGTGGAAACCCCCCCCTCTACAAATCCTGCGTTTGCCCCTGATCATCATTTATTTATATAGTGCTAACAATTCTGCAGCGCTATACAGGTGATATTAACATCAGTCCCACTCTCCACATCTTTTGGATGCTTTCCACTGCCCTATAATACTAAGCTGGCAGAAGATTCTTTTTCTTGAAATTCTATCCTCTAGGTGGCGCCACTGTGATGCTGTCTTGGTCTTCTATTTAAATTTTTCTATTGCAGATATGGAAAAAAAGGCAAAGTAACATGGGTGTCTATGCCCACAAATCTGATGTACATAAAGATAAAGGGATACATAGTCCCATCACTAGGTGTAATATTTTTTTTTAATACAGCTAAACAATCATAAGCCGCCGATAATAAAAGTACCCACTTTTCTAAGATCTTTAATATGTTTATACAATGTAGATGTCATGTTTAATAGCTGAGCGCTTTGTTATCAGAGCCACAAAGATGCCTACGTGATAGAAACCTCAACAAAACTTTTACACTCCAACCCCTTCCCCCACCTCAGAACATGCTGTAAATCCGCTGATTATAACAATACAAGCTGATCTGGCATTTCCTGTCTTGTGATCCAAAAGTATCTCTACATGTCCGCAGGCCTAGAGGAGTCTATGTGCATGGAAAGGGGCAGACTGGCAGCTCCACGGCTGCCGGTTAATTCGTCTCGAAGGCTCAGATATCAGCAGGAATCAGACATCCACTGGAAGCAGGTGGGGAAAATCTTGCAGCTGGTATTATACTTAAAGGCCTCAGCTGCTGCAGAACATCTAAAAACTGCAAAGCAACCACATCATTATAAAGTCACTGACATCTGCTATGCCTGTCAAAACCTGCACTGAGACTCTCCAGCTGCTGAAGAACTACAAGTCCCAGCATTGTCACTGGTTCCTAGTGAAGGGATAGGCTGCATTCTCAGTGATGTCACTGGTTCCTAGTGACTGGATAGGCTGTATTCTCAGTGATGTCACTGATCACTGAGAGTGCAGCCTATCCAGTCACTAGGAACCAGTGACATCACTGAGAATACAGCCTATACAGTCACTAGGAACCAGTGACATCACTGATAGTGCAGCCTATCCAGTCACTAGGAACCAGTGACATCACTGAGAATACAGCCTATACAGTCACTAGGAACCAGTGACATCACTGAGAATGCAGCCTATACAGTCACTAGGAACCAGTGACATCACTGAGAATACAGCCTATCCAGTCACTAGGAACCAGTGACATCACTGAGAGTGCAGCCTATCCAGTCACTAGGAACCAGTGACATCACTGAGAATGCAGCCTATCCAGTCACTAGGAACCAGTGACATCACTGAGAATACAGCCTATCCAGTCACTAGGAACCAGTGACATCACTGAGAATACAGCCTATCCAGTCACTAGGAACCAGTGACATCACTGAGAGTGCAGCCTATCCAGTCACTAGGGCTGTCACTGGTTCCTAGTGGATGGATAGGCTGTATTCTCAGTGATGTCACTGGTTCCTAGTGACTGGATAGGCTGCATTCTCAATGATGTCACTGGTTCCTAGTGACTGGATAGGCTGCATTCCTATAAGCCTATAAAATGTGTAAGCCTTTGCTGCACATCAAGTGAGCTCAAGAGCAGGATCTTAGTGAAACTCACCTAGAAATAATTAAAGTTTGTGAATTTTAGTGCACAATAATGTGACTTCTCTCTTGTTAGATGGAACATTTGTGTATTTCTGACTCTAGAGCTGCACAGCAATATATGGAGCTGATTCCATACAGCAGCTCACAGAAGTTGGATGTTAGAGATGAAATGAGGCGAGGTTTCCATGGAGACCGGCTAAAGGTTCCGAGACGCCTGTAGGAATGAGTTAGTCTCGTTCCTGTAGAAATAGAATTCATATAAAGTCATGTTGAGCTGAATGCTGGTAACAACAGACCGACAGGCACCAGTATCCAGAGTATCCCCCAATAATACAACATTTTCCAAAAGATTGAGGCACTATGTAATCCAGAACACTTTCCTTGCTCTTTTGGAGAGGATACATTGTAATCTATGCTTCATAAACCCTCTCACTTCCCCAATCATCTCCACATGTTCACTAGTATCCAGCTGGTTACTAGGGAATGATTATTGTGACTTGAGCCTCTAATAAGGAATTGAAAGCTCACAGCCGGAAACAAGGTTCTAGAAAACCATCCCCAGGGGTACGACGTTATCGGGTCATGATAAATAACCGAGTCCTCCGTTGCTGGGTAAACAAAGCTGAGGCAAGTTAGGTCCCAGACCCCCTAACCTTCTGCAGAGCAACGTGTGTCCCTCTTTGAAAACATATCGGTTACTGCTACAGATCTGACACCACAAAGCTGTGAAATGGTAACACGAGTCTGTCGGAACCCCGGCTGTCTCCCCTCTGTTTTATGACTTGAACAAATGATTTCTGCTCTCTCTCTCTCTCCTTTCTACAGCTTTCCGAGAAGCAGTAGGATAGTCTATTATCTCATGATCAATCTTATTACTTTTAGGTTCTGCATTGGATGGGGACCGACTTTCAAGGATAACTCCGCAAAAAATAAATAATAAATATTTTTAACAGGGTTGTCAAGGCCCCTCCCCCTTAAGTTTCCTATTTGATTGAAGTCTGCCAGGGAGGTTCCCTGACAACATTGCAAGCCGTTTGAACAGCCTACCTCAAGCAGGAGTATCACAGGCTTGGACAGTTATAGGCATTGTGAGACCCACCGGATCTGAAGGCAAATCTCAGATAATTCCACCCAAAACTACATTTTTAGAATTAGAGGCCATTATCCCACAAAATCCAGAGGAGAGCATTGTTTGGCAAAGTGTACCCTTAAATAAGACAATGTTTCCTTTTAAACGCAGTATAGATAATGGGAGCTGTAGTGGTGGTCCTAAGCAGAGGAGTAGGTTGTATCTCCAAATCATAGAACTACAAGTCCCATCATGCCATGGCAGCTGTCTGCCTCACAGTCATCATTATCTGCCCACATCCTAGTGTAAAATTTGTATGTGGATTTTCCATCAACAATAAAGTAAGTCTGAAAAAGATTCTAGCAAAGACTTCCTGATTGTACTATAGACCCTGTGCTTCTGTGTGTAAGACGCTGCTTCTATGCAGTGCTGATGTCCTGCCTTCACCTCAGCCAAGTGATATGAGTCAGGGGACTGGTGAACCACTCTGTACATCCACTGTACAAGTTTATGAGCGCGAGATGGTTTACAATGTTCCACATCCGCAACAAGAACATACTGATCAGATACATAATGAAAGAAGTAACATTGCATAAATGCATTTCATTAGTGATCAGACTCTTTATTTACATAAAGAACCAACTGAAGTCTTCATCTGGTTATATACATTTATCAGGGATACTTTGCTAATCAAGTGATAGTCCTTAGATAACAGCAGTGATTAGCGGTAGCTTAATCCTGATATATTATTTCCTGATGGATTCATGGTAAACAGGTAACTTGAGGCATGCGAGAGTGGTCAGGTGGTCTGCAGACCATCTCACCCACTAGTCCAGTGGTGGGCGACTGGCTAGATTATGAGGGCCCCAGAGTCATATATGGTGCATTAATAAACATGGGCATATGAAATACAATTTGTATTTGATTTATGTTGAACTTTAATCACGCGATTACAAAACACTCAATACGATCGCTTCTAGATGGAAATCTTCAGACTGAATGATCGGGTTGATGTAAAGAACCACAAAACTCCAAAGTTGTTATTTGAAGATTCAACGTTACCCTGATATTCAACTGTAGCCATAAGAAAGCAGTTACACCTTCCCACCCCAGCTCAGGAGTTTGAGATTTGCTGAGACATCACTGACCCCGCTCCCTCTGTATGAAGCAACCAATCCACGGAGGGCATTTCTGCACAGCAAGACTACAAATCTGCCTCTCATTCTGTGTCTGTTTGAGAAGCTCCTCCCTCCTAACATGGCTGCCTGCTGCAGAGGGCAGCATGATGGATATATTTAGTTAAGTGTCCACCCACCAGTTACTATATGTTGTATGTTATTGAGGGGGGTAACACAACCATTAACACACATTAGTGGTAAATAGTGACTTGGTCTGAGTGATGGCAGCCACCTTACGCTGCAGCCCAGATCATACTGATCAGGGACCCAGTGGTTATCTG
Source organism: Mixophyes fleayi (assembly GCF_038048845.1). Lineage (NCBI taxonomy): Eukaryota > Metazoa > Chordata > Amphibia > Anura > Limnodynastidae > Mixophyes > Mixophyes fleayi. Next base: position 128,882,498 of record NC_134410.1, on the reverse strand, counting down.
AGCACCATTGCTACAGATACTGCTCCGCACCCCTGTGAGTCCTAGATAAGCCCTATCCAATTAACGAGGGGCTTTTGGCGTAGTCACTGTGCCTTATAAACAGCCTATGGCTTTCCGGTCAGGGTGGAACTAAAAGTCTAAGCATGCTGCAAAAGTTGGAGAGCCGCAGACTGCCAAAGCCGGAAGTTAAACTGAATCTGGTCAAAGCACGAGCTCTTAATCATTTCCCTTCCAGCTTTGTAATCAAACCCACATCTACAGAATTGGAAAAAAAACACATACACTGCATAGGAGCAAATCTGATTATTATTACAGGCATTTAGTTTTATAGCGCCAACATATGCCACAGCGCTGTACAATGGAGAACAAGCGCTGTGATAGAACAAGACTGGATATTAGTAGAGAGATAAACACAATCATCAACATTCTAGTAGCATTAAATGGTATATTTCATCATTACTTTTCAAAGTAAGAAATTTTATATGTGACCCACAAACTAAATGTTTATGGAAGTCTCCTCCAAGTGCTGCGAGAGAGATACAGAGTGTGTGTGTGTTAGAGAATTTAGACTGTAAGCTCTGATGGGGCAGGGACTGATGTGAATGAACTAATATACTCTGTACAGCGCTGCATAACATGCTGACGCTATATGAATAAATGATAATAATTATGGGAATAGGCTGGTGCTACAAATGTCGCTCCAGCATTTATTTTTCAATTGCCTGTCAGCATGTTACCACGCTCAGGACTGTTATTAACTCAGTGACTGAGCGGATAATGAATGAAGCTGTACTGCGGTTATAAGACAGGCGGAGAGCAACAATACTGAATGGATTTGGGAAAAGAGATGATAAACTTATTAGCTGTAATACGGGCAACGTACGCTGGAATATTGCACTGCATTTTAGGGGGGGAATTACTGCAATGTTCAATAACAAATCCATTCAAAACCGCTCGGATGGTTATTGGGGATGTTGGTAAATACGGAGGTGGCGTGTCTAGCCTGAGTGGGGTAACAGGACGCAGTTTTGCCGCCATTGTGAGCCAAATACCTAGAACTGCCAGTGCGACCAAACGGCATTCTGACCCCAAAACTGAAGTGCCACATAGATTCACCTTTCATGTAGCTCCAATGACCTGTTGTTTCCAGCCCAAGGTCGCCACACCTAGATTGTCGACACGCAGCGGAGGCAGACATCTTGTGGGCCAGAACAATGTTTCACGAGGATACAGTCTATCAAGTCATAGTGACATAGAAATAGTGGCATCACAAGCTCTTAGTGAGCTAATTTATTGGTTCAACCACAGAACGGCTGCTTCCACCATGTGCTGGTGACGGGTATGCCCTAAACAGCAGCGCGGACAAGGTAGCGCAGCGTAGAAACAGCCCACTCCGTCTTGTCTGGTCATGCAGCGACCGCCCCTCACGGAGACGTGTTGGGTTGAGAAGAACAGGGACGTGTTTCCTCAAGGTTGCGATCTATTGTGTCTGCCATCAGCGCAGAGGGCAGAATGAGTGCCAAGTCCCATTTGTGGTCCGTTCCCATGACAACACCATACAGGAGACATATCCGCTCTGGCCCAGCAAACGCACAAAGGATCTATAGGTCGTGTAAGGGAGTAAAGATATTCTGCATTCTCCCTTTTCCTTTTCAGGACGTCATTGTGTTTCCAAGGTCTGCTGATTAATTATTGCTCCCACATCCTTTATTGTGCACAGTTCGCCTTTTTTACCTGTCTGATCTCTGACAAAGTTAAAATTCCTTGTTGTGATGGAGAATTATCACGAAGATACAAAGGCGTATATATGTAAGAAGCAAAGTAGAGGAAAAAATGCAAAGCCGACTTGTTACTGCCAACGAAGAAGCCCGTTCTGTTGTATTCATGGTTTTATTATGTATTTTGTCTCCTTGTGATGCTCATGTAAAAGCAACTTTGAAGTGGGCGTGGCTAGAACAGACCTGTAGCCAATCAGAGCATTAAAATGTTCCCAGGACAAGACCATCCTGTAGCCAATCAGAGCTTTAGAACACTCACAACACAAAAGTTAATAAAGAAATTATAAATTATAAAATACATATAGGTGAGAGAGACACTTCTATAAAAACAAATGTTCACAAGTAACAAAACGAGCAACTTGGTTTCTGTGTTGAGTGTCAACGTTGTGTGTCCTCTGTATCTGGGAAGCACTGTGGCTCAGTGGTTAGCACTTCTGCCTCACAGCACTGGGGTCATGAGTTCGATTCCCAACCATGGCCTTATCTGTGTGGAGTTTGTATGTTCTCCCCGTGTTTGCGTGGGTTTCCTCCGGGTGCTCCGGTTTCCTCCCACACTTCCAAATCATACTAGTAGGTTAATTGGCTGCTATCAAATTGACCCTAGTCTCTGTGTGTGAGTGTGTGTTAGGGAATTTAGACTGTAAGCCCCAATGGGGCAGGGACTGGTGTGAATGAGTGCTCTGTACAGCGCTGCGGAATTAGTGACGCTATATAAATAAATGATGATGATCATCATCAGATAGTAACTATTTTTTGCAGAAAATGTTTTTTCTACATTTTCCCCAGCTTTATTTTAGAGCTGCAGTGGTTATCTCTGTGACTTTTCTTACAATGGACACAAACAGGACAATCACACAACTCAGCAGGACCAGTAGCCACTGTGCTGTACAAGATAGTGGAGGGAGCACAAACAGGGGCAGCCGATTACTGCTGGGAGGTAAAACACTGCTATATAGTGGTCACCGGCCAATAACCAATATGGCCTATGATAGGCTGATCAATTTCCAATGTATTATCAGAGCAGGAGAACGTTCACAGGACACATACTGAGCTTATATAACAAACGTTTTCTAAATTAACCCTCTCTTTAAATAAAGCAAACATATTCTGCAGCGCTGTACAGTCAGACAGTGCCGTCTATTGCGTAGAGCGACTGTGACGGATGCCTTGAGTACAAGAGACATCGCCAGGAGAGACTGACCACTGTGCCAGACTTGTAGCATCACCGTAGAGCCACATATAGAGATTATACATCAGTAAGCAGTGAGATAAACAGGAGATTTTACACCATTAATTACATGAGACAACCGACCCTGTATAAATCACAAACCACATAAATATTATTCATGGTGTTTCCATGTGAATTTCAGCAAGTGACATTTTTACACCAGTGCTGGAGAATAACACCCAAAAAGAGGCGTCGCCATTGTACCGATATATATTGTGAAATTACTATTTAATATACAAGATCGCCCTCATATATACCCATATAATATACCCAGATTATAATAAGCCCTCATCACATCACTACCCTACTGTATAGGAGTAGAAACAAAATATAACTCTCCAGACACAAATATCTACAAGTCTCAGAATGTCCTAAACTTTCTGGTTCAGCAGCAGCTGTAGCTCAATCACAAGAATATCAAAAGCAAAAAAAAACCCTAATAGATAAGTCAAGACAATGATAATAACAATAATGTCAACATTAGTCGTCACCTTTGGATAATTTCCTCCACAGACGGATATTCTGAGGGTTTTATTATCAGAATACAGGAAGCATCGCTGGGTTTATAACATGGGTGTGATACTTTGTAACAATCAGTTGGCCAGGTGACACATTGTTACCAGAACAAGCTGCTACACTCACACTCACCTGCCCCAATGACACATCGGAGACAGACATCTGTAACTTAAAAACATGGAGCACTCCAGGAGCTTGCTGGGACCTGTAGTTCCACAGGTTGCCCACGTCTAAACCACAGCAACAAACAGGCTGTTTCTATGCCCTAGAAAAGTGTAGGACTATCCCAAGGTGAGTTATTTACTTTCCTCACCTGCCAGGGTCAGGTGGATTAACCTAATAAGCCTGGCTGATGTTTCGTCAGATAATAAAGATCCCAGCTTGTGACTGGTAGAAAGACAGGAGGTAAAAGCACTTACCCAGGGTCACCAAGAGGCGCGGAGTTCCCAACGTGACAGGCCAGTGGTGTGTTGGAATGATTTAGCGGTCTGACAGCACGCACATGGGTTAAAACACAACAGCTGATGGCTTCACAGTGTGCAGGTTTCCTGTAGAAGATGTGACAAGAGGCGGCAGAGCCCAGCCAAGGACCTCCCACTCTCAAACATCTGCAGATTAAAGAGCTTCTGATAAGAGAGGGCAGCCCCCTACAAGCACAGGCAGGGGGCTGCCCAGCTAACCCCTTCACTGCCACCGACAGAAGGGATGCCCTGCTTCCAAAGATAATCTCATGTTGCCTTCTTAAAGGTCAGCTGCCAGCCTCTATGTATTATGTAGGATGTCTAATTGTAATTACTGTCTTCTTGTACATCAGGTCGGTTATCCCCTTAAGGAGAAGAAGTTATTGGTCTGTTTGTTGGTAAATTAAATAAATGTCAAAACATTCAGCCATGGTAAGGGAGTACTGCACGTGCATTAACTATTTAGTCATCAGGTTCAAAATGTGGGAGGGAATAGGATGCAGAATTTCAGTTATAATCTTTGCGGCATTAAATGTTTAATGTCAATGCAACTTTATTACCGGTGTGTTGCCACAGAGTGCTTGTGATATCACTATGAACGGTATGTTGCTGAGCATTTCATGTATTTGTACTGGAAAAGTTTGGTAATATTAATAATAATAGGTGAAAATTTTACTTCATGTTTATATGGTTCATATACGTTGATTCGGCAGAGGGTCATTCACCTTCAACTACCTCTTTTTTTTTAATCTACTTATTATTTTAACACTTTCAGGTGCAGAGATTCCAGGCTGTACCACTGTCCAGTGTCACCCGCTGTGAAGAGATGACTTCTCTGTCACTTCTCTGACTGCTGCGGTTCACATCGAGCGACAGTGGTCCAGCCGGAAATCTCTGCACGTAAGAATGCCCGAATAAAATGCAGCTAAATTTGCCTTCAAACCAGAGAAGAAAAAAAATTAAACTCGACAAAAGCATCTGCAACATTCTTGTGTTTGTTGTGCAATCGTGACCACAATGTTCAAGGATCACATAGAACATATTTCAAGAATTTAGAGTATAAACTTCGCCTGTTAAAATGGAGAATGGCCCTGGGTCATTCCTTTTCTAATAGGTAGCAGCGGGAAGAGGGGTGACACTATATAGAGGGGATAAATTAATATACAGTAACACAAGTCTTTTTACTTTTATCACACAGGGATAGATCAGTGTAAGACTCCTGTAGCCTACAGAACCTACTAGGACTTGTAGTGCAACAAGCTGGCAAGTGACAGTTCCCCTAATACTAGATAGGTGGACCACTAAAGAACTTCTTAAGAGCACAAAGGATACAATATAACTAAAAGAATAAGAGTATAAGTTGGCTACAAAGCAGCAAAGGAAACCTACACAGGAAGTGAACAGCTACATATAATAACTATTTTTATGAATCCCTTTCTTAAAAGTCCTATGAAAATGACCAGAAAAGCCCTAGAATTACCACTTCACACCGATGCATTATGGGTTGGATCTAAGACCCGCTCACACTTATGTACCCTACGCCCAAATACCCATAAACACAGATATTGTACCCATAGACACCCAAAAAAAGGTACGAAACACTGAATATATCATCCAAGTTTTACCACAGGCTGTAAAATAATTACATCAACTTCCAGTCGTAGACACAGGATTTACAGATGTGTTCCTTTAAATGTCCCTATTTTTACAATATTGATCAACGCACGATAAAATTCCAGCTATTCTTCAAGTTACGCACTATTACCATCAATCCTTGTTCTTCAGGCTTTAGAAACTGACGTTTATTTAGGAGTATTTAAATGTGAAAAAAAAAAGCAAAGTGTGATCACTTTCCATAGCGATGGCATGCTGGGTTTTGTAGTTCTCCACGATCGCATGTTACCAGGGTGGCTTCCCCTGGCTCAGCATCCTAAGTGCTCGTGGAAAATATTTTGAAACTCGGCCATTTAAAATAAAATCATTTGCTGGATAAGACCAAAACAATGCTTTACAAATCTTTAGAAAAACATGCACTTAGCTGGTAACACCCGTCCCGGACACCCACTCTTGTGCGACACTTACTGGACGTGGGCGAGCTAAGTGCGTGCTTGAAAGGAATGGTGCAGTTTGTGTATATAAGGAGAGGAGTCTTGCACGGGCTACTACACAACTGTTCAACTGGATAAGAGCAATGGCCTCTCCATCCTGTCTGACCAGTTCATCTCCTCTCCTGCACCCCGCACACTCTCCAAAATATACACATCCATCACTTAACAGTAGCTAGGAGCATCGCTCCGGCAGATGGCAATCAAGCAAAATAAGTTTATGTTTCAACGTTTGTCTTGTACCTAACAAAATAAAGTTGCACCTTGTACTTCCTATCTCCAACTGGCGGAGACTGGTTAGATCTGAAACTGCATCATATCTGGTCTTTCGTTAGTGCTAGGTGAGGGCCAAGTCATAATACGAAATGTATTGGTGGTGAATACAATATTGCAAAAAAATAAAACAGGAGGTGTAATTATGAAACATTTACAGATAGGGAGATATCAGAAGTCTTAAAGTGATTCTTGGATCGTAGTCCGGCTTTCACTGCAAAATGCGTAATGACATAAATCTAGTTTAGGCCACACGCACTTCACAAGAAAAAGAAGCAGAATCCAGAAGGGGGGGGGGGTCTCCCAGAAGACTGCGAGGATTCATCCAAATCCAGGAGTCTCCCAAACCCTCCTGGAGAGCAAGCAAGTATCGCTGACGCTATATAAACATTACAAATAGTAATAAAACCCTGCACTAAATTAAGGGTAAATATTCAGGGGTGGTTGCCATGAGCCCAGTGATAGTTCGTCCTGTGCTGCAAAAGTCCCCAAAAATTGTGATCTGTTGATTACTAGACGGACCACACAGTCCGTGATCGCCCGAGTTGGCCTCAAATGCCGGCTGCACCAAAGGCGCAGCAGGATGCTGCCGGTACTAGAAGTCAGGACAGTGTAACTAGTGATCAACGGAACACCTCCCGGTGCCAGCCAGGTTACAACTAGCCACGAAGATGAGTTCTAATCATAGATGAGCGTATTCAGCGCTCTTTACAGAAGTGCTCTGAAGATTGCACAGAAATAGGGATCACTGATCCCACACAATTAGCAGCAAAGATCTGCAGCAAAACACTGGTATTGTGCACACCCGATGCTTTGGGCATTAGGGCCTAACTCTCAATAACAGCGTTGTGTGAGTACAGCGATCCTGACGAAAGTACAATTTTCACACCAGTTGGCTCACGTCTGGGTCCGTTTCGAATGCAGCTAATTCTCTGAATACATTCGTCAACTCTCAAATTGCCTTTAAAACACATTGCAGTTTTAAATTTAGCTGTCAAAGTCGCCGAACATTAGCGATTTGCAAAAACCGCTCCTTAATACAGCTACCCCCAGGTCTGTAAGCGGTCAGAGCATCGTTTAGAGGTGTGACCCCACCCCTGCTCCTTAGTAAACCTGCTACAAGTTATCGGACACTGCAGGCGTGTTGCGTTAATCGGTGGCGCTTTGGTTTATTTATTACCTATAGGTAAAATAAAAGTTCCGCAGAGCATTGCACTCTTCAAAGTTCTGTGCAGAAAAACAACATAAATCAGGGAACAGCATTAATTGTATGCGCAAGGCTGCAATTAATATTTACAGAAAGAGAAAGGAGCGGCGGATTTACATAGCAGACAGCTAGTCAGTAACTAATGTGATAGTTAATATGAGAGTACCCGCCCCTCTTCCCCCTCCTATAACCCAGGCCCTCTCTCCCCTGCACATGGTCCTGGAGGGACGTTCAAAAGTATACCAGTTTCCGATCTCCCCCCCCCCCCCTCCCTGTTATTTGAACATTCCTTCGGAGTTATTCCAGGCTGTCTGCTAACCTCATATATATCATGAGCCACATGGAGACAAAATGCTCTATGCGAGATCCTCTTCATGGTAACAGTATGCAGAGATACATTAACTTCATCATTTATTTATATTATGCAGTTCTTAGCCATTGGGAAAATTCAACTCACAGACAGGATGACACTTCGAAAAACTCCCCGCTTATATAAACTTCACATTTGCAGCAACTGATAGAGATCAGACACCAAGATCCTACAGGTTTTACACTCCCAGAGCTAGGAATAGCAATGTCTTCGTCTTATAGAAACTATCCTTTATTTTAATTCTCCTTTAAAAAGAGTCTCTAAACCTAATAATCTGCATTGTATAATACACCTACAAATAACATTTGAAAATATAGATGTAGAACTTCCCATTAGATCTTTAGACGTTTGCAGTTCTACCTTCAGTTACTGCATTTTGTTGTGTGGTTCACTGTACGCTATTGCTCTCTGTTATCAACAGTGTCCTTCACTGTGATTAGAGACAGGAAGTTCTGCAGTGTGTGGTTAAATATCCCCCCCCCCCCCTCCCCAGCACCACTAAAATCACCATTTTATCTCACACAAATCAGTTCTGATAACATTCTAACACTTGTACATATAACTTTGTGAATTGTCTCAGTTGTTCTTTAAAGTAAATCAGCTTCTATTGTTAAATACTACCAGCTGCTGTTGAACTACAAGTACCATCATGCTCTGCCTCACCAAGAGATTAATAAGGATTTCTTCATTAACAATCATTCATACCAACGTTTCCCTGGCTCTGTTCCACCAGGATACCAGTACTTTGCCTTACAAGGGGGCACACAGATTTAAAGCAAAGTTAGTCTACATATTCCCGCTCGCTGACAGATCCCCTTCCCCTGAGCTCCATGTCTGAGATGCTGACACCTTTGGCACGCTGAATATATGGACTTTGAAAGTCTCTTGTTTCCAGTGAAGGACTTGGCCGAGCACCCCAGGATCGTCTGTCCTTCTGGATCTGCGCCTCGGTCTAGAATGTGGTTTCAATTGACGATCCACATAAAATATTTCTCCTACAACAGAGCAGTGTCCACCGGCCTTGAGAACATCACGGATATCAGAATAGCAACGAGAGATGGATTAACCCCTTGGAATCTACCAAAGATCAGGGTTAGGTCTTACACAAAACAGAGTGTCAGGGCAGACATTACTGCCAATGGCTCTTACAGGCTACTCAGAGGCAAAGAGCTTGCAGGACAAAATCTGCCCGAACTGTAAATTAACATTTATTAAATTGTGAAATCATACACATACGACTTTTAAATATACCCTGTAATCTTAAATCGAATTTCACTTTGCAATTCATTACTTTACAAAGTAATTCATGCTTTTGATTTACTTGCAGATCCGCGGTTTTTAATGAAGTGCAGTAACATTTCCTAGCCTGCAGATGTCACTGTTGCATATGCTGCCTATAAAATTTATTTGCCCAATGACTTGATCTCTCCATATAAACCATTAGAAACAGTGACCCCTGCAGGCAATAACATGAAAGACTTTTTTTTTCTTTTTTTTCTTTACAAAGTTGCTGTCAAATATAATGGCCTTGGAGGTATTGGAAGTAACCTTGTACTACAACATTTGCATTTTTATTAAACGTTTTAGGAATCCTGGAAACTGAATTATCCTACATATTATTATTGCAATCTTATCTTTTGCCAACTGGGAGCTGCATTATGATCTCACGCTGGGTGGTACAGTGCCGGTCATACTAACAGCAAATAAAGATGTCTGAAATGCTGTAGAAAACATGCTCATATGTTACACCCAGGGCCAGTGCTGGAAGCTCTGGGGCCCCAACCCCTGCTCCACTGGCGGGGCACCCCGGGAAGCACAGCGCCCTCATACTGTGTGTTTTACCAGCATGGTTACACCTACAACCCAACCCCAGTCTACCTCTTGTCCAGTCTGTGCGAGAACAGGATCAGACAGTCAGCAATCGAAATGATCACTGTTGTGTCCTAGCTCAATGCACTGCACAGACCTGGCTGGCAGAATGGACAATGGGTGACCCTAGAGACAGCGCTGGGGTCATGTGTTCGAATCCACCCAGGGTCCTACATGTGTGGAGTTTGTATGTCCTCCCCATGTTTGCGCAGGCTACCTCCGGGTGCCCCGGTTTCCTCCGACACTACAAAAACATACAGTAGGTGAATGTTGGTGTATATATATATATTATATACACATATATATACACATATATACACATATATATATATATACACATATATACACATATATATATATACACATATATATATATACACATATATATATATATATATATATATATATATATATATATATATATATATATATATATATATATATATACATACACACACACATACATATACATATACATATATATACACATATATATATATATATATATATATACATACACACACACATACATATATATATATATATATATATATATATATATATATATATAAATAACGCTCCAATGACAGATCAGTCAGTGAATGTGATACACAGAATATTTTTACATGATGAACAGGGATCAGGTGAGCACGACAGCATCATGTCCATCTAAGAACAGAGAACAATGGGGGACAGGTCAGGGAGGTCTGCTGCATGCGTGTGCTTGTCTGCGTGTGTCTTTCTTGAACAGACCCAGGATGAAAGCCGCACGTTCCTCCTGCTCCCTTACATCACCGCTGCTCGAGAGCCAGATTTATGTCTGTAGAGGGACTTACGATACACAGCTTCCACCTGCGCACACACCACATTTCTTGTGTTCTGCAAGTCTGTGCACGTGAGTGTACACAGAACACTACACAGCTCCACGAACCTCAAGCTTGGGCAACCTGTGGGCCTCCAGCTGGGCCAGGGCTACAAGAGGTGCCTCTTTCTGGTAAATCTCATGTAGATCAGAATCCCAGGGTCAGGAGTCATTATAACTCACGACTAGTCGGTCGTTGTGGACTATAACTCTACATGCAATGAAAACAACAGGATAGAGGTCCAGATTATTAACACCCAGTATTTATATAACCATTTCTCATCCCAGGGTTAAGGGCTTGAACAAATACAACGCCCATAAAAGTGTAGACAAAACCTCGGACAGGGCGTTCAGAGAGCGTCTTCGGAACCTCCCTGCAGCACAGGGTACCGTGTACCTAATAAGCGTTCTCATAGAGCTCCACTAGTGCCAACGTTAACACTTCTGAACGCCGCAGTCAACATTCAAATTGGAGCAAATGTTTGTCGGTACCGGTGTCTGTACAGGTCCATTCACTTACAGTAATGTTTTGGGCTCTCAGCGTTAACAACATGTGTTTAAAATGCTTTAACGCATTGTTTCAGGGAGTCAGCTTCAGGATTTTGCAATTTAACTTTGAATATATTATCTGTAGATTCTGTTATTCATTTTATTATTCTATACCCATTATTATTATTCATATCACAAAATATGTTAGAAGAGCATTATAAAAACACAATGGAGCCCAAGAGGGCACGTGTACATGCAACAGATTGGTAACCAAATTAAAAGCTAATAAGCTCATTAAATTGGGTTCTACATGGACGCGGAGTTGTCCTACAGAAACTCTCTTTATTATCCATGACATGATCGAAAAAATGCCACAATTACACAGGTCGGCGCACATGTGCGGGTCTTAATTTAACGCAACGGATCACTGACGGAATAGGAGCTTATGGGACCTTCAAAACTGGAGCTTAAGTCAATGTATTGGAGTCCTGTGTTACAGTCACCCTCCACCGCCACCGTTATATGCTCTAATCCAAAACCGACACTGCGACAAACTAATCTCATACTTCCCAATGAGCCACAGGTGGCTGATCTACACACAAACCCCTTTTATTCTCAGTAGCTGACAAATCCAATTACTGCCTAAAAAGTCAAAATCAATACATAGCCAGTCTGGGAGACCTTCACATCTGCTGTCCAGCAGGTCTGTCTTGTCAAACCCCATAAAGTCACAGGAACAGCCGGAGTAACTGCCCCTCGATAATCTCATGGCTGATACTTTACTACGGAAAAGCGCCTTTTACAGTACTAAGGGGCGTATTTATGAAGCACTAACCCAGACGAAAACTGCTTTTTCCAGATGAAATGCAGGAGATATCAGAGATGTCTCCAGCATTAGGCAAAGTAGCGCATTACTCAATGGGGACTGCGGTCTGGGCAATTTTATCAAGCTCCGAAAAGTTTAGCTTTTCAGAGCTTGACCCAGATGGCTAATGCCAACTGAAGATGATGTCAGCCGTTCAGTCCTAAGTGGACAGCAGGGGAGAGATCTTCGGCTCCCTCTCCGGCCGTGTTGCTGTTCTCCCCTGCGCTCTTTCGGAGCCGGGACAGCCTATCCGATGCGCTTCATTAGTAAATTGCCCCCAAAAAGTCATCTGTCATCGTTGCGAAGACAGATGATACTTAACTGGGCAAAATACCGGTAATCCTTGAATAGGCCCCTTATTGTTTTACTGAACTATGGTATCTTATGCAAAAACAAAACGTGAACCTGTGTTTTACACATAAAACCGCAGCAATGTCGACCGTTACATACTGAACTGTCAGAGAGCTCATCATCATCTATTTATATAGCGCCATTAATTCCGCAGCTCTGTACAGAGAACACACTCATATCAGTCCCTGCCCCATTGGAGCTTACAGTCTAAATTCCCTAACATACACACACACACAGACAGACAGACAGACAGAGACTAAGATCAGTTTTATAGCAGCCAATTAACCTACCAGTATGTTTTTGGAGTGTGGGAGGAAACTGGAGGACCCAGAGGAAACCCACACAAACACGGGGAGAACATACAAACTCCACACAGATAAGGCCATGGTTGAGAATCGAACTCATGACCCCAGTGCTGTGAGGCAGAAGTGCTAACCACTAACCCACTGTGCTGCCCTGTAAGAATTGCCCTTTCATTCCTAGAAAAGTCAGGATAAGGTTTCTTTTTAAACTACTAGTATACCTGATGAGTGCTCCCCTCCCTGACATTACATAGGAGACATATTATAACCTAATCTGGCTGTTTTATGCACCCTACTGTTTAGTCTAATGAGAGTCACAACGTACATAGATACCCCCTAACCGTAGAAGATCTAATGCCAAGGCCAGGAGATACAATGTCCCCTTTCTGCAAACAGAACATGTTATATCTGGAAAGAAATAATTCTAGATATCGATGTATCCACCCTCCGTCTACTGGCCAATATACGCAAGGGAAAATGTACCTACAGTTAAACTCCATAAATATCCAATAACATCTTTCTTACATACTGAAGTTTGCCGTACACATTATCGTGGGATGACGGTCACATTCTGCATGGTCGCACTGATACCAGACTGCAAAACCTTTATATAACGCAGCCGTGGTCCTGTCAATAACAACCTTGGAACTTCTGCCAAAGATTCTTTTAAAGAAAAAAAAGAGACATAACAAGGTCGTCTGTGCCGATAAAATGTAGATGTCTACAGAGTGCGTTACTGGGATCTAGAGTTCAGGGAGAAGGAAGCCTGGAGTTTGCGACAGCGCAGCCAACTGAAATTATAAAAGCAATTAAAAATCCATTTCCAATCTGGAATCCAAATTTGTCTCATTTTAAAAAGTACAAAATTATTAATAGCAAGAATATTGGGTCAACAACTAGAAAAGAAGGATTATACTTTTTCACTGGCAGCCTGCAATCATGATATCTGCTGAGTATATTTACTATACATTCTAAAAAGGAAAATTGAAGGTATTGCTCCTAGCAACCAATCAGATTCTAGCGATCATTCTGTAGAATGTAGTAGATAAATGACAGATAGAATCTGATTGGTTGCTAGGGGCAACACCTCCACTTTTTACTTTTTAGAAGGTTTAGTAAATCTACCTCTGTAAATGTATCGGCTTGAAGTATTCACACTGTGGTGCACAATGGCCGAGCAACGGGCAAGAGAACCAATTGCCATATTCACCGAGACTCCCAGGGCCTGAGTCATTAAGGGGGAAAAAAAACAAGGAGTAAATCTGCTCCTGGACAAACCATGTTACAATGCCAGGGGTGTAAATTAGTTTACTATTTTGCACGTAAGGAAAATACTGGCTGTATTTTCATGCAGCACACAAATACTTCATGACTTTATTTTTACACTGAAATTTCATGCTGATTTAGGACCCAAACTATAAATCTGTCCCCACATTTTAAATTTACCTCCTCCTCAAACGAAACATGGTTTTGCCAGGGTGCAAATTTGCACCTTTCTTGTTGCTCTCCATAATGACTCAGGCCCCCGGAGTGTTCAGCCTTACAGAGGTCCCACCTGGCCTTACATGTACACACGGATTTGTCCGCGATGTGTTTGCGGCGAAGCACAATACAATACTGACTTGTGCCGTTTAACACCAGAGGCTTGATGGATGCCTTGTACAGAAGCGCCAGACAGCCGCTGTGACTGATAACGTGGACGGTCCTCTTGCAGGAAACCGCCAAGTGCCAAGATTTCTAGTTTTTTTAGTCCTGGGGTGGAATGTGGATTAACCCCAATCACCCGGTCACAAAATGACAAAAAACAGTTTTGGAATTAGCAACAAAGGTTAAACTGTCATAAGCAACATCCTTCCAAAACATGTACATTGTAACATAAGCTGCAATGCTGGGTCACTGGAGCCATCTCACTGTAGTTACAGGTATAATAAATACAAGGTCGGTAATAAGAGTCATCTTCTGGATCTACACAGAAGTCACTACTTCTCTCTTTACCATCTACGTCTGTACATGATGGGGGTAGTGGTCTTGCACGTTTAGAATCCCTCTCATTAAACTGTTGTTTATTTTAAAAAGATTAATACATTCATGACCTGAAGTTCATTTAATCTGCGACTCTTCTTCCAAACGCTGTAAAACAATTATACAGACATAATTATTTTTAGGCATTTCCTGGGCATGGACCCCAGGAAATAAGAGGCTTGTTTGAGAATAAAAAATATTTCTCAGGGAGCTCAGATTAAAATTGCATACACAGGTCAGTTTCCAGCACAAAGGAAGTGAATAGTGCAAGGGAAAATTACTACCCCACTTCAAATTCCCAAAACAGGAAATGCAACTTCCTAATATAAAGAAATCCTGGTAAATGATGGATGCTGCAAGTGCTACTCTGCAGAGGAACGCCTTTTACCAGCTAAACTTTTATTCTCTCTTATTAAACCAGTATACGTGGTCAGCGAGGGGAGACAAATGCGTATCCATCAGCAGGAAATGATACATGTGCTGTTATTTGCACCCTGCCATTTACTTCCCAGCCCTAATGGTGGAGCGTGAAAGCCGCTCGCACTACAGAATATTGATGGAAAAGCTTTTTGCAGAATTGTTGTTGAAAACCTGATTGGAGCGATTGCCTGGAAATAGCCAGAGACTGAGCCGACCCCATCATCACCGCCTCATTCCAGTCCAAATTACCAGCAACGTTTCTTTACCCTCACACCCCCCATTCCTTCCAGGCATTTCAGCCAAGTACTTATAATCATCAGGTTTTTATTTTGCTTGTCCTTTATACCACACAATTCTGCTCTCTGCGACAATTGTACTCCGCATACTCGGGGTAATGGAAATAAACCAATGATGATATAAAGACAATGGCTAAAGGCACAGAACAAAGCTAGAGAAAGTTAAGTATATAGTAAAGGTTGCAGGAGGGCATCTCCGAGCTAATAACATCATCTTAGGGTGGACCTTTAGCTTTGTAATCACTTTCCCCCACAACTGTCCTGTGTAGGGGACTACTTCCATCCCCTACTGTAATTTGGAGCCCTAAAATTCTGCCAGTTTAATGCCACCATCAGACAACACTGACCCTGTACTCCTGCGACACACAGAACTAGACTGCCGGCTGTGGTGACAGAAAGGAAGGGGGCGCAGGGAGGAAGTGACTTCGACGTCACCAGCCCAGCACACAGACACACCAAGGCAGTACTGCCAGGCTGGGGGGGAGGAGCTAAATGCCCTGATGCTAAGGTGCCCACGTACGAGAGACCAGACTTGATACCCGCTCCTCTGTAGCCTCACATGGTCGGTTATACCCTGCTGCTTCTTACTCCCAATGTATGGAAAGCCGCCACTCTGGACTTCCTACAATGGTTGCATCGCTTGGCTCATCTCTGTGGCATTTGCAGATACTTTTATCTGGCTGCAGTGTGTTGCAGAGTTTCACGTAGCTTATTTTCTGGCAGGTGCTGAAACCTCCAACCATAAATACTGTAATCACGCAGAGCATCCTGGTTGCTATTTTATACAGCGTCTCCCTTACTATTTTCATAAGCTTCACAGATACAGATCCGCAGTACAAAGCTCTGTTCCACTCCCCCCTCCGAGACATCATAGTGACTGGTGTGTTTTATAAAATCATACTCCCCTGCATCATTCACTTTCAATATATGGGAGAGATGGGCAGATTACATTTTTTGAGCAAGTAAAATCAACTATATACAGAAATAATATATTATATATATATATAAATATAAATATATATATATATATATATATATTATATATATAGTTATGTGCGTATTGTCGCTAACCAATAACGATTGTCGAACCGCGATTTGTGTTTCCAACGCACAAAGATTTATTCGCAAATAGTAGAATAATATGCTCGAGCGAAGTGATAATAAATACAGCCGTTACTTATCGCAGGCGCTCTGGATCCAGTGTGCAGCATTCAATCCTGAAGTCTGGGGACAAGATGTCTGAACACTAGATGTGAAGCTGCTGCTTATATACACACAGAAATACAGTAACACAATGAAGGTGGTATAGCTTGCATCTATTGGTCCAGGTCTCGGGAAGGTCCAAGGGGTTGTCAATCATTGGCTAGTTCATCCTAAGGAATCCAAAGGAGGGGGTCACCTCTCCAGGGGGTATGCTCGGCCATCCCGCCAAGATTCCTTAGTCTTAAGTAGTTCATAATTCCCTATCATTTATAACTTGTGTATGCACTCTGCGATTCCCTCGCAGAGTGAACCAAACAGTAGGATATGTAAAGAGGTTTATTATGATACTCAAGATATGATCCTTCAACCTGTTCCGTGTATTTCACGGATATGCATGTAACTCTGATATAACATATAAATACTACTATATTTCGACATAACTGACTATGTGTTGCAACTACCATTAATGTGTACTATTTTATAAGTATGCGTGTTTGTGCGAATGTATGGTAAAAAAAACAATTACTGTTGCTGCCACGTGTAGCGGATGCGTACGCCCTTTCACGCCGTAGCGTGCCCTTATACGCCGTAGCGTACCGTACGCATCTTTTCAGACAAAGGCAACCAAGTTTGCTCGACTTTAATTGAAATGACTTTATCCAATTTGCTGATTTGGACAATATATATATATATATATATATATATATATATATATATATATATATATATATATATATATATATATATATATATATTTATTTATACACACACACACACACACACACACATAACGTATCCGATTCGACGGGACACAATACCATACTTCATTGAGAGACCTGTACATTTTACCACATTCTGCTAAAATCTACCCACCTTAAAATGACTCTATCACTCAATTTGATAGGAATAAATGACAGAATCATTTATATATTTGGAGGTTTGTTCATTTATTTTTTTAAAAACCGCAGGACCCCCTTCACAAAGAGAAATAGATTTGGTTTTGCCCTAGTGCACTTCCACAAACTCCATCATCTTCCCGTTTCCTCTGTATCCACAGTTTGTGTCATAAATTATGTCCATAATAATTTTAAACAAATTGAGCTTTTTACAGTTTCTCACGAGGGTGAAAGACAATTGCCGGAGTTTTGTGTTTCAGTTACAAAATTTATCTTTACTTATTTTTCTGAACAGTCTAAGTACAAAAATGAAACATGGCAGAGGGGTAGGGTATAGATGGCAGGAGGGTACAGGAGCAGGAGGGTGCAGGTGGCAGGAGGGTAGGGTATAGATGGCAGGAGGGTACAGGAGCAGGAGGGTGCAGGTGGCAGGAGGGTAGGGTATAGATGGCAGGAGGGTAAGGGTGCAGGAGGGTACAGGGGGCAGGGACCAGAAACTGGGCCCCGGTTATACAGCATGCATGCCTAGTGTCCCTCAATAAAATCAGCTAGTTTACAAAGAGGAGGATGCAAGAAAGTGGAGAAACTCTATAATCAAAAGATAAAACTTAGAACAAAAGTTTGCGGAGCAGTTTATGAACTTTGTAAACTTCAGAAACTCACAACTCACTTGTACTCAATACATCTGAAGTCAGTTCACCTCCCATAACCCTGAATTACTGCCATTATCCGTCTAACGTCGATCAGCCTCATTTCACATAAAAGCTGCAGAAATCACTCACTAAGTTCTATCATCTCAATTATAAACATTTCACAGATTGTTTCTTTACTTCTGAATATCCCAAGAAAACAAAGAGCATTAAGTGTTACATTAGAGGTAAAATGATAGATAAAAGGATCGTTAGGTTTGAAGTAAACAAAAGTTTCATGTGAAAAAAAATAATACTAATCCCTCTTTAACTGAAGCATGAAATATATCTTCTAGAACTTCTCAAGCTGAATAAAATGTGAATACTCCCATTACTGTGAGGTGCTGTTTAAAATTTTATGGCCTCTGCACTCTAATATCCAGATTGCAGGCTGCAAAGATTTCATTATATCCAGATAACATACAGTCATCACGCGCAGTCCCTAGGGACTAGACTTTAGTTGGGTACACACTACAGGTTGTACAGACAATGATCTCGCCAATCGCACGATAAACGACTGCTTGGTCAGATATCACATTAGTGTGTACGCTCCCACGATCATGTTTAATGTACCTAAACACATCGCATCTGTTGATTTGGTTTTATAAACTTCCTAAAAATCACGATCAGCGATAGAACAATGTCTGGTAAATGTGGCAGTGTGTACGCACTCACAACCAGCAGTGTAGGCAGATATCTGTACAGTGTACAGAGTCACCAGGTATTCAGCAGATGGTTATGAGAGATGAAGATCACAGATATGAAGGTAAATCGTGTAGGTGTGTACACAGGAATCTGCTGCTCATCGGGACTTTCAGTCGTTGGTGAAATCATTACATAAATCACATCTGCAGTAATTTCCTGTAGCCAGTACCCAGCTTAAGTTGCCTTGTGGGTGATCCCGATTGAGTCGTGTAATATCAGAGTAGGCGCTGCGGCGTTCTCCCAACAGTAACGCTTGAGAAGGAGGAGGCGTCACAGTGACAAAGTGCGTTTAGCGGTATTCTCGCTATCACGAAGAGTAGGATGTGGTGTACAAGGAACGTGGCTGAAATTACTAATGAGTAACACAATGGACCAAGCTTTCCTTCACACTGTGTGGATTAATTACACAGAATATTACAGGAACTTCTTTTAAAAAAGTAATTTTTGAGTAAAACGTCAGAAACCTTGTTGAACTCTGTTGTCTCTGGAAAGGTTAGTGCAAAGCGTTTATACGGAGGTATTTCCCAGGATGGAAGGGGGGGAGGTAAACAAAGGCGCTCCTGAAGTGTGCGTGCGTATGGTTCAGTTATTAAATGACCCTTATTGTGCTTAGAGGGGCTCTTCGTACTCCCGCTGTTATGATTCCTATTACGGGTCTGCAGAGCCTCTTGGTAAAAAACAGCAGTAAATATAAAAGTATTTTTTATTATCTACTGTAAATTACCACAGAGTAATACAGGAGCAGATGTCTGTATCTGTAGGAGAATTTTACCTGAGAAGGCGGAAATGTAGATGCTGCACTCAGCGGTTTGTACCTGTGTTGTAGATTGTTAGATCACATGGGGGGGGGGCTCCCGCCACTCTCCTGGCTCAACCAATCAGCCAGCGGCTCAAGGCTAGAGCTCACTAAGACATTTATAACATGGCGATTTTGCCCACAGGACTGCCGCTCACTGCGCACCAGTCCCTGTAAACTGTAGAGTCTGTTGTGTGTGGAAAGCCCAGGAGATCAGCAGCTTCTGAGATACACAAGCCTCCCCGTCCGGCACCAACAACCATGTTATGGTCAAAGTCACTTAAGATCACATGTGTTCCTCATCCTGGTGTTTGGTCTGAACAACAACTGAACCCCTTGACCACGTCTGCATGCTTCTCTGCATCGAGTTTCTGCCATGTGATTGGCTGAATGGATATTTGCATTAAGGAGCAGGTGTACCTAATAAAGTGACCACAGAGGGTGTGCGTACATCTATATAACGATAAAGTCAATTTAAAGCCAACGTTGTAAAAAGTATAAGACTGTAGTCGTCAGCAAATGATTTGCATGCAGATACCGATGTCCAATATCATCTTAAAAAATAATTTTAATCTTTTTACTTCCTCAGGTTATCCCCAAATAAAAAAAATCTTCCCTTTAAAAAAAAGGAGTACATTTTTGGGGGTCTTGCGTCAGTCGGGGTTGTCTGTTTTAGTGACACCCTTTCCTCACCCAAGGGACCAGGACGGATCTATCCAGGATACCCCAACAAAAGGTAACACTTATCTTAAACACAGGAAAGACGGGATCAGCAGTAACGCTACAAATGAGGATTATTACTGATAAAAGCCAAAGTGAAAATGTAACATGAAAGCTGTTCTGATTTATTCACTGAGCACCGTGAATGAAAAAGAAAAAAAATCGACCGCACAGAAATCTGTTCCACTGTCAGAATAGGACCCGGGACCACGAAATCTCTGCTTTCTATCTGTCATCGTAAGATTTTAGTTCCATTATGAGACTGAGCCCAACCCGTATTTCCTCAATATATCTGTATGACTCATAGTGAGAGCCACAATGACACTCCCCACATCGCCGGAGGAGAGGTTGTATCAGACAGCTGCAGACTCCTATATGTGATACAGATCTATAGGCACACACATGCCAGCGGTGCCAGGCTCCTATGCCCATGGGCGCCCTGGGAAGGGGCAGCACCGATTGCCCCCAGTAAATGCTGAATGTGCGGTGGAATGAATCAGGGCGTCCTTCCGCGATTACAGCAACATTCTGTTCCACACTAAACGACTATACACTAATTTCACGCCTTCAGATGACAAAGGGATGGATGTACCTGCGAGCGTGCCTAATCCCTCACAAATCCCCACTCTTTAAGTCTCCTGGTGTCCTGAGATAACGTCTTTCCTTTACATGCTATAGAAAATTAACCCGACAAACGCCAAACGCACAGCGGCCTGCAGCTCTAATCAACGCTCATTGTGAAACTCTCTTTATTTTTAGAAAGCAAATCCTGTAATGAGTATCACGTCTGCTGCCGCCTCTGCTCTTCGGTTCCCACGTGAATATTTTTATTTCTCTAAAAACACGTTCCAATCAGAAAATAAGTAAAATCAGAGGCTGAAACCTATATCATTTTATTCAATATAAAACCAATAAAGAAGTTTTATTCTGTAAATAAAATATTTATTTCAAGCAGAAATGCTTTCAAATATTTTTTTAACACTTTATTTTAATTTTTTTTGTCACATCAGAGCAAATCTGGGCTCTCGGATGCACCGCTAACGCCGACAGGAGACGGGCCGGATGAAGCGCATGTTAACGCTTTCCGCTCTGATACGATATCGCAGCTAGAAGACTAACGCGCTGCATTGTCTTTTTTCTTTCTTTTTTTGTTTAATTCCTGCAATAGGTGATTTTTTTATTTATTTTATTATTTACATTTTTTTATTTTTATCGCCACAATTAACAAAAAAATATACCAAAATAATAATAAGACTCATTAAGCTCCTAGTAAGAATAAACGATGATATGGACCTTTACCTTGAAACAACATCGAAATCCACAATCATCTCCCCCAAATGCCCATTAATTATTTACTACTTGTCAGTAATATTCTATTCATATTAGAGACAGGGGACAGACTCAGCAGCGTTCTAGAAGCATAAACAGGAAGTGGAAATTACCTTTGCTCATTCTGAAGTTTCAAAAGAATTTAAAAATATACGTAACATGCGCACAAAGTCATATTTCTGATTGCTGATTGGTAACCGCCCATGTACATCATTAGTACCAACATTATTGTGTGGAGAGTATTTGCGTTGCAAATTGGACACCACTTAGTAAAATGAACGGACAACTGGCTTTAGCACACACGGTGCAATATGGCAGGGTGTATCAGGCAACTTTATTATCACTTAGCAGTTGGCATCGGCTATAGATCAGTGAGTCTGTGTGAGACATAACTGCTGTAGAGACACACGTACCAAACCAATGAGACAGAGGGGGTGCGGGACATGTACTAGATATTTTATTTTTGGTAAAAAGACACTGACTTTATTCATGACAGAGCCTCTGTAACTTTTTCCATCACTCCCAGCGAGCAGCCACTTCAATGTTAGCGATTATCTGCCGGGTCGGAGCTGCGCTGGGATTGAACCGGTGACCTTGAGGTGACACAGTGTATTCCGCTGCCAAGTCAGTGACTCACGCCTGACTCTCTCCTGCCTTTTCCTCAGTAAGTCAAAATCATTTTTCACATCACTTTTCCTAGCTCTCTGCTATTAATCAGTCTTTGAGTCCTTGCCTCTGTAACATCACATCCCCTAATCTCTCTACCTCCGTCTGGTTTGTATTACTACATACAGGGGGACCCCAGAACCTGCTCAAATTACCCAGCCTCTACGAGGGACCCACCGCACAGGTTTAAAAGGTTTCTCGACTGTATCGTAACTTCTACCAGCGATGGATTTACCTTTAAGGCCAACGATGAAGGACCCAAAGACACAGCAGGTAAAATTTGGGGGAGTCTGACAAACATTTAAAAGCGTACCTATCGCCAACGCAGAGTGCAGGCAGCCGTGTCTATCCTGTCCTACGGCACTATGTTTGGTTCGGCGATGCCAACGAGTCGCACGTCGCCTCGTCTAATAAACAGTACAAATTGGATGCACAATATAAGGACAACCTGCAATGTGGTTATACAGGATATCTGCTGCCAATGTCTACAAAATAATTACTGACGTATACAGGCTGAAACCAGAACAACAGGTCCGTTGGCAAACAACGGAGCGCTCATTCGCGCTCTTCTTCCAGGATGAGGAACGACGAAGTGAGTGTGAGTGAAAGTGTGCGGGCCAATGTGCATACAAGAGAGTCTCCACTCATTATATATTATAGTATCAGATATTAATGAACATTTTATGATTTGATACAAAGATACTACTACTACTAATACTAATAAGATACTAATAAGATACTACTACTATGTCATGTTAGACATTTGTGCTACGAATGATTTTAGTTATTTTGTAACATCTATTTCTTTCCCGTACTGCCTAATGCCAATTATACCCATTGTAATGTGGAGGCAACAAAGTCAGGAGGCATTCTAGTAGCTTAAAAAGGACTCAAGCCACTATAACTAAATGGGTGAAGTTTAAAGATGAATAAAACAATTATTTCCTATGTAACTTTCAGGAAGTCCTTTTTATGAGGATCATTTCAGTTTAAAGCTGGACACACACATTTTTTTTGTGGGGGGGTTCTGAAGAGACGTTCTCTGTACATATACTCATATATATGGCATTGCATTACAGGACAGACAGGGCTCCCTATTAAAAAGCTCCGGACTTCGTCAAGGGGGGAGAACACGTTAGTGAAACTGTACAGCAAGTGATATTGTAGTTCTAACGGGTCCGTTCATTTAAAGTGATAGGATGTCACTCTTACAGGTCACATGATGCTTCCCTCTGGTTGTTACAGTCAGCTGACCTCACTGTATGGTAAACCGAAGAGACAACAAGGGAACATCAATCACAGGTAGCAACGCGTCTGCAACAGTGTATTCTGCACAACTATAATAATAATATTCTGCATCTAAAACAGAAGAAAGGTTGGTAGTTGCTGCGGTGTCTCCGGATTTGATAGTCGAGAAATCTGTGTTTTAGATCCTTGTGCGTCTCGCTTTCAACGCTGTGTTAGCTGCGCGGACGTCATGTCGCTGGTAGGCGTGGCCAGTTTCATGAGTGCTCACAGAACAGAGGGATTAGAGGAGTTACCTACAGCAAAACAGCTTTAGAAACGCAGGAAATCATTTCACCGATTAGGAATGAATCCTCCGCCCCGTATAAAAGTAAAACATCTGCTCAATGGAAGAGGAAACCGAAAACGCTATAAAAAGGCACTTTAGTCCAAACTTGCTGAAAATATTGTCCCTTTATTGGGAATTTCTAATAATTATGAAACATTTGTAACCATTGCAAAGGAAGTCGTCAGATATAGGACTGGAGGTACTGAGGCAGATGGGAGTGGCGCTGTCCTATAGATACTTACATACCAGCCTCATCACAGGAATGGAACATACGCAGCAAAAGGAGCAAAGCATCTTCGAGCGGCAGGAGGGACAGTATTAAATAAAGGCACAGTATAAAAAGAAAATATATTTTATATATATATATATATATATATATATATATATATTATATATCTAATATATAAATGCTTAGTGGCGTCTGTGTGTGTGTGGAAAAAACAACAAGTTGCAGCGCCACCTGCTGGGCAGTGTTATACACTGACCTACCAAATTCTTAGTGTGTGTGGGAAAAAAAATTCAAAAAGGGCTGAAATTTGGTAGGGCTCAAACTCATTTTCATGAGGTAATTTTACCTCATGAACACACATGTGTAGAGGCGTGCGTTAGTGTGTGTGTGTGTGTGTGTAAAAAACTATTTTCTCAGAAAGGGCTCATCCAATTGACCTGAAATTTGGTATACTGACATTATTTGACAAAAAAATTAGAATAGTCAAGTCAGTTAACTTCCATCATCCCCCCTTCCCCCCGTGGGAGGGGTAGTAAAGGCTAAATTTACGAGTTGAGGGGTCAAACTCATTTTCGTGAGGTAATTTTACCTCATGAACACACATTAAAAAGGGCACTTGCGTCGGGAACTAACGATCTTCCCCTGAGGAGGCCTGGGCTAGGTCCAAATGCATGACAAGAACCTTTTTAAGACCTTAAGTATCTTGATTTGACTAGAATGCATGAGTATCATGCACGGGTTAACACATTATATATATATATATATATATATATATATATATATATATATATATATATATATATATATATATATATATGTAAATATTACTAATAATATGCTAAGTCTGACATCAACAATAAACAAAACATGAATTATATTTTCATATTTTATGCTAATTAAATGTGAATTTTCTAGTTATTATGTGTTATTTCTTGTAAACTGTATTATCTCACTATGTGACCGGATAACTTTTCATTCCTCTCTGTAATGTTACTATACCTCTAAGGAAACTTTCCTTACGCACTACTAGAGTCTGACTCAATCTGTCTCCTCCCAGTCATTTGCATAAAGGGCCGCGGGCAACAGAGTTCAGATAGGAAACGTCAAAACATATTTAAAGATGGAAAATATATTTAAAGTGTTTTTGATTAAATCAGGAGAGAGAGCGAGAGAGAAAGAGCGAGCAACATAGAGAGAGCGAGAGAGAAAGAGCGAGCAACATAGAGAGAGAGCGAGAGAGAAAGAGCGAGCAACATAGAGAGAGCGAGAAAGAGCGAGCAACATAGAGAGAGCGAGAAAGAGCGAGCAACAGAGAGAGCGAGAGAAAGAGAGAGAGAGAGAGTGAGAGAGCGAGCGCGTCAGAGCGAGCTCGAAATAGCGAGCGTGAAAGCGCAACAGAGCGAAAGAGCGAGCCCGTGAAAGAGCACGCTCGTGAGAAAAAGCATGCGAGAAAGACCGGGAAAGAGCGAGTGACCGCGCGTGAAAGAGCGAGAGTATGGGAGCGAGAAAGCGAAAGAGCAAGAGCGAAAGAGCGTGCGAGAAAGAGCGAGCGAGAGTGTGAAAGAGCGAGCGCAAAAGAGTGAGCAAGCGCAAATAGAACGAGCGAGCGCAAAAGAGCGAGCGCAAAAGAGCGAACGAGCAAGCACAAAAGAGCGAACGAGCGCAAAAGAGCGAAAGCAAAAGAGAGAACGAGCGAGTGCAAAAGAGCGAGAGAGTGAGCGAGAGAGAAAAGGAGAAAGAGAGAGAAAAGGAAGAGAGAAAAAAGGAGATAAAGTGAAAGAGAGAGTGAGAAAGAAAGAGAGAGAAAGAGAGTCTGGTGACTATAAGATTTAATTAGCAATTTATCCTCCAGGGAGTCACTTTTTACCACTCTGGGAGATGGATATCCGGGGAGCGAGGGGGGGGGGGGGTTGGTACCTCGAGTGGCGAAACCGAAGCCCGTAATGTGATGGAAGTGGAAACTGTAAATCCACCCAACAACAGATGTGGCGATCAGGTTTCTTAATGGTAACGCTTACATATTGCAGACAGAAAGCGTTCCCCCTGCTCTGCAAGGCTCCACGTAACGTCTCGCGGGTTATAGGAAAATCCCCCTAAAGCTTTGTGTGGAGCAGCTGTAGGACAATGTTTGTCCTGTGGATTCTACAGATGTATCGAGCTATAAAAGGAGTCTTAGCTTCAGCCCCGGAGTCGGTGGCTGGGACCACAATGATTAATGATCATAAGAATGGATATCATTGGACGAAAGAGCTGTGAGATATCATGTAATCGCCTCTGCTGGTCGCGGCCCTCTTATTTTAACTCTTGCATCAAAAAGGGAGCGGAGAATTGCAGAGTGCATGGATTAATTTGCATTCAGCATACATAAGAGGACTATAAATTAGTGCACTTCATCCATCCGTAGCCAATGATTAGGAAATTCTCTTAAAATCAGTAAAAAATAAAAGCTATTTTCACCAATCTGTAAGAATTCTATGCCCTCCTGAAGCTGGCACAATGCACGCAGATGCTGAAGACAATGTATAGGGTTGTGAACCTATTCATGCAAGAAAACAGATGTTGATAGTGAGGCATTTTGTGTGGGCAAATGAGAAACAAGTAGACAATGCAGAAATACTAAAGAGCTGACGAAGATTGTGACAGTCACAGGACATGAAGTGCACAGACCCATCCACCTGACGATGACGTTTTGTGCTGAGCTCAGCGACATGGTCCAAAAATGTTTTTTTAGGAACTTTTTAGAACGCGGTGTTATTGAAGACTGTGTCTATGGGGAATTGAAAGTCAGCCCAATATTAAACTTAGCAACTAAAAATACAGATCTATAAACCTCATAAACCTCTCTGTGTGGATATTGTATAGGAGGAAACTCAGTGTCTATGAGTGAGTAACAGCCAATGGTGTCAAATTAACAAATAGAACATGGTCCACAGAGTAATTCTGCCCAGTATGTTACTGCCTAGAAATATTGAAAGTCAAGAGGGATTACATATAAGCCCTCGTCAATTGCATCCAGTATTTCTATCCCCGAATAAGTCAATTTAACTTCATTTGGGAAGTGAATATTTGGGGTGCCTCCAAAAATTGCTAAGAAAAGTCAAAGTTTGGGAACCTGTTTAATTCTGGAGAATATAAATCACAATAATAAAAATGATGTACTAATAAACAGGCAGATTGGACCACTCAACCTGGGAGGTTGCTAAATCTTTGTCCAATCTGTAATCAAACCAGACTGGTATAGTCATTCGGCATTCCTACAAATAGCAGCAATCACCCAACTGAATTTTCCGACAGTCACAACAAGCGTCTATTTGAGGCCAAATAGGATGAGGACAGCTAAACGGACGGTCGGAATCGCAGCGTGTTTGATGCTCTGAGATAAGAAAGTGTTCAACTCAAGATATCATTTCATGGAACTCTCATCCTTCATACCTATTGGTGCTACCATCCAAGCCCAGTGCCATCCCGAGTTGGCACACAGCAGTTTAGGTACACCAACCCCAGCACTGGACGTAGTACAAAGGATGACAGTGTAGTATTGCATCTGTTCGTTGATTCAAACATACCTCCTACTAGGCAAAACTCAGCCACAAAGTCATTAGCGGAGGCTGCGCTGAGATAATTGCTAATTGCTGAATACTCCACAGCAGCTCTGGTAAGAAGCCTGCGAGTTGTTATGACAGATAACTTGCAACAGACAGATGTAATTGAGGGAGAGCGTTTACCGGACAAGAGACTTACATTAAATTACTGGTTTCCTTCAATGTGCTCCAAGGAATAAACTAGGAGATAAGAAGCTAATTGGGTCTGTAACTTTCACTGCAGGCTTGCAGACTCCCCCGGTATGATCTACGCCCGAGCTAAATGTGCCATACTTGTGAAAACAGCTGGTATAGACAGGGTAATACAGGATATCCATTAAACAGAGGGATTGATCATCTCTATAACACTAGGTATAAGATTAAAATGATATGAATCTCTGGAGAGAGGCAAGCATGAACATTATCCATGGGAAACAATGCAGGTTTCTCCATTAGTAAAAAGATTTGTCCAGGAAACACCCGGAGGAAACTCAGAGTCTTGAGAATTCTTTCATTGATCTCTACAAAAAAATACAGATATAAATCTAAACAAAATACATTTTCTCAATATCCCTTAAACGAATCATGGGCCGTATTATTATTTGTTCTATAGCACACAATGAGCCACACGGCGCTGTTCTTGAGTATGTTAATGTGAAGTGGAATTGGGAGTTATAAAAGAAATAAAACACTGACTGGCACTACTGAAATACACTGACCTCATTCTTCAACTTTTATAAATATTAGGCCAGTGATCTAAAAAAATCCCACTTCAAACACCAATGACTTGCGGTTTAGACGCCAGCAGGTATTCGGCCTTAAATGCAAATAATTCCGTATTTATAAGTAGGACCGATTTCTAACATTTTATTTAAAACGCCAAAATGTTTGAACAAAATATTGCATTAGCCCCAATTAATTATCAGGTCTGAAAGTTTCCATATTGCTGGGAGATAAACTATCGGTCAGACTGCAAGTAGACATATTATTTATGGCAGGACTGGCCAACCTGTGGCTCTCCAGATGTGAGAAACTACAAGTCCCAGCATGCCCTGACAGCTACTGGTTAGCTATGTCCTGGCAGGGCAAACTGGGACTTGTAGTTTCACAAGACCTGTAGACCCACACGCTGAACAGGCCTAGTCTAGGGCAACGGTGAATCCCCCAACTTCCGAAGACGGTGAACCCCATTAACTGCAAATCAATGGTAGGTCTGTTAGTGTTGGAAACCGTAAAGTTGAACGGCTATTTAAAATAAACAATAAATAAAATTCAATAAACACATTCAATATAGTTAAACAATGCAATCTATTTAAATAGAGAAACGAATTGGCAATATATTAGTAAGTTTAATTAGTTGGATTATTTGGAAGGCTCTGAAGCTCCCTTATTCAGTAACATCCGACTACACAAATCCCGAACAGGAGGAAACTCGTAACATTAATACACAAAGTAATAACTGTCTGTATCTTGCTCCAGCGTTAGATCATACATTATATTAAACATGCATCTTGATGATCGTTTTCCTTTAAGGTACGCCGAAGGGCTTATCTACTTGCAAGTGTCTGCGACGCGGTAATAAAGACACACTCCAGTGCCCAGCGGGGAGCCCGCAAACACAACAGACGGGGGAAATTATTGCACAAATCAAGGCCTTCTGCCAGTGCGTTAATGAGTCTTTCTGTAAAAGGGGATGCAAATCGGTGTAAGCTTCTGAACAGGCCTCGAGGCTGGTAATCCTTTAATAGTACACAGCGAGATAAATGCACAACCTAGCCGGACAAGTTAGCCCTGATCACAAACCATATGCTAAGGGCTCTTAAACATCCAGCCGAAGATGGGGCAGGGATGAAGACATCACCCTAACTAGCAGTGATCTGTGTTTGTTGTTCATGTCTGCCAGGTCCCCCCCCCACCCATCAGCTCGTCTGAAGCACAAGTACAGCCTGTAGCCAGGCTCAGCAACTTCAGAGGACGGCAGAATTCTCTGTCGTCCAGATTAAACAGCGCTAGGAGGAAGACATGAGAGGCCGAAGCGCTTTATTATGAAATAGACATTAAAGGAAGCATTTACCGTACAAAAGTGCACAACCATATTTAGATCACTTTTAAGTGAAAAGCAACATTGTTACTCAGATTATTGAATTATTATTTTTTTTATTGATTCACGGGTTTGTACAGTTCTGATTTAGGTGGAAGATTTCACTTATGAATTGTCCAGCCGTCCATCTAAATCTCTTAAATTTCCTACCCTCATCTGCGTTTTCGTTTCTAAGTTGATCCCTTATCGCAAATACTCAGGCTAAAAGGTAGGGGGCACGGGGATTCCCACCTGCCATAACTTAGCTGTAGAATTCTCCGCGCACGTTGTCGTACAGTGCGGGCAGCAGACAACTGGCGTTATTCTCTGGCATTTTATGCAAATGAGGAAAAGCAGACAGATTCAGAAGCATTCTTGCAGCTTAAAAAGAGAAAAGTGGTCCCTGAAAGGGTTTCATTAAGAAAACGAGGATGATATGTGTTATTAAAGGCCGGTCAACTAGACAAATCTTTACTATAAGACCAATGTGGTTTGAAGTGAATATTTCTGCTAGTTTTACCTCTTACCAGATCCACCTCCCTGTCAGGAAGAATTTAAGCTGCAGAGCGTTACTGGTTCATAACTATGTCACCTCTAAGGCCTCGACAACTCAAGTACGGCGCGTGTCTGAACGATTTTACTGAAAACGTGCGATGAAGAATGCGCTGAATGCAAATGAGAAGCAGCGGATGGCTGATCACACTCACACTACAGTGTTACAATCCAGGGCCGCCGGTACCAGAACTTCTTGTGGCCCATTCCATAGCTGCTTAAGGGAGCATGGCCACTAGTGTGATGGCTCCTCCCACTACACAAAAAGGCCAGGGGCACCAGGCAGACCCGGGCCCCGAGAGGTCTCAGCGCCTCTGGTAATACCCCCCAGAGGATATTACCAAATACTAATCCTGGCCACCTGTGCCACATGATGGGATAGGGCAGTGTTGACTAACCTGTGACACTCCAGGTGTTTGTGAAACTACAAGTCCCAGCATGCTTTGCCAATATATAGCAGCTTATTGCTGAAAGGGTATGCTGGGACTTGTAGTTTCACAACACCTGGAGTGTCACAGATTAGCCAACACTGGGATAGGTGGCCACACTGGATGGGCCCCATGGCTTAAGCGGAAAGACTACTCTCGGTCAGAAGAATATAGGCCGTCAGCAGATATTTGTGGGCGCCTTCCTGTCGCATTTACATCCTGGGGATAAAGATCTGATCGAGGCTCTGTTTCTGTCATGTATTAAAACCAACTATTTCTGCATAAACTCCGCTGTACATCGGAGGGTCTCCCCAGACTGGAACATAATGTCTGCTCCCCGCTGCACTAATGAATTGTTTATAAAACGGTGGAGGAACGCCAAGCCTTATAATTATAAGAAATGTAGGTCATTGCCTTTACCAAGTTCATTCTACCTCAGTGTAAATATCACCCTCCCTTGACTGTGGAAAGAAATGTTTCCACAGATAAAATCCAATTTCACAGCGTTACATAATTGCAGCCCCTGAACGCATCCTGCTTCTGCCAGCGGAGAGAGCGAGCTTCCAGGACAGGCCTTGTTTGTTTATTTCCGAGTGTGTTCGGTTCTCACGCAAACATGAATCAATTTGTTCAGCAACGTCAGAATCACTTTCTAAATACACAGCGTCACGGCTCCCCTGTCCGCCCGGCCTCTGGCTCTCGCT
Source organism: Mixophyes fleayi (assembly GCF_038048845.1). Taxonomy (NCBI): domain Eukaryota; kingdom Metazoa; phylum Chordata; class Amphibia; order Anura; family Limnodynastidae; genus Mixophyes; species Mixophyes fleayi. The sequence continues at coordinate 128,850,933 of NC_134410.1, read as the reverse complement.
CATCGCTTCCAGACAGGCTATTTTCAGGACATCCTTCTTGAAAGCACCTCTCCGGATTCATTCCTTCCCACTGGAAAGGCTCATTTGTGTAAGAACATCCTGCTTATAAAACACTGGCCTGCGTGCAGCTTCCTACAAAACAGAAGCAGCCCCGAGTTACCCGGTTATATCTCCCAAATGGGTTCGGGTGCAGGTTCTGGAAAATACAATAAAATAAATGCTACTTATTTTACGTTTCAAGCATGCAAAATAAGTGAAACTGCAGGGGCGTTATTTGGAAGGGGTGCGTATCTGGAAAACAATGGTCCAAAGAACTACAACGTGATTATAACTGCATCCAACACACTTAGCAGAGATGATATTGGTTGTATCGGAACATTAGAACATTCACAGGATTAGACCACCCAGTGGCCAATCAGAGCAATAGAACAACCACAGGACTAAACCATCCTGTAGCCAATAAGAGCAATAGAACATTCACAGGATTAGACCACCCAGTAACCAATCAGAGCAATAGAACATCCACAGGATTAGACCACCCTTTAGCCAATCAGATCAACAGAATATTCACAGGATTAGACCACCCAGTAGCCAATCAGAGGAGTAGAACAACCACAGGACTAAACCACCCTTTAGCCAATCAGATCAACAGAATATTCACAGGATTAGACCACCCAGTAGCCAATCAGAAGAGTAGAACATTCACAAGACTAGACCATCCTGTAGCCAATCAGGGCAGTATAACATTCACAGGACTAGACCAACCAGTAGCCAATCAGAGCAATAGAACATTCACAGGATTAGACCACCCTTTAGCCAATCAGATCAACAGAATATTCACAGGATTAGACCACCCAGTAGCCAATCAGAGGAGTAGAACATTCACAGGACTAGACCATCCTGTAGCCAATCAGGGCAGTAGAACACTCTCAACACAAAAGTTACAGAGATTGTATAGGAAACCTTGCAATAGGGATATTACAAGATATATTCCTTTTAATAACTACAGAGACAAACCTTATGGAGAAAATAAAAACTAAAGGTTGGGTTAAAGTGCTTTTTAACTTAGTCAATGTATCAAACATTTACATAAACATTTATAAATCTTATGAAACGCTGTTATATAGGAGCCATAACTTATCCTGAACTATAATGGACCTAAGCCTTAGTTCTGTAAACCGCATGATTCAGAGAATAAAAGATTCCCAGGTTGAAAAGTTTAGTTTCAAAGGATTTACCAATGAAGATCCATTAAGATATTTATCTAATTCAGGACTATAGACCATACTATCCATATCCAGCATATGTTTATAATTTACTGCTGGAGCCGGGAAGGGCGCAGATGTCAGAGAAGGAGGGGGGTGAACTCATGTATCCTGATTCTCGTCTGTAAGGCTTGCAGCTAACCTGGTCTCTCATGGAAACACAAATTAAATTACTGTCTCAATGGCGATTACATTTTTGCTACATTTCATGTGAAATAATACAAAAACGCCCAAATTTTCCTAGTCATGATAAATGTCCAGATAGACTTTTGATGAATAAAATATGCGTCATTTGTAATAGGCTGTAGTTTCCAACCAATATTACAGAACAGGCAGCTGGCTGAAGGGTTTCTATTAAAGGCAGGGACAAAGAAGCTGACAGTCTATAAAACTTGTCTTACAAGTCTGGAACTTTTCTACGTTGTATCAGGCTCTAGTATACACTAGAGCCTGACTGACAAGCTTACGGTCTCCTAGTTAACAAAAATGCTCTGCACTGATTGGCCAGTGAGGTTTTAATTTTTGCTTGTTGTCCTATAACGGCACCCAAGTCTCACGGCTGTAGCAGACTTATCGCCCTCATCATACATGACATTTTTGGGATTAAAGTGGGTTGTAAAACAGAGATTTCCTCTTCTTACTCATCCCTTCCTGCCAACATTACAGAATGGGATCTAGCAACTTAACAACGGGCTCATGGGTTTAAGCTGTCTGAGCGGCCGTTGCGACACAAGGAAACCCATCTCCCATTCCAGGACCAAGGTGCGCAGAAGCTTTATATTCTACGGTGTCAAAGGCAGGAAAAGTAGTTGGTTTATTAGATACAAACAGACTAAGAGACAAATTAGACCGATGTAACGAATGGTTCTTGTAAGTGCTGTTCATCTGGTGCATAGAGGCTGACAGACAGGTCAGACAAGTGCAGTATTTAAGGACAGTAGGAGAAACCAGGCGTCTGCAGCTGGCAGGACCTGTAACACAGTGCGACACGTTCCCCACCAGTGACCACGGGAGGATGTCAGCCACTGAGTTGTGACCCAGCAATAACACAAATCAGAAGCAAGCAGAAAGGTCGCAGCTCATTAGCGGTGAACCTGAGCGTGCAGATCTTCCCATCTCACACCTCTTACTGGGTGAACTCACGCCCTAGAGACATATAACCACTTTCCCAACAACTGTACACACCTTTCAACGGCGCAGGAGACGGATGGGATCTACATTACTTGTTACAATGACCAGTTATCTGTTCACGCCAAATGGAGCTTCCAGCCTCCTACATAAAAGTAACGACATAAAGTTTGCCGATGTGCCAGGGACCTCGACTCCAGTGCCGGAAGCTTCTTACTGCACTTTAAGCACAAAAACGCCTAATTCAGGCGTCTAAATGTAAAGCAGGCCTGTCCAACCTGCGGCCCTCCAGATGTTGTGAAACTACAAGTCCCAGCATGCCCTTCCAGCTATCAACAGGTTGTCTACTGGCAAAGCATGCTGGGGCTTATGTTTCACAACACCTGGAGGGCCACCGGTTGGACAGGCCTGATGTAAAGTATTTACTAAACATACCTGTCAGCTGCCATAGAACTACAAGTCCCAGAATACCCTGACAGCTTTTAGGATGTACAAAACAGCGGTACGGCTGAAAGTGGCTTATAAGCACTGCGGTCCTACCGATGGGCTTCAAGCGTTGGTTGGCATGGTACGCTGGAACTTGTAGTTCCACCTCTGCTTATTGCTATGTAACTGGTCCCTGTAAACGTTTTCTAGAGTCCGGTCTCCAAGGGAACAAATCATTTTACCTGTAACTGACCGACCTCTTGGAAACTCGGGCTCAGAAATGATACGTTTTGTTATAACTATAAATTGATTGACAGGCAAAAAATCCATTTGCAGCATAAACCTAACCTAACCGGTCCTGGTAAAATCACATTTACTTTGTAATACATTACAGGCACGGATGGGCTTCTAGTAAGCGAGTAACTACCCTAATATTAGAGTGTTGACAAAACCGTCAAGACGCTAAACGCAGGCGCAAAAATCTGCCGGCTCATCTCAATGCATCGGTCGCAATAGGGAAATCTGGAAAAAAATGTGCAAATAAGTAAATCTATACTTCTGTGTTTGAAGTTTTGTGCCCTCAGGGGGTAATTGTGACTCCCACATTTATGCTGTCCTATTTTGGACATAGGTTAAGTAACATTCTCTCTCTTGTAAATGAGGACAAAACACTCAACGCTGGCCACGGTCTTGTCCATTTATCCATCTACCGCTTCATTTTGGGCCCTCTGCATCCAGGGTCTTGCAGCCTGCTCCAGTTATGGCAGGAGTCCCATGGGAGGGGAATATGACGGAGACAAACAAGGAAAAGGGAGGGGGGGGTGAGTAAATTTAGCAGATCTGAGAGAGGAGACGGAGATGTGAGAAGAGGGTGTGAAACAGCTGAAGGGACACACACCCAGTCGTGGGGAAAAAAAGTGCAAAACACATAAATCACTCAAAATAATGTATACAAAAAGGTTGTCAAAGAATACGGAAACATTCCTTGCAATGACACAGAAGTGAAAGTCAGGAGCGCGTCAGGCTGCCCTCCGGTTGCACTTTTAACTTTTCAGGTGAAGGTCAATTTATATTTTCTCCCATTGCTGTAAATTCTAAGAATATTAGAAGTAAATAGTCAAAGTGACTTAAAATGTCGTCAATGACAGTAGACGGTAGTAGCAAAAAGACAGTTGTTGCCAGCGCTTGTCTGTAGTAACATTGCATATCTGTGTGTATCTAGCAAACCGAAAACACGAGGTATTGGCTCATATTTTGGTCAAAACATATAAGCCTGCATCCCAGCGTCGGTGGTCTCATTGTATGTAGGTCCTACACTGACCTATATACTTCAAACACCAGCAAAATGCAGTTAAAATCAGATGCACTCACCGGCCGGGTATAGGGACTTACGTCTAGCAATGGCTGACTTGTGAGCCACACCCCGATAGACAGTTGTATGGCAATATAGGCTAAGACGGGACAACACAAGGCAATATTTTGAAACGGAGAAGAAATAAGTCAGCACTCAGGTAATCCCATCTTATACATGGTACCAGCTGCATGGCAGTATAAATGCTCTATATGTATACAAAACAAAAAAAATAATATATGCACACAGCGCCAGACTGTACTGATTTGTGGACCTTGGGAGGAGGAGCTTACATGGAAGTGGGTGGAGCTGTCAGAATGTTTCCTGGTTGCATGGAATGTGGCTGTGTTTGGGTAGATCGAAGTGGGGATTGTTTTGTCCCCATTTGCGGTGAGAGGTAAAGAGAAATGCACCATATTTATTAACTATCCCGCAACATTTTCTATTATCTGATCCGCTAGCTTGAGCAAGCATTACAATTGTAAGAAGATGGCTGCGACCTTTATGCTGGATACACAGAAATGAAATAGTAGTTTGATCGAGTACTGACAGCGCTCCAAAAGATCTGCTGCCCAATATGTACACACTAGGAAAGGTTCCCTCCTTCCTATACACAACAACAGTAATTAAATATCAACGGTGTACATACATAAGGCACCAATCTATAACCCCAACAGAGATGGAACACTCTTTCTTCAATGTATCAAAAGTATATACATCAACAATAATAGACATCAAAAATGTACGTACATTAGGCATCAAATTTTAGCTAAAACTTAAGGTATGACATAGTGTAACATGTTTAAAGCCCACTTCCTGATCACAAATAGTCTACTCCAAACACCATGTGAATAGTCAATATAAGACACCCAAATGAAATGCAGGTCTGTGGATTTTCTGTGACACCTTGACCCCAATGGACATATGCTTACATTGTTTCCACTTTAAACGAGCCTTCAGAAAAACTTCACACTTTATTTCTTCTCCCTCTCCTTCACTTAGATGTTGTTGCATTCTCCATGATGCATGTAAATAAAGTGCAGACAGGAAGAATCTAGTGCAACACTGTTTTACTTCTTATATGGACATTAAAAACAAATTAACTTTTAAAACAAATGAATAAAAACAATCCTTAAATGGATAAGTCAGGGACTCATACCAGATGAAGACAGAACACAGACATAGATCACAGCAATGCTCCAAATCTGTTCCCCGTCCAGGTCAGGTCCCGCTATCGCCAACAGGTTTCAACTCTCTCTGAGTCTTTCTCAAGGCTGATGTTCATCATCTGGTATGATTTCATTTGGGTGTCTTATATTGACTATTCACATGGTGTTTGGATAGACTATTTGTGATCAGGAAGTGGGCTTTAAACATGTTACACTATGTCATACCTTTTTAAGTTTTAGCTATAAGAACAAGCTGACTTAACATCGATATATTGAAGAAAGAGTGTTCCATCTTCTTTGGGGACAAAATTTGATGCCTAATGTACATACATTTTTGATGTTTATTATTGTTGACGTATATACTTTTCATACATTGAAGAAAGAGTGTTCCATCTCTGTTGGGGTTATGGATACACAGAAATGTCACAGCCTTAAGTCAGCAAATCGTGATCTTCTGATCACGCCAATAGGAGGTTGACGTATAAGCGGCGCCCTTAGGCCGCTGAAGTGGACTTGCGGCATTTTTTGGGTACCTTCTCCATACTGAAGACCTGTGTTTTCTGTAAAAATTAATTGAAAAAGCCATAGAGCTGTATTTTATTTTCACACTCGGTATACCATATATAAATGCACCTTAGTATTTCAAGGAGCAGTGTTGCAAATGAAAGGGTTAATGGGACGGCGGGATGGTGGGGGCTTGTCAGTCTCCGCGTGTGACGACAGCCAGCACGCCCCGCTGTAACATTTTCCAGATGTGGGAGACAGAAGCAGACTTGTTCCATGCACACTGGAAGCTGAGATTGCCTGGAGATAATTGGGAATTCCTGAATGGAGGCCAAAGTCTGCCTATAGAGATTCGGAAGACATAGGACATGTTGCTGCTAGGAAGAACCGGGTATTGGTAGGACAAGCCATACAAAGGATCATATAAGTCCCTGTTTGGGACACAGATCAGGATTAAGTGTCAGTAGATGAGAGGACTAAGGATCTGCAAGAATCTCTGACACCAAACGTGCTACTTCCAAAAACATCACTTTACCTGTAACCGGACAACAAATACACCGTCTGGTGACCCTGCAGAGGGACAAACTAGAATAGACATCCAGGGGTAGATTTATCCAACTTTCCAAAAAGCAAAAGTGGAGCCATAGCAACCAATGAAATTGTAGCTTTCATGTTCTACAACGCACTAGATACACGATAGCTAGAATCTGATTGGTTGCTAAGAGTAACAACTCCACTTTTCCTTTTTAAAAGGTTTGATAAATCTACCTGTCAATCTCCTTTACCACAACTGGAGAATATAGGTACGGTCGTCAACCTGGACACCGTGCACTTCAACACACTAATGTAACATTCTGGAACAATTTTCAGTTTATCGTGTCCCTACACTCTGCAATTTTAATTTCAATCAAATTGACCATAAACCGCAGCATGCATAGGTGCAAAAAAAAGTTAATGGTGCGATGTAGAGCAATTGTAGGATCATTAGACTTCAAAAGGAGCCAATCACAGCTCTAAACCACAAATAATGATTAGATGGCTTAAATAATTATTATTATTATTATTATAAGCTATTACACTACTTCTGGGAATACAGAATACTAGCGTGATATGGTATCTAGGTAGACACGAGGCAGAGACAACCTGGCATAGAGAGGAAGAGACACAATTTTGGTGTTAGTTTTTCCACCTATCCTAGTGATTATCGTTCCTGCCTAACGCAAGCAGTCATACTCCCATCAAACAGATATTTTGAGCATAAAAAGGACAAGTCACTAAAACTTCACCTCGCCCTATGATTTTTTTTTCTTTTGTTTAAACTTTGATGTACTACTCGGTAAAAAAAAATAAAAAGCATTAATCAGGCTTCATGTTGTATCTGTCAGGGTCTTGGAGAGTTCTGGCTGAATGCTACTGCTCCTGTCTCATGAAAACACAAATCACGTGGAGTACTGGCTGGAAAGTAATTAAGTCTTGTGAAATAAACGGTTATTAGTCGCTGTAGTAGGGCAGCTTACTGCAAATTATCACAACACATTCACCTGTTCTTTGCGTTGTATACTTTATAACGGATAATGGATTTTGGAAGCCGTTTAATGGAAATAGAAGTCTATTTTAGACAGAAATAAACAGACACATTAGATTATGGTTGGTGAAGATTTAGCTTTATAATTGACTCTGATTTGCACCACCTCAAACACTGTCACAGCTGTTCAACTTTCTCAATTTTTTTTTTTTTACCAGGTTTTAAAGTTTGAGAAATCCCGTCAAATATTTTGAATTCCACCAACTTGGTTGGAGAATCGAACGGTGACCGGTTTGAGCATCTCGACTGACGACACATGTCCTACATAGAGCGGAGGCCGCCACTTGGGGGTAAATGTATCAATTTCAAACGGCGCTGCATTGTAAAGGGAAGTTAACCCTTTACAATGCAGCGCCGCTTGAAATTTAATCGCGGAAGAGGCTGAACACGCGGGTGTTGAAGAACACGCATATTGATACATTTACCCCCTGGTGTGCTAAACCAACATTCAGGAGAATACATCTTACCAACTGATTAGGAATCAATGACACCACTTAGGTGGAAAAGAATTAATAGGTTGAACATCGGTTTATCCTAGTAAGTAGCTGCCTCCACTCCATCTGGGTGACAGATCTAATTTAAGTACATGTATAAGTTTGGATGACAATTTGGTAATTTTGGACTGTATTGTGCACAAATCACTTCAGTTGTGAGGACACAAAACCATCAAAGATCAACATGTAATGGACAACGAACGTGACTCAAAGAAAATCCAGTTGGCCGATGACCACAACCCTACCGAGTTTGAGGTCATCAGTCTACAGCACTAATCCTGCACATGTGATCCTATTATTTGGACTGAGCAACCAATGCTGTAACAAAACCCTAAAATTTGGTCACCCACATCACAGTAAATGTGTATCGGAGGTGAATTTAGCATTGAACTCAGAGGAGAAGACCCTTATAGACCATGAATTGCTCTTAGTCTTCTCTAGGATGATTTCACCCTTTCCTCCAATGACCAGCGACTGATCCTTGCCCGTTTCTTCCTCTCTAGATCGTCAGCTCTCCTGAGCCAAGATCTCTATCTTCTAATATAAGAACATACTGGCACTAAATCAACAAATACTGGAACAGTCAGACTGTAGCTAAACGCTCACAAATGGAGTGTAGAAGAACCATAAGCATTTCATTTCCCAATTTGTTATGACAAGATCCTCTGGTCACACACACACACACACACACACACACTCCTTAGCAGTAAACTTTCACTTTAAGAGCTATACTGAAAACACTCATGACATAAGAATTACTTTACTCATGGTCTAGGGTGTAGCACGTTCTGGACAGAAACAGCAATAAAAAGAAAATATAAAATATTGAGCAATACAAATATAAACACGATTAATGTGGGCGACGAGCAGGGAAGGTGCAGTTTACATACTGGGGCACAAGGACAGAGCTCTCAGATTTTACAAGCCAAATGTCTTTCTGGGAGTATTAAAGAGTTTGCCAACGCACAGTCCCAGCTCATCTGTGTAAAAGGTAAGGGAGGTATTGCACAGAAAATCTTTAACCTGGTCTGCAATGGGACGAAATTAGCGTGATGTTCTATCTTGGAGCAGATAAATGTGCACCACTTCAAAGGACAGGTTGGGTTCACCTAAGGTGGGGTTAAGTGTTTGCTTAAAAGATCAATACAGAATGCAACGGGACACAAACAAAAGTGTAATGGCAGGTTCTAGTTCAGGCTACGGTTGGAGCGGCTGGAATCATCTATTAGTGGACACTCTATATATTTAGAGACCGGTGCGGAACCCTTTCTCAGTAAGATATGTCAAGTCGAAGGCATTTCCCCCCTAAGAAAGTATGTTAGGAGGAAATTTTAAACGTTGAAAAGAATTAAAGTGATGGACGGAAAAGTGTCGTCAGGCAAGACTTTGAAGTCTTTACTTTCGCTAACACACTCATCCCCCATCTCGGCCCTGCAATTCCACACATGGTCTCACAACGAAACTGCCGCTACTCAAAAGTAGACAGTGGGCGTGAACCTATAGATGGTATTTGCACAAAAATGATTCACTGTGAAACCACTTTTTACTAAACGTAACGTCAGTAACGTCAGCCCTGTATGTACCCCGTCCCTCCGACAACTCTGTCAGGCCGATGTGATGCTAATGGTTTTTGGAGGTTTGATTTGCAAACAATGGCTGTCCCTACATGGTTAATATCTCTCGGAAAGAGTTAAATACTCACAAAATTAAATCCAGCGAAAGGAAAGCAGCCCCCAGCGTCACTCAACTCTCGCTGCATCGGTTAAAAATTCATTAATGACAGCAGATTAGTATTATGTCTCTGCCTTAATTAAAGAGGGCAATGGAACTGCATTTGAAACAGCCATGTCATTTTCTAAATGACATGGCTTTATTACAAAGGGCGCTCCATCCACGCAACTTGACACACTCTCCTTTCTCTCCCCACGATGACAGCCGGGCCACACACTTTAATTTTTAATTCCCTTATGAAATATTCAGCCGCAATGAAAAGGGGATAATATTTCCGGAGGTAATTGGGCATCAACAGTCTTCATTTGGAAAAAGAGGGATTTAGTTGCTGATCTTTCGGAAAAGTTTGGTCTACGCTGGAACAATATACATTTCAGTAGATTTCATTTGCCAAGAGGATGTATGTATGTATTCTGAATACCGCATCGCCAACGAGGCACCTTCTTGGCCGATCCAGAGCACCTTCTTGGGCTGCTAGGACATGGCGGAGGACTGTGCAGTCTAGGGATTCCCCAGTGCTGCTAACCAGTACAAGGTGTCCTATCATCAATATGCTGTTTAATTTAAACTTAAGTATAGAACACTGCGTCTGTATTATCACTAATTGACGGACGGTGTGGTCTACAGCAGACCCAACGGAAGTGCTGTGTGCAAGACTCATGTAGGGGTTATGGTAAACCAACTCAAACAATTACCAAATATACATTTATAAAACCAAATACAGAACCCAAAACTATCTTCTGAGCAAACAAACTATTCTTCCCTTTAGGGAATATCTCGTGTTCCATTTAAACGTGCGTGGGGATGGCATAGATGAAAGCTATTCCCCAACTAAAGCGGATGTTGGTAATTCAGCTACAACTCTGAATTATTTGACTATAAGCAGTTTGTACAAAGCATTACAGATTATCAGAGCACTGGTACGCTAGACATGAATCAAAAGTATATTTGCCGAGTATGTGGCTCGCTAGTGAAATGATGTATATAAAAAGTAACTACTATTGATATCAATGGATATAAACATCATTCCTGTTGCCTTCGAAGATCCGTCTGAGTCCTAAATACCACTCACTGGCTCCTAAATTATTTTGCCCACCCATGAATTAATTCCGTACATAATACTGAGATAATATTGCATAGTATACCAAATCTATATTACACAGGGAGCAAGGGAGTAGAGTGAAGAGGCGCTGCTTACGAAAAATGTGAAGGTCAGTGGCGAGAACAGACTGTAGGAAGAAGAGCTTAAAATTAATATAAAGTGACTCATATTTAAGTGTGTTTCACCATGTTTTAGTGCGACTTTCAGCCATTCTTCTAAGCACTTAATCGCAGAACACATTCATTATATAGTAACGCATTACAGGTGGGAGGGGACTGTTGAATGGGTGAACAATGGCTACGACCATCCAAGAAGCGCTCGCAGCACCACGAATGTAATCGTACTGAGGCCAGGGGAACTTGACGCCAGCGTATACGTATCCCTAAGTGATGCTATACAAGAATGAGTTATATCCCCAGCGTGTGAAGGATGCTGTGACAGTATTGAGGGGTCTTCACATAAATTATGCAGCCTGGGATCACAATGAATGACGGCCGCGTATTTTTCACAGAATAAACTATGACCTGGGAACGGTTCTCAGACAGACACAAGAATAAAGTGGTCCAGGGAACAAACTAGATTTATAGCCCTCTGTGTGTGACTCTCTCGTCACTCTGCATCAGAACAAAAGTGCGCCATACCATATATCACGCAGGCTCCTGATCCCATCCCCGGGTGTATGGGCATGCAATTACCCAGAATCCTCCGCTCTGCCCTAGGCTCCCAGTTAAAATGGCATTAGTCAGGAATGGAAAAATCTATGCGAGGTGTTTTCAGAAGGAATGTTTTTATGTGGTACTGTACAAAAGGTAGTTCTATACAAGTAGACACTAGCTCGGGGATCTGTCAGAGACAGACGGGACGTCATTTTATACCACCCAAGGTGCAATCAAGTCAGACGAGTCCTACCTTGGTACTGATCGCTTAACTCTGTGCATGCTGGAGTCACCCTAGGGTCACGTGACTGTAGCGATCACATGATTATATTTCACAGCAAGCGAGAGCGTGTGAGATACAGAGATGGGCAGGTTTACGAGGGTGCTCAAGAGTTAAATGGGGAAGGCCACCTGGCTTAATCTGGGGGAGGCTGAGCAGTATTGACGTCTTAAATGGCGATTTTCAAGAATTAAGTTTAAACTGGGAACTGTGGAGGCATAAGATGCACTGGAAGGTTAATCCAGCTTCGGACTGAGGACAGGAAGATTAACCTGGGCACGCTTTGGATACTTAAGCGGACAGAACTTTAAAGGAGAATGTGTTGAGGAAATCCGCAACAAAAACACAGTTATGGCTCAGTCACATAGTTTAGAGCTTTTAACGCCAGATTTCATGCAATATGGCGGTGATATATAAACGATAAAAATTTCAACAGAGCACCGTTGGTGTGGACCGTCCTGTCATTCTGCATAACAGAATGTATCACATCTGCATTAAAAAAAAACATCAAAAAGCCAGGGCGAACTTGTAGTACCCCTGAGATTTTTCCTTTTTCCTTTTCATCCGTCACGTCATTGTAAATGCAATCAGGATACTCCATAAATGATGATAATATGCGAGTTGTGCAACAAGTCAAAAATGAAAGCAGACAGAATAAACAAACACATTAATATTCTGCTCCTCAGATTAGTCTGTTTCCCTTTTCTGTACCAAGTGCCAATCAGCTCCATTTAACCTATTAAACATGTCATGGTTGTTGGTTCACTTTCAGCCTTGGAGGGACAAGCAGTTTAAATCACAGCAGAAGCTGTTTCATTTGGAGACAATGTGACAGGCAGTTACGCTACAGGAGAGTGACAGGAGAAGAGGCGATCCCGAAAGAATAGAAGAATTTCTCCTCAATCGCTGATCCTGTTTAGAGAGGGACAATCCGCGAGGCAAGAAAATTTACGGTGCATTGTGGGAAATTGACAGGTCTGAAATGCCTTTAGCCAATCGTATTACCTCGCTAAAGCGGCGCGGCCCGAGTCTTTTTTCCAGGCCGTTATGAAATAAAAGAGGAAACTTATAAAGGAGGGGAGACAATAGCCTTTATGAATCTGTCTATATATCGGCAATAAAACTTTAATCTCTTCCCAAGTGCGACATTTCGCAGACAAATGACCACAGTTAAGGCCAGGCAGGAGCCCTCGGGAGAGGAGCCAGACAAACACAGCCTTGTATCTGGAATTAAGCTGTAGAAACGGTCACAGTGTCCACAGGAAAAGCATCCACGTCTCATGTATCAAAACAGTAATTTCACAGAGAATTTGGCGATTGATGTGGTCACTTTTATTTTAACGCACCAGAAACATCAAATGCAAAACTAACGACGCGCAGAAAAATAAACACGCGGCTGCTTCTATAACACTATTATCTCCTCTTAATACACAGATCGCTGCACCAACACCTCAGAGTTTATTATGGGAAAATTAGGTGGAGTTTAGAATAAACTGCATAAGTCACAGTCTTCTAGAGGTCAGACTGTTAAAGAGACACTATCCCTATCTTTGTATAAGACACTGTCCCTATCTTTGTATAAGACACTGTCCCTATCTTTGTATAAGACACTGTCCCTATCCTTGTATATGTTCCCTCTATTTCTCTGATGAAAATACTATAAAAGGGGAAAAATATAAACATACTTCTTATTTTCTTACATTTTGTTCTCATTAACATCTATTTATATCACACCCTATAACCCCAAAGTGCTTTACAATTGGGAATAAAAACAGTGATAAAATAAGACTGGGTAGTACCAAACAGACAAAGTAGAAAGAGGGTGCAGCTCACCGGTTTACAGTCTACGATCCCTGTATGTCCTCCTGTCACTCTTACTGATGTGTGTTACATGAGGGGGCGTGTCTTAGCGGCAGGGAATATATAGGACGTCACTTACTGCTTGTACGACAGCATTGGGCGCATGGCCGGATTCAGAAAGGACAAGAACAATGAGGCACGACAGAAAGGGAGCCATCAGATACAACCAACCCCTGATATCTCAACCCCCGGGATCCTTCAGAGGGACACCAGAAGACGCATGGTACAATTAAGCAGAGAATTGCCTGGAGCACGTGGAGCCAATGCAGACAGACAGGAAACCTGAGACACAATGTCATAAATCATTCTACCTAAATAACCCTAATCTTTCTTACATTTAAGAACAGCTACACTGTTAAATACCGTGCTCAAACTTCCACAGAACAGCGCCCCTAGTGGGCCGTCATGGAGAACGAATAGTATCTCTAGGACATTGGACTGCTGTTCCATTCTGATGGGAGGCAGTAGTGTATTCACTATGGGTGCAGTGTGTTTATAGCACATTGGTCCATGGGTCAAAGGAGCCCCGTGTCGACCACTTGACTTATGGGCCCCACCCGGCACCCACGGATATGGCCCTTCGTCACCAGTTTTCTGGTTCACTAGTGGGGTGCGTTTTCACTTTCTCTCCCTGCTGCGTCTCCTACCTCACACAGGGGTCTAATCGTTTAATGACAGCTCTACTTGGGGGAAGGAGGCCTATTTAAAATTTGTGGGTGCTACTGATTACATTTTTCAGGAGACGAATGGTTCCTATCTCTTTTCCAAACAATGTCCCAATGATCCATTATCCGGCCAAGCATCAACAGAGCTTAAGACACCAGCAGCAGGCAGTCTAAGTGATATAAAGATTGTAAGCTCTTTGGGACATGTTTCCGCTGCCCCTTTAAGTCTCAGCACCGCACATCTCACGCGATCTGAATCATCATTGTTTTCACCAGGAAAAAATTTGCTACAACCTTCGTATCCTACCCTGGGGCCGTCAGCCCCGCTGCCTTGTCACACTCTCTCTTTTCACAACTAATAAGGATTCACAACGCGAAAAATGTCACTGCACCCCAGGGTGTTTCAAAAGGCAGGAGGTTTAAATACCAAGATGTTTAACCCGATCACATGGTATCGTATACACTCCACAGGAACGGGGGAGAGTAAAGCAGATTGGATGTGACATGACAATTACCACTGCATGGACTATGAAACGCCAGATCATTAATACCAACACGTGTGCTTGAAATAATCATGTGAAAATTAACGTACTGGATTCTAGGTCGCAAACATGTACAGTGGTGAGGTACAACAACCATCACACGCAGCCAGTTGAGCATAAAGGGATACGTAGTCCCAGCGCCCGGAAACATGTCTATCGTTTATTCAATGGAGCCCCAATTCCACTAATTAGTAAACATCCCCTCACTGTTCAGTAAGTAGAACCAGGATGTTGAACATATCTGCTGAATTCGCGTTTAAAGATCATATTTTGATTATCACAATATATAAAAAGGACAACATACATAAAATAACGGAGTTATTTAAATGACTGAATTCCACCCGAAATCATTAACTCAAGTATATATAATAGCAAAGAGTATTATTTACCTGGGTATAACGTTCCTCCCAAAACGGACCGTCCCCCAATGTCAATAGGAGTCCAACGACCCTTTCCTCAATCCTGCTACAACGTAACAAGAAACAGCAAGTTGTCAATGCCCCGCCTCTAAAACCACTGCTGCCAGTTTGAGACGAGGGGAACAGCCATATTGGAACAAACATCATACCCAAGTTAAATAATATTCAGTAATATTGTTCAACTTCATTAACTCTACAGAAAACTGACATTTCAGATATAGGTGGAATTATCCTATAACTACATATGTTCATCATGTTGCAGTAGAAGGATGGAGGGAATTATCTGTCTAACATTATTGATTCAACAAGGTGTGAATAACAAGCTTGCAGACTTGCTCTAAATAAAGGTAATCTATGGGTTGAAGAACTTATACACAGGGGCAGGGCCGGTGATGCCAGCAGCTTAACTGACTGTAGTTTCAGCTGTTTGTCCTGCACCAGATCCCGGTCTCCTACAGACGTGAGGTTGGCTTCAGGTGTCTGTAATGGAGTGGGCAGGTAATTACTAACTATGATTAACTATGTAGATAACCTGAATAGTTTATAGCTTATATTATAGTTTCAGCAACCAGGTTTAGTATATTACACAATGGGGTTTTCAGCCAGTCAGTCAATCGACTTGACATTTAATAGAAATTAAATCAGATTTTTTAATCTATAGCCTTGATACATTATTGAATTATTCAAACTTCCATTTATATTAAAATAGTTATTTATGCTACAATTTTTAGAACAGGACCAGAGTCCCTGTGGGATTCCTTGGGCACCAGCTCCTATAATGGATTGTAGCCTTTAGCCCACGTACCCTGTTAGACAGCCCTTATTAGTATTGTAGGCCCCCAGTTCTGGCAGATGTTGTTGAACTACAAGTCTCAGCCAGACATCACTGTGACGTGTGTTACCCTATCGTCATCATCATCACTATTTATGTATATAGCGCCACTAATTCCGCAGCGCTGTACAGAGAACTCACTCACATCAGTCCCTGCCCCATTGGGGCTTACAGTCTAAATTCCCTAACACACACACACACACACATAGACTAGAGTCAATTTGTTAGCGGCCAATTAACCCACTAGTATGTTTTTGGTGTGTGGGAGGAAACCGGAGCACCTGGAGGAAACCCACGCAAACACGAGGAGAACATACAAACTCCACACAGATAAGGCCATGGTCAGGCATTGAACTCATGACCCCAGTGCTGTGAGGCAGAAGTGCTAACCACTAAGCCACCGTGCTGCCCCATCGCCTATTGCTTTGTAAACGGCCTCTCCCAGTCTATAGTAATTTCTGTCAGGGCATGCTGGGACTTATAGTCCCACAAACCTGCTTGTAAATGGATAATTATCACCACTGCGTTCCGCTTTTTCGAGGCAGTCTCCCGGTTTCTGTATAATCTGAGACTGAAGGTGTAAAATGAGTCATTAGTGCCAAGCACAGCACGGTTCTCTTATATTGTGATATCTCACTCCATAGAGCCACTTGTACTAATCCTGCTGGCAGCAGAGCAGCCACTACAAGCCCCGAGCCGAGCGTTTTAGAGCGTCCAGGGAGCCCCGTGAATACTTCGGCTTGTTTTATGGCAGGGGACAGCTGAGGATGTAGAAGGCCAGATGAAAGCATTCTGCAGTTATAAGGCTCTTGTCTCTCTTACAACACAACAGTGTGAAATAGAAGGTAAAGGAAACACAAAGAGCCCGAACAAGAGAACCAAAGTGCTCCGAACAGGCCCCAAGTGCAAGTATTTTCAAGTTTAATGACCTCCAGCGAGCAATTTATAGCGCTTCAATAAAGTAACACTTTTGTCAAACAACAAGAAACCCAGGAACAAAGTAGGATTCCCACCATCGCTTCCCTATTGTCTTACAAAGGCTGGATGGACTATATTAACTGATGGCGTTATCTGTTCCAATGCCTGGAAGGAACGTTAACCCTGTCAATGTCAGAAGCATTACAATATAGGGATTAAGTCATACTTGACAACTTTCTTTTATCCCTCCCCTCTGGGAGAGCCCAGGGGAACAGGCCCAAGTGAGAGAAACTCCACGATGCAAATCTGCACCCTCAGGACCAGTCCGCCACTGCGCAATGACGTGTATTCTCATCAAGGACACGCCCACTACGCAAGTAAGTGAAGCGGGATGTGGGAAAATCTACGTGGCACCTGGATACACAACATGTGTTTAATCTAACGGTCTCTGCTCATTAGGACGTACACAATAGATAGCCTCAAGCAGGAGAAAACAGAGCTCACCTCCAGCACAGGCCTAACAGAGCGCATGTTACATTAATGATCCTCACAGCATCACAACCAGGTTTAGAAGTTGTGAGTGATCGGATACTTTACAACAAAAACATTTCCCTGGTGCACATCAATCTGCGTGGGGGCAAACGGTGTAAAGTGGCAGCATGTAAGACAAACATTTAAAAGGGGAGAAAAAGAGAGAGGGGGGAGAGGGAGAAGGGAGAGTGGAGGGGGAGAAAAAAAAAAGAGAGAGGGGGAGAGGGAGAAGGGAGAGTGGAGGGGGAGAAGGGGGAGAGAGAGTGTGGAGGGGGAGAATGAGAGTGGAGGGGGAGAAGGGAGTGAAAGAGAGAGAAGGGGGGGAAGAGAAAGAGAGAGAAGGGGGGGGGAAGAGAAAGAGAGAGAAGGGGGGGGGAAGAGAAAGAGAGAGAGGGGGGGGGAAGAGAAAGAGAAAGGGGGGGGAAGAGAAAGAGAGAGAAGGGGGGGGAAGAGAAAGAGAGAGAAGGAGGGGGAAGAGAAAGAGAGAGAGGGGGGGGGGGAGAGAAAGAGAGAGAGGGGGGGAAGAGAAAGAGAGAGGGGAGAAAGAGAGAGACGGGGGGGAAGAGAAAGAGAGACGGGGGGGGGGAGAGAAAGAGAGAGACGGGGGGGGAAGAGAAAGAGAGAGACGGGGGGGAAGAGAAAGAGAGACGGGGGGAAGAGAAAGAGAGACGGGGGGAAGAGAAAGAGAGAGACGGGGGGAAGAGAAAGAGAGAGACGGGGGGAAGAGAAAGAGAGACGGGGGGAAGAGAAAGAGAGACGGGGGGAAGATAAAGAGAGAGACGGGGGGAGAGAAAGAGAGAGACGGGGGGGAGAGAAAGAGAGAGACGGGGGGGAAGAGAAAGAGAGAGTGGGGAAGAGAAAGAGAGAGTGGGGAGTGGGGAAGAGAGCGAGAGAGGGAGAAGGGAAACAGACAGAGAGGGAGAGTTATGCAGATTTGTGACTGTGTGTATGTGCTTGCACTGTAATGCCACCCATTATATGGATGAGGAATGCAAATAGTCAAGTAAATCAATGTAAAATGTGAGGATCTGATGGCGGAGAGGTGATGAATAGGGGAGGACACCCAGAGCACAGCTCCACTTCCCAGCCATTTCCACTTGTATTCATGATAAGTGAAGTATCGTCAGAGAGCGCCGGCCAAGGACCTCACCTCCTGCTGACCCGCACTGTCTATGATCACATAGGACTATACACCACTGGGCCTGCTAGCACGGGGTGTTTCAATCTCTATAAAGGCCAATGGTGTCCCCACCACCCAGTAATACATAGGTTAGACAGTCATTGATATATATCCTGTCCCTAAAAAAAAAATGATTACACATAAGCGGCCGTCTGGAACTGGAAATATAAAATGATATGTATACAGTTAAGTGTTTTCTCCACATTATGGGCACAGCTCTCCCCTATCTCCGGCAGTACCTCCAGCCTCAGATAAAACACAAAACCAAGAGCACAAACATTGAAAGAGAAAATGAATTGTGTTGAGAGCTGCTGATATTGGGGGTGGGAGAGGATGGGGGGGGGGGTCTGTCTCTTCCTTTATTTCTTGGTTTTGCTCAAGAGACTTTTTTGTTTTTTAACCGGGATGTTTAATGTAAAACGAAATTTAAAAAGTTGGTAATAAGTTTTAACCGTTCATTAGTCTCAGAGGTTGGGAGCGGCGGAAGGGGGGGGGGGGGGTCTGGGACTATAAAGGGATTTAGAGAGCAGACGAATGGGTTTAATACATTCATGGTTCCCACATTCCTGGTGATAAAGATCACACGGACGTATCACAATTACCAGAAGATCCGGAGCCTCACCTGGCGGTGCCGCCTCTGTATAAGGCTTATGGCACAGCACTATAATTCAACACCTAAAAGCGCAATCCTGTTTAAACACAGGAACACCTGCCAGCCATCTCCCCGGCCTCTATATACATTTATACATATAGGATTTTCTGTAATTCTAGCCCCACCAGCTGCAGACGGGGCGATGCGGTGTCACACGCAGGCTGGAAAGCTAGGAGAGCGTTTAACATAAGGATTTGTTTTCTGCAGACCTCACCAGATGGCCGACAAGAGACACAGATAAGCTGGATGTTTTGGGTAATAATAACAAAGTAGCATAATGCAATCTATAAACATGATCATATATGTGTATTGCCAGCATGGGGACTAATGTATATCCTGGAGAAGGCTTTAAAGGACGGTACACATCACTGTTTCATAAACTCTTTAGAATAAAACAAGGGCACTTCCTGAGCTGGGAGACGTTTGGGTTTTATAACTTGGCAAAGACATGTTTTACATGATAATCTGGCCATAGGTGGCGCTGTTCCATTGGAATCTTTGGCAGAATGGATGTTTTTAACATGGTATGGATGGACCCAATGAATAATAAATATTAATTGGATTTTGGTGTTGCTTAGTTCTGTAAAGAACGCTTAAAAATCCACCAGCCTATCGACAAAACTGTTCATAAAAAATTTATATATATATATATTATATATATATATATATATATATATATATATATATATATATATATATATATATATATATATATATATATTATCCAGCCTGGAAAGGGTTACAGGCAGCGTAACCTACAATCCTGTCCTCTGACTTCACTCCTGTTGAAATGCAGGAAAGAGGCGCTGACAGCCTGCAAGGAGGATACAGTAGGATCTGGCTCTCAGCCTGGGCTTGTAGGTCCCTTATCTTAGGATTCACTTCTCTGGCGGATAATAAATACAGAGGCGGCACAAGCTTATTGTATCCGCAATCGCAGCCAAAGTCAGCACGAGATTGTGACGCCGTTTATCCGGCGAGCTTGTGTCACCGATAGAGAAGGTGCGAGGTAAGAGATCACACAGAGGGCACGACCAGACCGGAGGCCTACAGGATCCGTTACTTATCACACCCAGAGATATAACCCTCGGAGGGATTCTAACTCCATCATCAGAGACCTCCCTGCAAGGGTTGTGATCACTGCATCAAGAGAACCTGGTGAGATGTGTCAACCAGTAGAATGACTGACAGATCCATTTCCTCTTTGTTTATCTTTGATTCGCACACAATCAGACTATCCAAACTTCAATCCACAGTTTGTATCAACGTGTCTATATGTGCTGCACATTGCAATTGAGTGAAACGTCAGCTCTTCAGACCAATTATCTGCGTCAAATCAACCTAGAAAGGAGGAAAGAAGAAAACTGGAAGGAGTAAAACAGCAGAAATGCATCCCCCGGTCTACACGCTGCCATATTGTATATAATATTGGTGAGGATATAGCTTATAATCTCCAGTCGGTCGCAGGGTTGATCCCCACATACACACAGTGTAGAGAGCTCCCTGCAGGAACCAATCTGGATGTGGGGAAGAGGCTAAATATAGCCCCAGTAAGGCACTTCAGACTGCTGTGTGCCATGTAACAGCTGGGGTTATCTTCTCCAATTCACTGACCTCTTAAGCATCATTACGCTGCAGACACACAAGCGGTCTAGCTGGCAGCCAGTCAGATGGAGCTGTTTCTACCTTATGGCCCTCTGGCTGTAATGCAGAGGTATCCTACCTGTGGCTACCTGTGGACCAATAGAAGAAAAGAGGGTGATATGTACCCTCCTCGATGCAGGCTGGAGTTGACACAAGTGTGTGTCCAGAACTGCAAAACATGCTGGGACTCCTGGACATACAGACAGGTCTCCTAGTCTGGTGCTGATTTATTACATGCTAATTAAACATGAACACACATATCACAGGCAAACCAATAAAACGGTCGTTTTAAAATCACATATTAAGTCGCTGAATTTGCGCACCTTTATAATGGTTGGAAGATCTATCAACATCCGACCCCAGGAAATAGGATGCTGGTACTTGTAGTATTAAAGAACAAAATGAATGTGAATCTAATGCAAATCCACATTAAGAGAACAGATGGAAAAAGAGCAAATTGGGTATTCCTGCCCACACAAACGACCTAATTTACTGTGATACTGTCCAGTCTACTCCACTAATTATCATAATTAATGACTTCCTCAATTGCTGCTTTGTGAGAGTAATATTTCTCTTCATTACTATAATGTTACTGAGAGTCTTGTACCTCAGCTAACACAATGGGAAAGGCAGAGACTGAGGAGACCTGCAGACAAAAATACTAATCTCACTAAATACCTCGCTGCGTCCTGTCACTCATCCTGGAGACTGCAGAGGGGAGAACTGCAGGGAGAAAACAGCCGGAGAAGAGGAAAGTGGGGACTGCAGTAGAGAGAACTACAGGGGAGAAAACAGCTAGAGAAAGAGGAAAGTGGGGACTGTAGAGGGAACAACTGCAGGGAGAAAACAGCTGGAGAAGAGGAAAGTGGGGACAGCAGTGGAGAGAGACAGAAAAGGAGGGACAATAAAAGAGGAACTTGCACTCACAAATAAGAGTAATATGGCGGTGCTGCATAAAACAATAATACTAAATTATATATATATATATATATATATATATATATATATATATATATATATATATATATATATATATATATACACACATACATACATACATACACATGTATAATTAACACTATTTACTGCCTTTAGGTCACATTGTCACTATGACCCTACTCCTGGTTTTCCACCTATCATCTTTTTCCAACCTTTTTGAATATTTGTTTTTCTGATCAATCCTGCCCTGTGTACTTAACCCATCCCAGAACAGCACTGTGATTGCCAGCATATTGGCACGACACCTCGTTGTTTCTATTTCGTACACTGTGCCGCGGTTTAGTCTATGGGCATTTCATACATTTAGAGGACATGAAATCTATGTTACCTCCGGATTCTGCGTCCAATGCCGGGCAGTCCGAGTCCTCCAGTATGCAGTAGGTCAGTAGAGTTTCTAACGTGTTCAGTGGACATTATACATGAATGTTTGCAAAATACTTATATTTCTTACAGCATATCATTTAGAGACAGTGTTATTTTATAGGTGTAGAGATCACTTTCACAGACTCACTATGGAGTAAGGCCGGGGCGATCACAAAAACAGTCTCACAATAGTGATCTAAAGAAGTTTTGATCACAACATGTTTTATTAAAAGAAGTGCTATATAAATATATATATATATTATATACACATATATACAATGTATCACTGCATTACATGTACAAGATAATGATTAACTCCAGTCACAGTAAGACTCTCCATGTCAGCAAAGAACAGCACATGACATTACAAGGGGGGGCAGCAAGGGGGGTAGTGAGACACAACTACCAAGCCCACAAACAAACAAGTATTGTTTATCAGATATAAGGAGCAACTCTGCTCGGATAAAACCGATTACAGACCGGTCAGCAGGTTTTTATAACATGAAGAACCCCCCCCCCTGTCTGTGGGCACAGTACCAATGGGAATACCTTCACTGCATCTATCAGTGCAATCACATCATGTAACTTGTGCACTTCCTAAAGTACAGATTTGGATGTTTAAAACCTCTGACAGCAATGCTCCCAATAGCATATTACTTGTTGTATATTTTATGGGTGTCTGCGTGATCTGTCAATCACAGTCACCAATTCCTTCACAACACAACTCTCCCTGCTGGACCTTGCAACATCAGATCATTAGTCAGCAGCAATGCATGCTGGGAGATGTAGTTTTCACAGCAACCGGACAGCCACACTCAGCTTTTCCCAAAATCCGACAGACTAACTGCTGGTTTACATGAATGAATGTGGAGGATAAATACATTCCTGTGGTTTTAGAAGAAGTTAGGAACATTTGATTAGATTAAATGCTCCTGGTTACATATGAATCATATGGAGGAATCAAGAATCGGGGTGACAGGATATCGCTCATCCCGAAGGTCTTAAACATATTTTTTATTTTCCGAAGGCGGACTCATAAGCGCCGCAGTCCAATCAAAGCAATTTTAAGCATTTTTCCAGCAATGCGGAGGTTAACAGGCCGGCATGGGAATGTTCCCCGCTCGTATTGAGAGCAGCTTTTGTTAGGGAAGCTAACAAGAGCGGACTTGTAGCGGGGAGCCGACGTCCCTGCGTCCTCGTCGTCAGTGCAACGGCCCCGGGCGCCATCCTGAGCCAAATCTGACATTGTATTCCTATAGTCATTCACACTCCAATCCAAGAATTAGCGCTGTGATCCCAAGAGGAGGGGGAAAGTCAGACACATTGTACACACGGGCTGAAGCCGTCGCTGTAAAACATATAGATGTAAAGAAATACAGTGGAGTTATATTAGCAGAGAAAGGGTGAAGAGGCAATAAGGCGATCTGGAGTATTATCCCCACCGTCAGGTAACACTATTAAAGATGTCAGACCAGGTCTACATGGATGATTCATACACAGATACTATCATAAGGTATTAGGTTTACGACTTTATAGTAGAAATATAACATGTAGTCCAGCTTCAGGGCTCGTTCATACGTGTGCTTCAGGAAACCGGACAAAAACCGATGCGTACCAGGGGTAAATGTATCAAGCTGAGAGTTTTCCGGCGGGTTTGAAAAGTGGAGATGTTGCCTATAGCAACCAATCAGATTCTAGCTATCGTTTTGTAGAATGTACTAAATAAATGATAGCTAGAATCTGATTGGTTTTTCAAACCCGCCGGAAAACTCTCAGCTTGATACATTTACCCCCAGAGGTATTTTACGGTTGCGTTTTCCGTGCGCTTGTCGTACATTATGTTTTCATCAGCAGTTAATTGTTGGTGGGGGGGGTTTAATCCCGCGTAAGTTACTTCACACGTCACATATACACAATGAATCCCTACGGAGCTATTAATTTACTGATACCCAGGAGGAACAAGCAAAAAAGAGCTTAATCGAGCCCGATCTCCGGGCATAATGAGCATCGTGGGTCCGGGACCAAGCAGCTTTGACGCCAAAACTGGATGCCGATTTCAGCGCATTCACGTGGGCAGCTTAATAAAGTTGGGAATAGAACAAATATGCAGTGTCTGGGCAGTCTGTGGCTCCTATCCGGGTGTTACGGAACCAAGTCGAGCTAGCTGGGTATGCTGGGAACTGTAGTTTCCCAACAGTTTGCGTGCCACAGGTTCCCTATGTGCTGGTGCCCAGAATACTACATTGCTAGTCATCAGAACTACGCGAGGACTCCAAGCAGATGAGGTCAGGATTCTCCTGCTTAAAAACACAGTTAACCAAAGTCACAGAGTCAGGGCTCGTTCATCCTGCTTTTAATCCATGAAAAGCGCAAATAAAATATAGAAAAAATAAGATAAAATTCACTGGGTATTAAATTTTAGAACATGACATGCGCTCTCTCATGCGCTAACGCACACTGCTCTAGCTTCCATGCATTTTTATTAATTTTCCCAGCGCACGTGTGTGAACGAGCCAATATAGAGCTGGTCCTGATAAACGTTCCCCACGACATGGAGAAACGTCCCACGTAGGCTGTAAGCTTATTTCAGTCTCCGTACGCATCGCCCGGCTCCTTTCAACCAGTGTCCCGGGTCTAAAGTCCAGGGCTGGCGTGTTAGTAAGAGACCTTTAACCTAATAAAGTTAATTTTGTTGCACAAGAGCATACAAACATACACGAGCTAGAAAAACCAAAAAGCAAAAAACAGGTAAGTCCGTGGCATACAGCATCTAACACCAGTAAGGTTTCCTCCTCAAAATAAAAATCAGTGCCAGACACTAAAATATAATGTGTCAATCAGCATCAAAAGGCTTAAAATGAGCTGTAAACAATTACTTGTCAGCTTTGATCAGTATTGTGCAACTTTCACTGCAGAAAGCAAATGTCTGATTGGTTCAAATACTGAAGTCAGGTTCTTTCTGACTATAGAGATATCTATATATGTGCTGGGTACACACCTATGTAATCTTACTGCAGGTGCGATTTCTGTAACGATTTCACCAACGACTGAAAGTCACGATGAGCAGCCGATTCATGTGTACATACCTACACCCTGTCTGTTGTTGCTGGGAACCGGCTGGGCTTACTTTGCCACCGTCCCCTTTCATTATTACGAATACGTCCCACCTGCCGCAGTAGGAGGAGCCTGCTGCCACCACTGGGCTCCTTTATGGTGCCCAGAACCATGTTCCTTCTGGGTGACTTTCGCTGCTAGTGTACTCCCGTGCTGGTACCCCGGACCACTTACTATGGATCAGGGTGCTGTGGATGGATCCCCCTGGCCTATCACACTGGCCAGCTGCTGGATAGCGGCAGAGCAGTGGTACTGGAGAGCTGGGTCCAACCTCAGAAACAGCCGGAGAACGGATTAGATTTAGGGTCTAATCTGCAGATCACAGGAATACAGCAATATTGAAGATGTTTCCAAGCAGGTCTTTGAAGCAAGATGTTTATTTGCTCACACTGGTTGGTGGTACCAGTGATCAGGTCAGATGGAACATCAGAATGATACATTTCAGTGTATAGGACATTGCTTTTTATACAGATTTGGATGCAGGCTATTTTTAGAATCAGGATATAACCTGTTTACCAAAACATAGATTTACGTGCCTTGCAAAGCTAACAATATTTACACTTATCTGTGATATCTTAAAAACCATGCTGTGATTTCCTGCATCTTATTTCAGAGGCAGGTCTAGTAAGTCAAAAGGTCTAATTGACATGAACCCTTTCTTCAGACAGTCGCAGAATACACATTCCCAAAGAAAGGTACAAACCCCAAACAAGTCATTTCCCCACATCACCATACACAAATGACTTTCTAAACAAAGGCTTGTTGTATCATATATACACCTAAGAAATCCTGCATTCCCTCTAGCAAGTTTAAAACAAACAAGTTTCTTCCCTAGTCTCAGAAATAAGGATTTCCTATATCAAAATATACACAATATCAAAAATAAGTGCATTGGCAATTATATAAAATAAGCTCCCTGTGCTATTTCCTTTAAATAAATTTATACCATAAGTTATTTATAAGTGATCCAGACACAGATGTGTACCCAGCTTAACAGATATTGAAGTGGAATCTCGATGATTGTGCACCACCGTGACTATGAAGCGGTAATTGGTTGGAAACATTTATATATAAAAAAACCTCCCCAATTATACAGACAATGATCCTGATTGGCCTCCAACTATCAAAGTTTGGTCGTTGAAAAGATGAATATTTCCATCTGACGTCATTACTTACCATAGATTTGTTTTACTGTCAACCTGTTGTGCCCAAGGGACTCCTATATAGTATGTTCCTATTCAGTATGTAACGCTATTATGAATGTATATATATATATATATATATATATATATATATATATATACACACATACATATATATATACACATACATACACACATATATAATTTCTTGCACAATACTTCAGTTTGTCTTGTTTATTCCGCTACCTTGTTACCATTAATACACAGATGGCAGAATGTCTCCGTTTTTAAACTAGAATCTGTATTTTACCTAATCTGCACTTCTTTTAAATGAGAACAAAAAAAAGGAGAAATTAAGACCAGAAATAAATAGTTTGTTCCACAGACATGAGTCACTACATCCCGGACAAGTATTAATCCTAAGGACTAATTGAAATCTACATGTCTAAAACAACCATGCCTGGTATGTGCCACATATGGAAGTCATTTAGTACAAGATATACATTTAGGGACTCAGGATAAAGTGCAGACACGTGGCTCCATCGCACATTTTTCTACACGCTGGAGAACAGTTTTCTGCAATAAACTCTACTGCATCTGTAAAGACTGGAACGTAACATACTTTTTTTTTTTTTCTATTTCATCAACAAAAGTTTCCCTTAGGAACTGACAGATGTGACTGATTTAGGAACAGGTCTGTAAGTAGGACCAGGGGCAGACGAGGAGGTTGGGGTGGGCTAGGTTACCCTCGGTGGTCCGCTATCTGCCATCAACGTTTATACCGGAGCGCGGATTATAACTGATCCAGAAGCGATAGGATTGTGTCTCTCTGAGCAGTGTACACAGTTTCCTGGCAAACAATGGAAACTAAAGACACTGGAGGTCTTAGATTACATTTACACAGGTCTAATCCTATACAGGATCTGTTACTGTATCTAAATCCCCAGCCAGCTGGGAGCTATCACAATCAGGTAACAAGTCTCCTGACGCCATTAAGATATTGAAGAGATTCGAGAACGTTTTACTATTCATACCTGGAGAGCAGCTGATCGATCAGGGGCCAGAAGTTCTGCAGGTAACGCCCACTTCTTACTTAGCACAAACAGTTATTGGAAACATTGTATCTGTGCTGAGCATAGGACACTGGGAACTTGGTCCTTTCTGCTACAGAATAGATATTGTGTCTGCTCCTAACCAGTATACTTAGTTACCTGGCTATAAGTAACAACGGCCCTCCGTGCATTCACCTGCGGCCCCCAGTCCCTTCCTGCTCAGATGTGTTTGGTATAGAGTGTAACATATGTGTATAATGCTGCCAAGATGTTATTACAGATATATGTCCCTTTCATTGATTAAATGTATTATTTTACCTTATTACTGAGATTAGGGGTAATGTGTGGCCCTTATGAAGGCTAGAGTGCCGTCCGCGCGGCCGCTGATGTGAGCCAGGTTTTAGAAGATGAAAGCAGCCTAACTATAACAATCAGAAGAGTTAGAGAGAACAGAAAGCTTCACACCCTGGGAAAATATGCAAATATTCCTCTCCGAGATGAGAGGGGGATTCTGGGTAGAGTCCCTTTAAAGTCTGATTGGTTGCTAAAGGTTACAGCCCTTTTCCTGCACATATCTGTGCACCAGTTCTCCTAAATGGACGCAATGTTTTAGTAGAGGTAATGGACGAAAAGGAAGGGGCGTTTGTTACGTTTTTCCAAGTGAGGAGGTTTGGAAAGTGTGATACACGAGTGTTACACTCTATAAAGAGGACATCAATTTACTGCAGCGTCGTTGTTAGAATTAACACTTTTTAGGGAATACAGAAAAATTGTGTAGCTAGCTTAACCTGCACTAGGTTTCTGAAAGTTATCATCCAGTTGGTCACCACGTTAGTAAATAAGACTTCTAGCATCAGAGATCTTATTATCCTGAGGGTCATCCTGGACACTGAATACAAACACCCCAACATTTCAGGGGAGCAGAGAGAAATTTTTACAACAACACACAGTTTTTCATGTGTTCAAATACACTGTCTGATCAACATGAAAATAAAAATTTCCTTTGGATACAAATTAAATATAAAACACAGAGCCAGGTGTGATATTATTATGAACGTCTGGAAGATGAGGATGGACTGAGCAATACATGAGCCCCAAAAAGAGGGACAGTTTTGAAAAAAAAGTGGGACAATGGAATTTGGATCCAAAAGTGAAAAGTTGAATGTAGCAGATACAATGGGAACGATTCAGAGCGAGATGTATGACTTTGCGTAGCGCATCTTTTATTGCCCTGCGCACGCTCGGAAAGTGAACATACAGAACGGCGCTATTCAGACCGGCAAAATGTTGGCACTTAGTACTCGTTACTCCTGGTGTGACGGGGGACAGAAGGGGTGTTCTATACAAATGAGAGGCAGACATTTATTTAGACTTTACTAGTTGCTCAGCCATAAATTAAAATTTGAAGCAACGATAAAAATGATTTTTGTGGACGCGTATCGGGAAGGTGCTCCTGCTGTATTAGGTTATTCAAGTTTAAATGATGCAATTGTGTTTGCAAAATATAAAATAAAACGTTTTTGTACATGTTCGCTAGTTGTAGGGAAATGTCTGTTGTCCAGTGGATGCATCTGAACACGACGTACAAACGCATACATTTGCGTGTGACCTTTTCAAACGCAAGATACTCTCGTGCGCTCGCCACCGAATCCGGCCCAATGCGCCTCCAACCATCCAGGCTCAGAGACGCACTTCATCCAACAGAACAATGTCGTCTCAGGCAGCTGTGGGAACGGCAATGGGTTTCCACAGTAGGACGCTCCATGTGTCAAAAACATTAATGATCCCTGTGGTCTATAGACGGAAAACCGCCACTGTCCCTATGTGTGTATATTTAGAAGTAAGATAGAAATTACAAGATAGAAATTACTGCATCATATTTTTCTTTATCTTTAAGCAGGGCTAGGTCTGTATTAGCATTATATCTTACAATGTGAAGCACAGATGGAGCTGGCTGGCACGCAGGACTCAGTCTAGCTGGAATGGGCTTAATGTATAATAATGGCAGCCTCCTTTCACTGACTGTTACTACATAACAGAATATTGCAACTTACAGGGAATAAAAGGAGAGTAGGATACGGTGTAGCTGCCATCTGTGTTTTGGCAGAACCGCTGGAGAGTTCCGGAGATGCTGCTATGTACCGTCAGAAGTTTTAGGGTCACGTGTTTAGAGGCCGATTTCAGCTTTCTCCGCGCTCAGGCTTTTGACAAAGCTGAGCAGGCAGCGGTATTATGTGAACCACAGATGAGGCTGAAAAATACTTATGCAGATAAAAAAAAAAAAAGTGCTACATCATATTCAGAACACAGGGTAAACAAAGAGATGCAAACGGCCTTGAGAGTGTAATTCAGACCAGGGAAGTACAATGCAAGACACAAAAGTGCTTCTAGCTAAAACAACGCGGTGTTTATACAAATTCATTCTGGGTATTGTGTTGTATTATTGCTGGTTTACATACCAAATGCCAGACTGCTGTAATACTGACAATGATGAGAAATACTGACATAGAAAGGAGATATACCCACACACCCCTCCCTGTAACACCCCTCTCTTTCCGTCTCACACCCCTCTCTCTCCCTCTCTTTCCGTCTCACACCCTTCTCTCCCTCTTTTTCTCCGTCTCACACCCCTCTCTCCTCTCCCACTTTCTCTCCGTCTCACACCCCTCTCTCCCACTTTCTCTCCGTCTCACACGCCTCTCTCCCTCTTTCTCTCCGTCTCACACGCCTCTCTCCCTCTTTCTCTCCGTCTCACACACCTCTCTCCCTTTTTCTCTCCGTCTCACACGCCTCTCTCCCTCTTTCTCTCCGTCTCACACCCCTCACTCAGTCTCCCACCACTCTCTCACATACACATCTCTCTCCCCCAGTCTCCCCCTCACACCCCTCTCTCTCACATACACATCGCTCTCCCCCAGTCTCCCCCTCACACCCCTCTCTCTCACATACAAATCGCTCTCCCCCAGTCTCCCCCTCACACCCCTCTCTCTCACATACACATCGCTCTCCCCCAGTCTCCCCCTCACACCCCTCTCTCTCACATACACATCGCTCTCCCCCAGTCTCCCCCTCACACCCCTCTCTCTCACATACACATCGCTCTCCCCCAGTCTCCCCCTCACACCCCTCTCTCTCACATACACATCGCTCTCCCCCAGTCTCCCCCTCACACCCCTCTCTCTCACATACAAATCGCTCTCCCCCAGTCTCCCCCTCACACCCCTCTCTCTCACATACAAATCGCTCTCCCCCAGTCTCCCCCTCACACCCCTCTCTCTCACATACACATCGCTCTCCCCCAGTCTCCCCCTCACACCCCTCTCTCTCACATACACATCGCTCTCCCCCAGTCTCCCCCTCACATACACATCGCTCTCCCCCACTCTCCCCCTCACACCCCTCTCCCTCTTTTTCTCCGTCTCACACCCCTCTCTCCCTCTTTTTCTCCGTCTCACACCCCTCTCTCCCTCTTTTTCTCCGTCTCACACCCCTCTTTCCCTCTTTTTCTCCGTCTCACACGCCACTCTCCCTCTTTTTCTCCGTCTCACACGCCACTCTCCCTCTTTTTCTCCGTCTCACACGCCACTCTCCCTCTTTTTCTCCGTCTCACACGCCACTCTCCCTCTTTTTCTCCGTCTCACACGCCACTCTCCCTCTTTTTCTCCGTCTCACACGCCACTCTCCCTCTTTCTCTCCGTCTCACACGCCTCTCTCCCTCTTTTTCTCCGTCTCACACGCCTCTCTCCCTCTTTTTCTCCGTCTCACACGCCTCTCCCTCTTTTTCTCCGTCTCACACGCCTCTCTCCCTCTTTCTCTCCGTCTCACACGCCTCTCTCCTGCTTTCTCTCAGTCTCACACCCCTCTCTCCCGCTTTCTCTCCGTCTCACACCCCTCTCTCCCGCTTTCTCTCCGTCTCACACCCCTCTCCCTCGCTTTCTCTCCGTCTCACACCCCTCTCCCGCTTTCTCTCCGTCTCACACCCCTCTCCCGCTTTCTCTCCGTCTCACACCCCTCTATCCCGCTTTCTCTCCGTCTCACACCCCTCTATCCCGCTTTCTCTCCGTCTCACACCCCTCTCCCTCTTTCTCTCCGTCTCACACCCCTCTCTCCTTCTTTCTCTCCGTCTCACACCCCTCACTCAGTCTCACACCACTCTCTCCCTCTCACATACACATCTCTCTCCCCCAGTCTCCCCCTCACACACCCCTCTCTCACACATTCAGTTAGCAGGGAGAAAGTTACACTGACAGTGACATTGTAACCAACTTGCTCTCATCCCTTGTAAAAACAGAAAACAGCTCTTTTCTGGGGCCCTAATCTTTTGTCCCACAGTTACAGTTGCATGATAAGATTAGAAAAAGCTTTGAAGCCCATTAGGAGGAGGGCTGACCTATTTCTTCTCTTAGTCTCAGCCCATTATCTCACAAACAATAGGAATTAGTTTAGCTCCTAATAAAAGAACAGTATAAGCATTAACATATAAATTGATTTAATTGTTTTGTTTTTTCTTTCCACAAGACTTTCTGACTCATTTGGTTTCAGAGATAGTAGCAAAATCCCTCCAACTTTTCTGTTCTGGGAAGCAAATAATATAGTCACAGGAGTCCACTGCTAAGAGGACGGACAGCATGAAAGATCCTTCAACGTGTCAGCATACTGACTTATTCAGGCAGCAATTCAATTCAAAATGTTTATATAGTTCAGCAACAAAACTGTCAATATGCAATATAGTTGTGTGCTGTAATACTGGGTGGTGTTACAGGATGGAGATACTGAGGATAGAAGGAATGTGTACATAGTTCAGGTACCTGTGTCAGATTGGTACAGATGTAATTAGTGTGTTGTAGTGTTAGGTGGTTTGGGATGGAGATACTGAGGATAGAAGGAATGTGTACATAGTTCAGGTACCTGTGTCAGATTGGTACAGATGTAATTAGTATGTTGCAGTGTTAGGTGGTTTGGGATGGAGATACTGAGGATAGAGGGAATGTGTATATAGCTCAGGTACCTGTGTCAGATTGGTACAGATGTAATTAGTGTGTTGTAGTGTTAGGTGGTTTGGGATGGAGATACTGAGGATAGAAGGAATGTGTATATAGTTCAGGTACCTGTGTCAGATTGGTACAGATGTATTTAGTGTATTGTAGTGTTAGGTGGTTTAGGATGGAGATACTGAGGATAGAAGGAATGTGTATATAGATCAGGTACCTGTGTCAGATTGGTACAGATGTAATTAGTATGTTGTAGTGTTAGGTGGTTTAGGATGGAGATACTGAGGATAGAAGGAATGTGTATATAGTTCAGGTACCTGTATCAGATTGGTACAGATGTAATTAATATGTTGTAGTGTTAGGTGGTTTAGGATGGAGATACTGAGGATAGAAGGAATGTGTATATAGCTCAGGTACCTGTGTCAGATTGGTACAGATGTAATTAGTGTGTTGTAGTGTTAGGTGGTTTAGGAGGGAGATACTGAGGATAGAAGGAATGTGTATATAGTTCAGGTACCTGTGTCAGATTGGTACAGATGTAATTAGTGTGTTGTAGTGTTAGGTGGTTTAGGATGGAGATACTGAGGATAGAAGGAATGTGTATATAGTTCAGGTACCTGTGTCAGATTGGTACAGATGTAATTAGTGTGTTGTAGTGTTAGGTGGTTTAGGATGGAGATACTGAGGATAGAAGGAATGTGTATATAGTTCAAGACCATGATGAGTTCGGTGGTAATCGTATCACCGATGCTGAAAAATTCGACAAGCTTTATTCCTACGAAAAATATCTGAAGTGTAAAAAAACCGATTAGAAAATAAAGAGATTTACCTGAAGACCGAAGGTCCACATCTCCGATGGAAGCGCCATGCTGACAGGCATTGATTCCGAACACACAGGACTCCGGCACTTCACTTTCGCGTCAGAGCGGCTTAGATGAAGGTTAATTTAAATCAGCAATGTGTGGACCCTGAAGGCTAAGTGTTTAAACACTTAACGTGCCGGAGTCCTGTGTGTTCGGAATCAATGCCTGTCAGCATGGCGCTTCCATCGGAGATGTGGACCTTCGGTCTTCAGGTAAATCTCTTTATTTTCTAGTCGTTTTTGACGTACCCAAACCGATGAGTTCTCAGATAAACCAATGTTTGACCAGTTTTTTACAACAACAATCAAACCAGGGATAGTGGATTGAAAGTTAATGGACGGAGTGATGCATCCAAGCTTCTTGCTACCCCACAAATATTTAACTCAAGGCTTATACTGCAAGATATATCTCAACTCTTTTCTCATGGTAGAGAGCATAGGGACGTGCACTGTATCCTCCATGTGACTACAAGCCATACAAGGCAAAATAATGTTCTCAGATTCATTAGTTTCCAGCTGTAACAGGTTATATCCCTAGTTTATGATTTCACAGCACTGTTTTCGGGGTATATCCATGAAGAACTCACTTCTTCCTTTCCACGTTGGCTCTACCTCCAACCCTTCACGCTTCCTGTAATGGACCTTTATATGTGGACACCTACTCAAATTAAAACAATGTTCGAGCTTTATAACGTGTCACAGAATTACTATGTAACTATTTCCCCACAAGGTAATGCCTGTTAATCTGGATACTTATAATGTGAAGGGGCTTAATTCCTCCAATCCACACTTGCGGCAGAAGTTGGGTTTTTTTCGGACAAAAATTATGCTCAAGTCGCATTCAACTTTTATGCCTCATTGTCCCTTAATGGAAGCAAAGTGCCCCCCGTCCTCTATGGCGCAGTACGGAAATAACTGCAGCCCACCTGAATGGCTGTATGACCAATATGATCAATATGGATCCCCTGGATACAGTCAATAAACGCGGAAGTCGCCTTGTCCACTAAGCCTGACTAGGAAGTTATAACAAAAATTCTAGATCACGTGTTGTTGACATACATGTGCAATTATAATTTGATAATGTATATTACTTATGTGAACATGTCATATTTGCAAAGGTCAAACTCACATATTTGTTGACCTTCCCCTTACTTTTATATTTAATTTCCATAGGAGTAAATCAAAATATTGAGACAGGCCTGTAGCTTCCTCTATATTGCCTTACAAAATATGAGACGATTAACACATCATACTTGATGTCTAGCCGAGCCGTTTATGCAAGATGTCTTGCAAGAAAAATATTCGAACTGGGAAAAACAAACAAAAAAAAACAAAAACACCCATTTTCCTATAAAGGACACTATTAAAAAGGATTTCTTATAAGGACCATGATCTGGCAAAGGAACCTGTTCCGTACAATCGCACTTTGCTTCTACGATGAATTCATTGCAACGTTTTGATTGTTGGGATACAGCGATCAATCAATGCGCTGTCAAAACTATTCAACCGACTCTACTGCAAGTGGTCCATAACCCCAAATTTATGTAGGAATCTCATAGCCCCGGCGCCTCTGACCTCGGACAAATCACACTAGGTACTTCAGGCATCACTAAAAAAATGAATTTGCAAGACTGATAAAAGGAGAAAACACCATGACGGAGAAATTCCATAAACATTTATAAAGAAAAGAGAAGTATATTAGTAGAATTAAGAGTAATAGTATCAAACCTTAAAATAAATAATAAATCTTATAGAAGATATCTTATGCAACATTTACATTAGCCACTGACTAAACCAGAGATGGAAACAGTTCTACAACTTTACGTTTGAAAATCAAAGTTCTAAGACCAGAAGAAGCAGATGACTAAAGACCCCCAACCCAATGTCATATTATTTCAGCAACAGATGGTAGAAAAAGCCCCAAATGTCTGTACACAAGTCCGCTGACGTGTTGGCCTCAAGAAAACAGTAATATAGGCATAAAAATGCCCTAGTCCTAAAAATGTCCCAACAGTGAGCGATGGCGCCCCTTGACCTCTCCATTGTAAACGTACACTTCTGAGGGGGTCTTTCCAAGGTCATGTCTGAGGTCACCCACTCTGACAAAAGACCACTGAGCCATGCAGATCTCCTCCACAAGGACGTTATAGTGTAATAAAAGGGCAGCATGTAAAAGCGGAGATGATCTCCGGATGGTGAAAGGTCAGGGTGGTAAGTAGAGAGAAGTTTTATGCCGTCCTAAACGTCGTGAGAATTCATGGTCATTACAAACAGACCGAGGAAGAACGAGAGACTAGAAAACTGGATGAGGGATCTATTGCCTATAGCCGAACATATATTTTATTAGCTCCCTTTCTACCTACGGTCGTGGCTTTTTCACACAAAACAACAGAGAACATTTTACATGAA
This sequence comes from Mixophyes fleayi, assembly GCF_038048845.1. NCBI lineage: Eukaryota > Metazoa > Chordata > Amphibia > Anura > Limnodynastidae > Mixophyes > Mixophyes fleayi. Next base: position 128,815,067 of record NC_134410.1, on the reverse strand, counting down.
TCCAATAGCTCCTCGACTACTATCCTTCATTTGTATATCACCAACATATTACACAGCGCTATACAGACAATGCTGGTTATATGTCGTGTTCCTGCCCCAGTGGGCAATCTGACAGACTCCATGGGGCTGCGCTCTATCCTGCACGCAACCCTTGATCTCAATAATAAGGTAAAACATGAAACATTTAATCAGAGACACAAGCACCTCTCTATAATAACATATCAGCAGCATTTTACACACGTGTTACACGCTATAACAAACACATCTGACAATAAAGTAAGGAGGAGCTGGGGGCTCGGAGAGCCACCTGCTGTCCATCACTGATCTAGCGCACGTTAGACCTTCTGATTGGTTGGTACGGCCTAATGCACAGTTTTGCCCCTGACGTTAGCAGACGATCCCTAGAGAGCATGCAGGCTTCAAAGGGATAATGCAGGAGTACAATCGGGTCTCGGTTGACTTAAGACTATTGCACTTATAAGGTTACTCTGAGCTTGGGAATCTGTGAGGTCTTGGAAGAGTTAAAGCAACAGCTCCTGAACACCGATACAATAACCTCCAGGTAAAATAGAAAGGTCTGAAAATAACTGCATTATATACATTATCGGACAGCGATTATATAATCACACTAAGTATAGGAGATAATGGAGGCCAGTTAGTCACAACTAATTTATAGATAAAAGTAGAGGATACGCGGTGACCACTCCCAGTTGTACAACATAGAGAAATGAAAAGCACTCTAACCTCAAAAGGTTTATTTTCTTCTCCTAGATCACTGCACCCTATACAGGGAAATCCCCCAACGTGAATGCGTCCTGGCCTGATGTCATTTATACTATTAGACATATTTTGCAGTGTCCTCAGGTTGCAATATTAGGACTGTCCTTAAAGACAATCGTGGATAAATGGAAAGTGCAATTTGGGATCACTGTACTCTCTTTGGCTGGAGAAGGCATTGCAAGGTCTTGGATGGCTAAGGAAGGCCTTTGTTTTAGTACATGGACTGAGCTTGTTAATGAAATATATATATATATATTTGAATATAGACAGCACATCTAAATGCAATCAAATATGGTCAAGAAGGCTAAATTCCCCTGACGCTAAATATTCTGTTTCAATTTCTAGAATTGTATTTATTATATTCTGTTGTTATTGCCTAAAAACCTCAATACATTTTTATTATTTTAGAACATTTAATTTATATAAACTCCAGCCTATTCCGTAGCGCTGTACAATAGAAACTGACATATCCTCCATGCCCCAACATCAAAGCCTTCCCTCGCCACTTTGCCAAGCTGCTGTATTGTGAGAAGATTATCACATATATATACGATTAACAGGAGGAGATGGGAAGGATTAAAGGACAGAGATAAAATGTGAATGTTGAACATCAAAAACCATCAGAGTAACAACTTTATAGAAGCCGGGTAAAGTCCTGCAACAGAATTATTATTATACATTCCTATCTTGATATTTATATTAGACAAATGTAAAAAGGAAAATAAAAAACAAATTCAGCTTTTGAGCCTTTAATGAACAGACTACGAAAACTTTTGTTACTTCCATGGGAATTAAAAGAGGAAGTATCCGTAACATCGGAGGGTCAACAATATTTATGGACTCTCTATGAAACCCTGTGCTGGGTAGGTTTTCATGGTTTAAACTGGTACATTAAGGGCTCACTCACACATACGCACAGACACAGGAAAACTAAGACGCCATTCGGATGCGTTCTCGCGATACCCTTTGAACGTGTCGTCCATGTAGCTTTCATGCGGTACGTTTTTAAAAAAACCCACAATCCATCGTCTGCTCGAGTGCGTTCACGCCGGAGACACAGGCTGTGCCATATTCTAAACATTTTAAACACAGTGAAAAATAAATGTTTAAATGAGAGCAAAAGGCCAAAATTTGCTTTGAGGGGACGAGCTGAGGCCACTGCAAAACAAGTAAACAAAAATCAAAAACACCATTCAGACCATTAAAACAAAAAAAAATAAAGCAAGGCCGCGATCCAACTCTGGCTTTCATACTTCAATTTGTTTATTTTTTTCCCCCTCTTGTTTAATCGAAAATACATCTTCCATTTGTATCCACATAGCAACGGCTGCACATCCTTGAACAGAAAAAGCAATGAATGGTCCAATTAGAAAGCACAATTATCAGAGACAAGTACGGGCTAATAGGCTGCATTCTGCAGCTATTTCAATTCACAATAATAATATCAACCATAACGAGAGAGTGAAAACAAGTCAATATATTTAGACGTCATCTATATCTAAAACAATGTATCAATGTAAGTTCTGCTCCCCACTATATCAACTTGAAAGATGAACTCTTCTCCTTTCAAATGGCTGAAAATGTTGGGGTCCCGTGCTGGGTACCTGACAACGTTTAAACTAATATACAGCTCACTGCAGTTGGCAGATAATGCGGATTTGACAGCGGTCGCTATAATAATCATCAGCTATTTATATAGCGCCACTAATTCCACAGCTCTGTACAGAGAACTCACTCACATCAGACTCTGCCCCATCGGAGCTTACAGTCTAAATTCCCTAATATACACACACACACAGATCGAGAGAGACTAAGGTCAATTTAATAGCAGCCAATTAATCTACCAGTATGTTTTTTCTCTTGTTACTTCTCCAACACGGTTATGTATCCTATTCATTAACAGGTCATCGCTGTTTTTCTATAAATTTTCCGTAAAATATTTGGGGCTCTGCTATTTTGCGCAAAGAAAATGCGTCACAGTTCGTAGGCACTCAAAAAAAGAAAAAAAAAGACACCGGTACTCCTTCAGCGCAAGTGTAGGAGACAATACAGCATACCCAGCCTCTCAGAAAGCCTTTGATGACTAAACGCTTGCAGATTTGTCGCCTATTCAGTCTATGGGTGAATATCTGCATTGCATTTATAGCAAAGATGTCTTTATACAGAATTATAAGCACATCACATTCCATTGAAAGGCAAGTGAATAGCTGTAGATTTCCTAGAATAAAGTAGAATATAAAAGGTCAGACTTCTTAGTAAACGGCTGAGCGCCGTCTGACAATACGGAGAGAGAAGTGCGATGCAATTGTGCGTTTTTCGAAGAATATTATGAGTGCTAAATACTTTACTGACCTCCATAAGGGAGCTGAGCTGGAGACGTGAACAGGAATTGTCCCCCGAGTCGGAATCTAAAGAGGATGCTACTGCGTGGATGTGAGCGAAGGTTAGAGGGATACTAGCGATGTCTGATGCAGAATAGACTGACGAGTGAAGTTCTATAAATTGAAATGGAAGATCAAACAATGCTACGACCCTGTCAGAAGACTGAGAAAAAAAAAAAACCGCTTTGTAACGCAGAAACTTCCATATATTAAACAATAGAGAATTTAGACTATACATCTTGGAAAAACGGTTCAATAGACCTGCACATAGTAGGTTCACTTCCCCATATAAACAGGACGGGCAATATGGAATAAAAAGAAGAGTTATAGAGGCAGAATAGTACATAAAGAGAATTCAGCAAGTGATAGAATCCATTAAACTCTTAACAGTCTCCAGAGAGCGTCCTCCGCCAATTGATTACATATATAATCCCAGTAGGTCTCTTGGTTTTATTAGGTTGATGCATTTGAAGAGGGAGATTAAGGAATCTGGAAATCTCATGGTAATTGGTAGAAAACCAAAGACAAAGGGCCGATTAAATGAAACAACCTTTTCTCGTCTAAAACAGAAACAAAAAGCTATACTGTAGCACTTTACACAACACCAAAAAGGGCGTGAAAAATATTAATCGCACCGTCTTAAAAGCATAACCTGGTTTGCGGCTGGAATATCGTTAATAAAGACGTGACATGTGAATGAAAACACGGAGAGAGGACACCATTAGGCTTAAAAGGGATCCTACACCCATCACTAATGTTCACACCTCCGTCCCATTCAGTTCCCCCCCCCCCCTACAAGGAGGAATATTAACAATGCTATAGACTTAGATCTGAAGGTAAAGAAAAATAATAATAAATTAAATACCATCATGTGTTCTTAGTGCTTAATTTGTGCACCTGCAGTTTGGAGTTTTGGTGAACTCACGTAATTTGTTTTGCAGATAGAAATAAAAGTACTTTGGGTTTCAAAACTTCCAGAAAGAAGTCGCCATAAAAACCATCGGAATGGGCCGTGGTCCTAGCAGCGTGCGTGGACCGTACCACTACCGCTAAAATTGATGTGCAATACGGATTCACCAACAATAGGATCTTTCTAAATTTGGTGCATTTGGTTGGTAATTCAATTATTTTCCCATCAAAAGCGACAGGATCTCAGCATGTGGTTATGGTTTTATAAGTCTTAGGGGGGAATTCAATTGGCCGCGTTACAAGTAAAAGTAACACGGTCTGCTAATTATTACCGTTGTTACGGTAGTTTCAACACTGGCTTTTTGCTCGCAGTCCCTGAGCTTCCGGGTTAAAACTACTGTAATAACGGTAATATTTATAACGCCGCGGAAATTCGGGGGAAATTGAATTCCCCCCTTAATGCAACAACCTGACTTTACACAATTGCAAATGTGATCAAGTGACTCTTAGACAGCCAAAATTCGCATGAAGCTGCCTTCCAGCATATCACCATAAAGAGATTAGTTACCGCTGATAAGGCATATAATATCCCTATTACAGCAATAATGTACCTGGATTACCAATTATGTTGTAGATTAAAAATGTCACCCCGATGTAAAAAGAGAGACTTAACGCTGAATCATTAGTTCTTTTTAAAAGCAATATATGTTGCAAGTCTATTGCAATGTTTGGCACCCGCTTTGTTCAAACAATGGTTCAATCAATAAGATATTCTGCCAGTACCCATGCCAGTCAGCGTATGGGGGCGCTGTGTCCCGCTGCAATCAGAGGCTCTCACTTATGTCAATAAATGCAAATATACAGCAAAATCGCAAATCCCTCTGGAGAGTTAGGAGCTTGTGTTTTACTGAACACTAACAATAAAATAAAAAATTCCAAAAAAAAAAAAGAAAGCAAAAACAAACACCGTAACCAATCAATGCTGGTGGCTCCGAACTTGGCAGGGGAACAGGAAGGCAATGCGCTAGACCCAATGTCAAAAAGGCAACTGCGGGTTATGTAGTAAATAAAGAGATGGAAGCAGGAAATCGTGGAATGTCCTGTACCTTTAAATACCCAGCCACCCCTCTGCAAGAAACAGTCTACTGGAATCACAAGACTCTGCTTTAACCACTAAACCGCACCTCTTCCTGATCACACAAAGCCTGAGCATTTTATGGCAGGAAAAATTTCCTTCTGGCCTCTCTAGAAGTTTGGTTACCTTTGCATGAATCTCCCCGGACAGAAATCACAGCAATGTCCTCTGCTATATCATTTCATCCTCATATCTCCTGCCAAAATCATGCAACTTGCTGGGGATTACGCACAAGTAACTTGTCAGCTATAAACTTTGCACCAGAGTCTAGTGGCTGGATGTCTGATTGGTCGCTTACAACACATTAGTGTAATTAGCACCACGTTATTGCATGTCAGACACATAACACGCTGCATGACCTCTTGTAGCAGATCCATATTCCATTCATGCAAGGAGCTGGCTGGCAGCAAAAGCGTTAAACCAGGAAAATGTAACCTGCTGGGTAATCAAATCCAGGTTGCAAATATATTGACACATGAACCACTTGGTGTGATTTGCATGTTTGATGCTTATGAATATATAGGGGGTGGTCATTTTTTTTTTTTACAAAGGATTTTCCTGTCCATAGCAAAACAATTCATAGGACAGCTTTCGGTTTTGTTTTACGAATGTGGCATGTTCTCCGCCCCAAAACTATTTTAAAGGCGGGAAAGTTGGCTTCTTATAAAAAGGAGTCTTGCCCTCTATGGTATACTGGTCATCTACACAGAAATCAGTGGTTCCAAAACTTTCTCAGTTCGAGGTACCCTTAGGGTCTCCATAATTTTTTCAAGGCACCCCTAAGCCAAAATATTTAGCGAATAGTCTCATGTTTTGTATGTAATTGGGTCAGAGTAACGTAATAAGTATTTAGGCCCTTTCACCATTGCACTGTGCCCCTTCACCATCATTGCACTGTGTCCCTTCACCAATGTCACCACACAATGCCCCATCACCACCGTCACCAAACAATGCCCCTCACCACCATTATTACACTGTGTCCCTTCACCACCGTCATTGCGCTGTGCCCCTTCACCACCGTCATCGCAGTTGTGCCCCTTCACCATCGTCATCGCGCTTTGCCCCTTCAACATCGTCATCGCGCTGTGCCCCTTCAACATCGTCATCGCGCTGTGCCCCTTCACCATCGTCATCGCGCTGTGCCCCTTCACCATAGTCATCGCGCTGTGCCCCTTGTGACTGGATCACTGATAAATAACTTTTGGTAAAAGTGTATTTAAAGGAAATAGCGCAGGGTGCATATTTATGTAATTGCATTTGCACTTATTCTTGTTTAGTGTAAGATAGGAAGTCGTTATTTCTGAGACCAGGGAAGAAATTTGTCTCTGTTTAACCTTGCTATAGGATATGCCTATTTCTGATGCATATATCTGATACAATAGGCCTTTGTGGATGGAGGTCTGGTGTGTATTGGGATGTATTTAGTATGGAAGTGTCATTGTTTAGGATTTGTAAGGTTGCTTGTGGAAACCTGCAATTAGGACATGTGCAAGGAAGTCTGATAGCAGAAAGTGCTAAAAAAGTTTTGTGATGAAGTGTCATGTCTGCCCTGGCCAAAGACCTCATCAGGGGGTCGTTACTGTGGCCTTTGCCAGAGTGAATTTCATAGATAAGTGTAAATTTTGTTAGCCTTGAAATGTATGTAAATTCATGTTTGTGTCAATAGAGTATATCCTGTTTTTAAAAATAGACTATTTATGAACTGTATAAAAGAGGAGCTATGTGAGCATGTTAGTGTTCTTCTGAATTGTCATCTGACCTGATCACACTGGGACCTTCCACCAGTGTGTGTGAGCAAATAAACCATCTTGCTCCAAAGACCTGCTTGGAATCATCTTCAATATTGCGGTTTTCCTGTGATCTACAGATTAGACCCTAAAATCTAATCCGTTCTCCGGCTGTCTCTGCGGTTTGGACCCAAGCTATTCCAGTGCCAACGCTCTGCGTTACCCAGCAGCCCTGGTTAGTGTGATAGGCCAGGGGGGATCCCTTCACAGCAACCCGGATCCATAGAAGAGGTCCGGAGTTACCAGCCAGGTACCCCAGCAAGGAGACACACTAGCAGCGTCAGTGACCCAGAAGGAATGTGGTTCTGAGTGCCATAGAAGGAGCACAGTGGTGGCAGCAGGCCCCTCCCACTGCGGCAGGAGGGGCGTATTCGAATTAACGAAAGGGAACAGTGGCAAAGTAAGTCTAGCCGATTCCCAGCAACAACAGACAGGGTGGCATAGGCGGTCCATCCTGTCACACCCCTTCACCATCATCGCACTGTGCCCCTTCACCATCGCCATCGCACTGTGCCCCTTCACCATCGTCATCGCACTGTGCCCCTTCACCATCGTCATCTCACTGTGCCCCTTCACCATCGTCATCTCACTGTGCCCCTTCACCATCGTCATCTCACTGTGCCCCTTCACCATCGTCATCTCACTGTGCCCCTTCACCATCATCATTGCGCTGTGCCCCTTCACCATCGCTATCGCACTGTGCCCCTTCACCATCGCTATCGCACTGTGCCCCTTCACCATCGCGCTGTGCCCCTTCACCATCATCATGGCACTGTGCCCCTTCACCATCGCGCTGTGCCCCTTCACCATCGCTATCGCACTGTGCCCCTTCACCATCGTCATCTCACTGTGCCCCTTCACCATCATCATGGCACTGAGCTCCTTCACCATCGCGCTGTGCCCCTTCACCATCGTCATCGCACTGTACCCCTTCATCGTCATTGCACTGTGCCCCTTCACCATCACACTGTGCCCACTCACCATTACCGCACTGTGACCCTTCACCGCCATCACACTGTGTTATAATCAAGATTTATTAGGCTTTTTACCATCCCTTCCCCATCCACAAAGTTATGTTTCATTATAAGAAACTAGCAAATGCACAGCCCTGTCTACCACATTTATTCATCCCATGGTGATAGAAGAATCATGAGATCAATTAGGAAGTGTCCACAGCCTGGCATTCATACATCATCGCCCACCATCTAGGACCCTTCAATGAAAGCTGCAGCTGCTGCAGAACATCAGTGGTTACAACGTTATCACTATTCTATATTACGGTTGTCTGCGACTGACAGCTCAGCTCCAGAACATGCAGGAGATCTAGTAATATAATCCTATGGGCTGGCATGTGGGTAGATATTCCCATTGGTCAATAACAGCCCCCCCAAAAAAAATACAACTTCAAATCTAAGCATGAAAAAATGTTCAAAGGCTGCGCATGTATTAGTTAGCTATTCATCGCCATTATGGGGTATGTTTCTTTATCCAAATATAACAATGTTTTGTGACCGGTCCTTTCCGAGCTTGCATTATATATTGCAATATACACATCTCCTCAAAGTGGCGCAGGAGCTAGCACTCCTTTTCCCCATCTCTGTCTTACTTGGCCAGGGCCTTTCTGCAGTTTCAGTTTAAAGCTCTTTCATGGCACAATTAATCACGCTATACTGGTCATTTTATTGTATTCTTGCTTCAGAAAGAGAAGAGAAAACAGGCCCAGGACAACAAGCCATAAACGTGCCAATCAGCTGAAAATCGTGAGCAAGAGGCACACAAAGAGGGTTTTTCAATAGCCAGTGACTGCTTTTCATCTGGGCCACAGGATAAATCACGTAAAGTTCTGCTCCGGGCACTCTTACTATGCTCATGCTGAGTTCTGCAGGATCCAGCACAGGACTGGTTAACAATAGGTGCAGGCACGGGTCGCTGAATAGGCAGGATGGCTTTGAACCCTGGACTCTTGATTTTTTTTTTTATATATATTTTTTTTTTTTTAAATTCTCGTGCAAAGCAAAAGTCTATCCCTCCCGTCTGGTATTATGTACAAGCTCACCTGCCCTGCGTGCAGCCAGGTACACCTCTGTGCTCTCCGAAATCATGAGAGACACTTATGTCAGCAGCCATCTTTGGCCAAATCTACATGTGAACAACGACTGCTGCAGAACCTCTTGATAGACATGACAATTAAAAAAAAAAAACATTTGGACCGAACAAACATTGGTAAGCTAAAGGCGTATCATAAGGTCCAGAAATCTGCTGGACATATTCTGGGGGTCTTACAATCACAGGACCACCTGCCACTGGGTAGGTCGCTTGTTCCCTAGGTACCCCACAGCCAAAATATATGCCCTAGTGTATCTTACATCAGTATATGTTTTAAAACACCTTCGAAGTGGGTTTATTTCTCATTAATATTGTGAAAGGCTCCGGATATCAATCAGCTCACAATGACACTTCTCTCCGAAACAACTGCCAAAAAAAATCTCAAATATTTATACAACCGGCACGAGAAATAATATAGAATTTCAAGGCAGGTGTGAACAACACGTCCAGTAAGCTGCCACCAACAGCACGCTGAGAGGCTTTGCACATAAAAGTGGTATTGTACGATAAGTTAGACTGTAAGCTCTGTGGACTATTCTGTATTTGACGCGACCTGCTATGAAATCCACTTTTTACAGAAATTTTGTATATCCGCCAGAAATGTATTATAGGAACGGGTCGGTCAAGCAAGCAGAATCTGACATGTTTACCCAGGCCCCTGATGGTATTACAAACCATTAATAGTTTATTTATACGACTTATATGGAACGGGACACTGAGCTGTCAAATAAGAAACCTGATCTGGGCACGAAGCGTTTGATTGAAGTTCTGGAACGATCTTATCTTCTACAGTCTTTAAAGTGGGTTCAGACGGATACATCCTGGGCTGCGCAGCCAACTCGGAATGAGACTGATCAGATAGACTCTGCAGTTGGCATTAACCAACGCTTGGCAATGACCACCCCCCCCCAAAATAAAACCAACTAAATAATGCATAGAGAAAGAAGGGTAGGTATAGCAAGACTTTCGAATGACTTTCGATAACCTGCACTTGAGAAGATCTGACGGGATCACATTACCCCTGATGCAGTTTGTTAACGAAAGTAATTAGATAGGGAACTGTCATTATTTTTTTTTGGTGTGTGCAGCCGTATAAAACCGTGAGCTGGTCTTGTGTTAACATGACAATGACATATCTGGGGACATGCATTTATGTATGCACCATAAAGTTTGCAAACCTGGATATAGCTGTAAACAGGATTACAGGTACCTGTGTTTAACAATTTGTCACTTCTGTGGAGCGGCCATTTTGCAGTTTGAACCCTCTGCACCCTCATTGGTTGGCTGAGAACTAGTGACATCACCAAGCGAGGCACTCCGTGGCTCACGTCTCAGTGAGGTTAGCCGTACCTACTGAATTCAAAGGCCCCAGCCCCGTGAAATTGGGTCAACGAGCCAACAAAATGGCTGATAGGAACATATTTGTGTGTAGGAGACAAACACATTTTGTTGTTTCAGCTCAAAATGGTTACAGGCGACAGATGCGCTTAATTTTACAACAGGCAGGACGATATTACTTGAACATGGGTTGTGTTTTGGGGTATCCGATTAAACAGTTGCCTCAATCTCACCCGCCCAAAATAATGCAACAGAATTACAAAATTTACGTCCGGGTGCGGAAAATGACAGCGACCGGCGCCAAGGAGTCTCAGATATTTTACACTTGCACAGTATCGATGTTGTACAACAGGATTATACACTGAGGCCTACACTTCTCTTATGTAGCCTTGTAATATTCACATCTTCGTCCAACAGAGAAAATCATAAAGTACACAACAAGCATCTGACAGGAGGGGAATTTAAATCAGATAAGTTAAAGGGGAGTGGAAACAAAATAACAGTTTAATAAACTTGAACCATTTCAGAAGACTGTGTGGGTTGCAAAGCAAATTATTGCTCAAAAAGGTGCAACACGAGCACTCAAGTGACAAGAAGTCATCTAACATACGACACGTGCGGAAGCCACACACCGAAACGTCTGGATGAGCCTTGAGATTTTCTGTATAACCCCCTCGGGGATCTAACAGGGACTTTCAGTACAGATTTTGAAAAAAAAACCTGCAATATTGTGCTTCTCTTTGATACAAGTGGCAAAAGAATATATTCTATTTGCATAAATACCATTTGTTTTATTCATGAAGATTGCTAAAACATAGGATATTTTTCCCCCTGAAATTTACACACACAAAAACAAATAGAAATTGCTAGTTTTTTCAGGTTGTCAACAACAAACAAACAAAAAAGTCACAACTGGAAGATTTCTCCAACCAGGAAACCTAACTCCAAGAATTGCTAAACGATGACGTAACACCGAGAACTGAATATAATCCTTGTTAATAATTTCTATAACTGGAGCAATTTAGAGTAAAAGAAAATAAAAAAAAATCCAGGGTTCAATTTCTACTAATACAATAAACTGTACCAGGTAACACAACTTCAAATACCATCACTACCAGTAACTGACAGTGATTGGTGTAACCAGTGGGCAGCACTGATTAATTATAAAACACATTATATTTGTCAAGCTTGTGGTCTGTGTCATTTGTTTTTCCTTCTCTTTCAGCTCTTCCTGCAGACACTCAGAAGCCACGAGGTTGTTAATGTGAAGTCAGGGGCAATACCTGGCCATTGCAGCGGTATTTATAGTAAATGTCTGATTTAAGTGTAAGAGACAATCGGTAGTGAGAACCGTTGAGTGTCACTTGACAGGCCCTAGGGGTCCCTCACAATCATTTAGTCCTGCATTATAGTCACTGCAGTTTAACCCTGTTGTCACCAAATGTGTCTGCAATACTTAGACCATGTCTATTTATGTAACTGAAGCAATGCAAAACAATATATATAGTGCGACCATGCCTGAGTGCAATACATGGAAGGGGTGATCTCTGACACCTCTCACTGCTCCTGTAAGACTGGCATGTCACAAGTCAATTCAAGTCCATTGCAAAGCCAACTACTCCCCCATAGACAATAAGCCAGTTATTGGGGCAATTACTTGTGGCTTTATGGGCAGTTAAGAATTACTGTTTTGTTAACACTATCTGTTCCTTTCCTCACTCACACAACACCATGACATCCCATCTCAATAGGATTATAAACATTCAGGAAGTTATCCCCCCCCCCCAGCTTGCAGACATCCCTATCAGTGTCAATGCAAAGGAGCCCACTCCATCTTAACCTGGACTTGATCCTATAGAAAGCAATGCACAGTCAGTACACAGGGGTCTGCCCCACAGCTGAACTAATAACAAGACTCAGAACTTGTGCACACGTGTTTGCAGCAGGGGTGCAGAGACCGCAGGAGTTGGGTTACCAGGAGTAAGGGGAGACCCCCCCCCCCAATACCCCAATTCCAGAGGTGCCTCAAAGTTTGACAAAGCCCACTAAGGGCAGAGTAACACACAAACTACTATACACCAGGGGCCTGCAATGCGAGCTGCTGCAGCCCCCCTCCCGGCAGCCAAGGGGTTAAACACAAGTCAGGGACCCCCAGACAGCAGCCGCTCACCCCCAGATGCCTGCGCACCCCGGAATCCCATAGATGCACTTACCCAGCGGCAGGAAATGCTTGGTGTCCATTGCTGGTTAACTCATGCCAAACGCTTAGTGAGAAGACGGGCTCCGGGGGGTTTGCAGCACAATAAAACCCAGGGGTCAGCTGGTGGAGGCGAGGGGGTGAGAGCCCCCAGTGAAGGCAGGGTCCCGGGGGTGGTAGGATCCAGTGCTGGGGGAGGCCGAGGCGGAGGAGTTGTTGCAAACTCACCAACAATGTAAGTAAAGTACTTGTGTCTGTCTCCTATACTGGCTGCAATGCCGGGGCCCCGCCAGGGGGGGAGCGACGGACGATCTCTGCTGCAGCGACCGGGAGACACAGACTCTGTGTGCTGTGAGCATGACTCAATCACTACATCTATCTATATACACAAGGACACACGTACCTGAATTATATCTGTTCTATGCATAATGTGATTATATATACTGTGCATCAGACACCCCCATAATCACTATATCTATCTATATATACTGTGCATCAGACACCCCCAATCACCACCTCACTATATCTATCTATATATGACCTATACCTCCCTCATAATGTATACATCATATAGCGCATATACTGCACTCACATGATATACAACATGAATATATACAGTGTGTATATATATATATATATATATATATATATATATATATATATATATATATATATATATATATTCCTTTTTTACTTACAATAGATAATTTGGGAGCTATAAATCTGAAGAGATGCACTTTAATCCAACATCCACCTAGAATATCAGCTAAAACATCAGTTTATACGTCTCAGGCAAACATTACCTTAAAATGCAGATTACTACATACAAAAACAAACAGCTCCCAAGAATACACTGAATGCTGCGATACAATGTTTATATATGCCTCTCCCTGATCTCACTTATTTAGTTACACTGTTGTTTAATGTTTCTCCTGTGCATTGTTATTGATTGGAAACAATAAATAGCTAATTGTAATACATGGGTGGGAGTTGGTGATCTTGCATTGAAAAAGTAAACACTTTCAGAAGCCAATTAACTGGTGTATCCATAATAAAGATATATATATATATATATATATATATATATATATATATATATATATATATATATATATATATATATAATGTGTGTATAAAGTCTTAAAAATAGATACAGAACATTCCATCACTTACCATCAATCACCAAACAACAATAATGTAACGAATATGGTACATACAACAGTGTGTAATGGTATAAGGCAGTGTTGGCTAACCTGTGGCACTCCAGGTGTTGTGAGACTACAAGTCCCAGCATGCTTTGCCAATATATAGCAACTTATTGCTGGAAGGGTATGCTGGGACTTGTAGTTTCACAACACCTGGAGTGTCACAGGTTAGCCAATATTGGTATAAAGCATGAGGGAGTGTGAGACGGGCTGGACCCCACCCGGGGGGATGGGGGGTCTGTCCCATCCCTCGACCCATGTTTAGGGACTCGGGTAAGCTGGTGGGTTTTCTCCTATACCTTACTTGTATAGCTCACTCCTATGACAATGTATCATGTCATCAGGAAATAAACTGACTACATAAACTATTGTCCTATTTACGAACGGGGATTTGGCTGCTCCACACAGACTTATATGAGTCACTTTGTCAATAAACTACAAATTTATATATATATAAAAAAAAAAAAAAAAAACAACATTTTTGGGAGGTATAATTCCCCTTTAATCCACATAATCAGGACTGGTGTACCATGACGTACTTCAATCCCTGCACGCTCTCACTGCACTAACACTTGTGCACTCCGGATTTTTATCTGAGCCTCCTCTCTCTAATATTACACACCCATATATTATACAGCTTCTTATTATACAGACCCCCCCCCCCCCCCACATGGGCTTAAAGTTTCTGTAACAATAAAATATAGACACAGGATTTGCATGTGAGGCGGAGCTTACTTAGGCCATAAATGACTTTACTATCTTTTATTTATAAAGCTCCAACATAGTACTCGGCACTGTGCACTGAGGGAATCGTGATACAAAGACATGAAACGGACAGTAAAGATGGCCCTACCCGGGATGGGGGAAACACTATCGTATATAAGGTGGCGGAATAAAATTTGTAGCTGTTGGTGGGGATACATGTTTTGGATACAGCCACTGTGATAATTTGTGGCTCCAGTCGCATACAGGTTCTGTGCTAGTTCCCGGCTGAGGGCAGTTGATTACCACAGGCAGAGCAGCCATTCCTGTCAGTTGGTAATTACAGGTACCGTGTTAGTTCTTGGTTGGTAACAGCAGGTACAGCACTAGCTCCCAGCAATTGCAGTATTTCCACTTATGCTGTTACTTTGGACCCATTGTTAGTCTGGAACATGGGAATATGAGCATTGTAAGTGTAAGATTTCTGGTGAAAAAAAGGGGACAGTCCTGGGAAAATCGGGATACATGGGTACACTAAGCATGTTACCCATCCTAAAGATCTCCATGGTATACAGCCTGTTACGTAGCTTGATGATCCACATGTTTCTCAGCTTGATGATCCAAATGTTCTCCATCCTAATAATCCGCATGTTCTCCATCCTCACGATCCGCGCGTTCCCTACCCCCATGATCGTCCTGTTCCCCACCCCCACTATCGTCCTGTTCCCCACCCCCACTATCGTCCTGTTTCCCACCCCCACTATCGTCCTGTTTCCCACCCCCACGATCGTCCTGTTTCCCACCCCCACGATCGTCCTGTTTCCCACCCCCACGATCGGCCTGTTCCCCACCCCCTCGATCGCCTGTTGCTCACCCCCTCGACCGGCCTGTTGCCCACCCCCTCGACCGGCCTGTTGCCCACCCCCTCGACCGGCCTGTTGCCCACCCCCTCGACCGGCCTGTTGCCCAGTCCCTCGACCGGCCTGTTGCCCAGTCCCTCGACCGGCCTGTTGCCCAGTCCTTCGATCGGCCTGTTCCCCACCCCCCATGATTGTCCTGTTCCCCACCGCCACGATCGTCCTGTTCCCCACCGCCACGATCGTCCTGTTCCCCACCCCCACGATCGTCCTGTTCCCCACCCCCACGATCGTCCTGTTCCCCCACCCCCACGATCGTCCTGTTGCCCATCCCCTCGATCGTCCTGTTGCCCATCCCCTCGATCAGCCTGTTGCCCAGTCCCTCGATCAGCCTGTTGCCCAGTCCCATGATCGGCCCATTACTCAGTATGATGATCCGCGCGTTCCCCATCCCCGCGGTCGTCCCGTTCCCCATCCACGCGATTCATGCGTTCCCCATCCCCACCGTTGTTACCCATCCTCACGGTCTCCCTGCTCCCCATCTTTTCTGGGGAAAATGAAGAATTTCTGGTTCCCCCACTGTTCTCCTCGGCTTGTAAAATCCACCTCTGATGTTCTTGCCCCACAGATGGTCCTACCAGGAAGATATGGGTACATCCTAGAACCTAATGCCCAGTTGCAAAGTGACCTCTGTAAAACCTCTTGCTACACCTGCTGACCCTGATAGAGACCTTTCTGGGCATTGCCAACCACCAAACACACAGAATTTAGAATTCAAGAGAGTCAGTATTATGATCCACATATGATCACATTCTTAAACATTTTAACATATTTTGTTTTATAGTCTGAAATATGGGATTTGAAAATGACTTGTGCAGTCAAATTGGGAAATAAACAAAATCTTCTTTTTAATTGTCAACACTTGTCAAGAAAAGACATTTATATACCTGTAAACAATGAAGAAATTATTTAAAACATACATATATTTTTTTATAGCTTAAATCCACAAATTAAAAAGGAACAAATTAACCATAATCGATTTATTCCTGTGAATGTTAAGCCACGCCCACTTTTAAATCCTTTTAAGACGTACTCATCAGCGCAGACTTGCATAACGTATCAAAGGGTCACAATGTAACTGACCAGATTTGATGCAAGCACAGTGGTTTAGTGAACAAGGCCGTGGGTGAACATTTATGGCTCATGCTTAATCAATTCTGCCCTTAACATTTTTAGCATTGACTGGGCGGGTGGAAGACCCGAGCGTTTTAAACATAAACCAGATTTATCGCTTCTACAATGCAATAATCTTTTAAATTATTGTAATAGATATGTTTTCAAACATAAAACAGATGTACAGGTTCCTTACTGCAATATTCATTGGTGTAATGTGAATCTTTTCTGGAGAAACAGAAATATACGTTGGTTTTAACGGATTTCTTTTTACGTTTTTTTGTTTTTTTTTAAACATTCAGGGCAGGCTCTGGTTTAGGTTACAAACTTCATAAACAGTTTAGTTCTAAGTGGAAATTTGTCAGAGTGGATTTGAGGCCGAAGGGTTTTCAAGGCGCAAATATTAATCACTGCAAAAACGGTGCCTTTAGTAAAAGCTCAGACCCTGTTCTTAAATGTCTATTTTTATTTCTGGACCAATTTTCTTGCTGCTAATGGTACCTAGCGCCAACAAACAATAAAAAAAATAAGATGTACTCAGCTGTACAAAGTAACAAGCGGTTACACATATGAGGCGATTTTTACATTTTGTGCTTTTCTTTTATGGAAAGTGTCATTTTTTATTTTTTTTATTCATTTGACAGTTACAGTCGGGTCAATCTCCAGGTCATCAACTCGGCGCACTTCAGCTGGAGTTCAGCTACATGTATGAACCAGATTAAACTGTCCCAAGTGCCGAATCGTTCAAACAAGATGAAAGGGGAGTCTTCTAAAAAAATATCTCACCCGAAAGAAATATAGCGGATTTTAAACGTCAACTTCAATATGAAAGAATGGTTTGCTGTTCAGTGAATTCTCGGAGTTGAAGAGGGAAATCTAATATTTCATCAAAACCTTGTCCCCTAAAAAATAATTAATTTAAAAAGAACAAAAAAACCACACTGGTAATGGAGAAGTCTGTTCTGGCTGGAATTAATTAGACAACGAGTCATGAAGTATGTTTAGGTTCTGTCCAGTTTACCCCTAAAGTCCTATGATGACTGTGTCGAGAACTTGTTTCTTTGGTGGTCTTCTAAGACCTATCACATCCAGTCGTTTACTATTGGGCAGCTCATTCAGGGCTGATAATTCATTAACATTTCTCCTGGCACTGATAGATGGGCAATGCTTCTTTTATCCTACTAGTATATTGTGGTGGGTCCTCCAACCCGAGACGAAAATTTCTCATGGTCTCCTCCTTGACTAATAAACAAGTCCTGGTCATTTCCAACCGAAAGACTTCCCTTTGATCATTACTCCACATGATCTGCACTTAGGGTGAGTACAAACTACAGGGTTTTCATCCGATCATCAGACCAAATCACACGATAAACGACCGTTCAGCCCGATATCACATTAGTGATGAACGAAGATCGTTCCAAAGCTCATCCATCGTATTGTTTGGTTTGATTTTATAAACGGGCTAAAAATCTCGGTCAACGATGAAACGATGTTGTTCCAATGGACTCGGGACCAGCAGTGTCTATAGATCTCTATGGAGTGTGCAGAATCACGATCTCTTCAGCCGATGAAGAGCACACATCTGAAGGTAAATTGTGTAAAACGTGTAGTGTGTACACAGGGATCGGCATGATGCTCGGGACTTTAAGTCGTTGGTAAAATCGTTAACGATATCGCAGAAGGAGAAATTTTCTGTACTGTGTACCCAGACTAACTCGCTCTCCAGCATGCAATGGTCTAATATCCTATTGTATTTCATTCTACTTCAATTTTGATAGTCTCTGTTAGTTCGCCAAATGTTTGCATAGAAGGAGAGCTTAATCTGGACACCTGAAATGGTTAATGCAGCTTTGGATTAATGCAGCTAGATTTCCGATAACATTTCCGTTGGACATTGCTTGTACAGTCCTTCATTTTATAGATAGTATTGAGTAGTTCCTAGCTGTCCCTGTTGTAACCAATTGGACAATAAAATGTGTCTTTCTCTGCATCCCAGATGTACTTCTTACCACCTAGTCGTCTTCACTAGGATTTGGAAATTAATATTTATTGAAATAAGTATTTAAAAATCAAAACGCACACTATGATCACATCCGGCAATGATGGGAATTGTAGTCCTTCGCAGATGTCTTGGCTGTGCAGCAAAGTGCCCCTAGAACACACTTTAAAATGTTGGCGACTCTGCCATTGTGAAACGTAACCCTTCTGCTTCTGGGCACCTTATTCCAGATCCGGTGGTAGATTCCAGACAAGGCGTTTGTTTGTTAAGTGAATCTGGGAAACACTTTCACTTGATCCTAATGCTACTCTCCCATTTTTTCAAACAAGACCTCTGCAGACTTATCTGATGTTGGAATCTCCAGGTTAGTTCGGCAGCCAGGTTGATATCTGCCAAGTTTTGGCACCAAACCCACATTTTCTTACGTTGAGAATAAAATGAACTGTATTGTATTTAAGGAATATTATATCTGCTGTATTATATCAAGTCTAATACCTAATGTGTTTTTTGCTATCAAAACCAATGTTAACAAACTTGTCTTGTACTTATGACCTTGGTTGTGGAGTGTCCGTACACTGTATTATATTACATGCTGCATACTCTTCAATCTCTGTCTGTCATCTCGTTTACTCCTTTTATATCCCTGTTTGTACCCCCGCCCCCCTTCCTTTCCCTCATTAAATTTATATCCTGATTTTTTTCTTATACCCCGACGCCTATCACCAGTTCTTCTTCTTAGGGGGAACATCTTATGAATATGTATTGATCAACAGGGATTAAATACACAGTTTTTGTTTCCTTTGCCCTTCAAAAAAAACTTTTCTTGAAGAGAGAAAAAAAAACTTTGACAACTACTGGTGTAAACTTATAAACTATTAAATGATTACCAATTATAAACAGCTAACGATATTTAAACTGCCTGTAACATAGAAACATGAAAATATATCTACGGCTGTGTGTCCGACCTATAAAGTGAGGAATTCCTTTATTTCCAATATCACAGTTCTAGAGGGGCGAAGGTTTGTGTGGACATGACCGAAAGAACAGGGTTCTGATTGGCTGCACGAGTATCACGTGACACATAAGAATGATATAGGGCTCACATTTTAAAATATTTTCCTACAACAGTGCATCACAGGACCCTATCGTCGTACCCCCTGCACCCCCTAGTGTTACGCCCCTGCTACAAGCTATAACATAATAACAAGACTGTTGTTTCATTCTTAGGGTTGTGATGATTTCCAGTTATTTGCTTGTACCTGCCCCCACCACACTTTCACTGAGTACATTTATCTATCCGGCTCCTTCTGTGCCTTTCAGACATGTCTTTCTAACATCAGGCACAATTATTACATGTAATCTCTGCTTTGGATACAATTATATCCAGAATGCAGCCTTGTGTCTTAGCTGTGGGCAATGCAATTAATCAACTCTCTCTAGTGATATAGAGACATTGATGAAAAACACAGACAGTAGATCTAAAAGTACAGCCATACATCTAGTAAAAGTTGCTTGAGGACACACACAAGGAAATAAACTAAAAGTGTTTAGTGAATTAAGCTCTTTTAATAAAATGGATTGTTTAACAGAACCCTTAAAACAATTTGAACCTCTATAGCAGTGTTTCTTAACAATATTCCTTGGGACCCCTAACAGGGCAGGTTTTCCATATCTCCTTTAGCACAGGTGTAGTCATTACTGAGTGACACATTGTAACAGACCCACAGGTGGTATAATGATATCCCTTGTTACCTGGAAAACCTGCCCTGTTAGGGGTCCTGACGCCTGAGTTTGAGAGACACTGATCTATAGCATTGGAGGGGGGGAGGGTTCACCATCTAAGTCGTGGATCCGTGCCACAAAATATTGTGAAACACCGACTCAATGTCTGCAAAGGACATAAATCTGTACATAGAACATACACAGCAATTTATTTTCTTAACTAATGTGTTTATGGGAAGACATAGGCTCAGAGCAAACACTTTTCTCTGTAATATGATTATAACGACCTGTTTATTTTTTTAAAGCAAAACTTTCAGACGGGTTAACAGAGAAAACTCTCACTTTGGATGGCAGATTACACCAGGGTTTTCGCAGTCTATGGCAGACTGTACCTGTAATATTTATATTTAAATTGTACCCGTCACCTATACACAATGGGCCTGGCTAATAAACTGAACAAATAGTCCTGAGAGCGCAACCTATAGATTCTCTAGAAACTAATAAAGCACTTTGTGTAGGTTCAACTTGATGTAAACTTTCATCATTTCAACTTCAATTTTTGCAGGAGACACGTTCTGAGTGGTCTCATGTAAATGGATCCAAAACAAGTAACTACTAATACAAAGTAGGCGGGGTATTATTAACACCAGAAACTTGTGCTCACCAGCGGCATTGGCCATGGTAATAGCGCTGTCCGTCCACGTGACTTCTGAATGGCAGCCACCAGCACTGGTTCGGCCAACCACATAGGGAGGAAAGACAAGAGAGAGAAGACGTGGGGGAGGGTAGAAGGTACGGCACAAGAGGACAGTGGCTCGTGGGAACAGATTGGATACAATGGAATGGACGGAATGGGGGGGGGGCTATACATACAGAGGGGAGAAAGAAAGGGGCAGGCACCCAAAATGTGAAGACAGAGATGCACTAAGAATTGAGGGGGCAGGGGCAGAGAGAAACACATGGGGAGCAATCGGTTCACACATGAAATTGGAGACAGAAAGACTAACACAATGGGGGAGACTGAGAGGACAGTGCACAGTCCTGGCCAATGGAGCAGGCTGGGCTGGGGGGCATCTGCCTCCCGGGCCGATCCCAGAGTGGGCTACCTTGGGATAGGTCACTGGGCCACCTGTATTTTTTTTTTTTTTTTCATTTAAAAATAGGCTGCTGAGACGAATATCCCCCCCCCCACCCCGTGTTAAAGTTTGCCATCCCTCCCCTGAATTGAGAAATGCGTGGGATGGACAATGGAGGGGAAGTGGTGATGGGTGGGGGATGCCCACGCGCACAGCACAATAGACAACCGCTGCCTGTGTAAAGGGCCTTGCACCGCCCAGCCTACAAAGACGCAGGCCCAAATCAGTGAATCTGGGAACGGGGCAGCCTGTTATGCCCCCAAGCGGCCCCATGATATTATTGGGGGATGAGGATCACCTGGTAAGGTCTATGGCCAATCTGCCCCTGAGGCCCACCCTCTATTACTAGCTTCGCCTATTTATGGTTAATTCTACCTATAAGCCCCACTCTTCAATTTTTTTTTCTGCATTGTCTGTATTGAAAATTTTTGAATAAACAACAAACAGAAAATAAAAACAAAATGATAACATGGCACATGGTCTGTGATTGCAGTACAACTAACCAATCAGCCTCTGAACACATCATAGATCATGGCTATAGATCACTTTTTGATATAGCTATGGAGGGAGCCATCGCATGCATGGTAAGTCTGCACCATAGTTATTCCTTGCATCGATGTCTGCACCCGTTAGGGGTGTGATGAGATATGCAATGGCTGCTCTGCCTTTGGCCACCTTCATTGGAGGTAGTTCAGTATATGACGGACCCCGTGACTACTATGAGGAAAGTGAGTGCCATGCTACAGGTGGTATTATAAGTTTGCAGTGCCATGGACTGCTGTTTTTCACCCCTGAAGGAGGAGTCAGGATAGAAAGAGAGCGGCAAAGACCCACAAAACAAGTCCCTGATTCAGTATAACAAACCGCATGAACATCAGTAACAGCAATTTGTATAACAGTACAGAGATTTGTAAGTTATCGGGGAGCTTCAATTCAGCACAATGTGTCTCAGGAACAGTCCACGGAGACTCACCGAGGCGACGTCCGGCAAGAAATGCTCATTCCTTATTCCTCGCTCCCCGTAGAGATGCGCAGAAAAACGAGCAGAGATTCCTTACCGTAAAAAGGCTGCCATGTGCACAGCCGCACATTGCGGTGAATTGAATCTGCCTCTATATTGGAATCACAGCAAATCTTGGTTCAGAGGGTCTTTTGGATTACTGAGGGTCCTGGGCAAATGCCCTCTCTGCCCTTCCCTACCCATCCATGCCAGGAAGCTCTTTTGGAAAGCTTTCACGGATGAAGCTTTTGAAGCATGATTCACGGCCATCATACCATCTGCACAGCCAACAGGATTGCAGTAATGACTTCTTTATAAACTCACATTT
The DNA here is from genome assembly GCF_038048845.1 of Mixophyes fleayi. NCBI lineage: Eukaryota > Metazoa > Chordata > Amphibia > Anura > Limnodynastidae > Mixophyes > Mixophyes fleayi. The sequence continues at coordinate 128,792,312 of NC_134410.1, read as the reverse complement.
GCATTACCCACATTCAGGTATTTAATTCGGTGCCAGTCTGGGTACACACTACAGAATTGTCCGACCAATGTTCTATCTACAACAACTGTACCAACGGCTGGAGAAAAAAAAAAAAAGTCCCGATCATTATGCCGATTCCTGTGCACACACTATACATGTTTTAAAAGATTTACCCTCAGACCTGTGATCTTCATCTGTCATGAACATCGGCTGAAAAGACTGTGACTCTGTAAACCCCATGGAGATCCTGATCGTGAGTGCGTACACACTGCAGGATAGGAAGGACGTCGTTCCAGAGCTGAATGAGATTTATACTTCTGCTGAACGATCAAATCAAAAGATGATCGGCGCATTGGAACGATCCTGGTTCATCGCTGGAGCGTGCACACCGATACAATATCACGCCAAGCGGTCGTTTATCGTTTGATTGACCCAATACTCATCTGAAAACACTGTAGTGTGTACCCAGCCTTACGCTACACATGCTAATAAGACCTTTCACCAACATAAGAACATTTAATTCCACTTTAAATAAAGCCGTTCAGAATTCTGTTTTTAATAGGTGTTCTCTCTTCGCTCCTGTACTTTCAGCACCACACGGGTCTGTCTGTTCTTTATGTAGGTGCGTGTCTGTACCTTCATATTGGGACTTCTTGATTGATATTATTTGTGCTATTTGTTGCAGAAACAAATGTTTGCCGCAGGCTCATGTTCTCTGTGTCACACTCCAGATCTGCAAAAGCAGAGTCATTATATTCTAAATGGCACTTATACAAGACTATGGATCAGCAGACAGCTATATATAGCGCAGACGAGGTTATATAACGAGAGCGAATGTCCAGACAGCGATGCCTGAGGGATACAGGAGCAGGACTGTAAATGCTTTCGCTATGTAAAACTGTCGCTTCCTCTGCTTTCCTCGTATAAATATTAAAGTAAAACTGCAATGTGTTTAGAAGTAGGGTCTATTTTTTTTATAATTCTTCAGGAAACTGTACAGGAATAGATAATTCATAACAGAGAGTCTTGTTTCCATCTTCGCTTTTATTCAATGTAAAATGAAGATGTCATAGAACCTAGCGATAAAACAGAGCCACCTAGTGGACAAATTATTGTGACGCAAAAGCATTTGTGCAGCATTACAAAACAGCATCTCAAATAACAGCTCAGAATACTGCTTTTCAGGACAAAGTAGTCAAATTGCTGGGCTACTACTGGACTCCATTGGTAAAATAATTGATAAATTGCTATAGGACTTATTTCCTGCAGACAAGTCCTTGTACATATAGTTAGAGGTGTCTGAAAGAAAAGACCCACCCACTACCTAACTAGCTCCACCCACTGCCTCACTAAATCCACCCACTGCCTTACTAGCTCAACCTACTGCCTCACTAATTCCACCCACTGCCTCACTAGATCCGCGTACTACATAGTGTGTATAACAGTGAGCCAGCCGCATACTACATAGTGTGTATAAAAGATCAGATCCTAGATCCTTATCAGGTGTTGATGGAGATTTGATCCTGGATCCTTCAAGAGCATTGTGCAGAACATGATTCCGCCAAGTCCTCTACAATAGAGATCAAAGCACATATCAGCTCCAGGCATCAGGTGTTGATGGAGATCGGATCCTGGATCCTGATCAGGTGTTGATAGAGATCGGATCCTGGATCCTGATCAGGTGTTGATAGAGATGGGATCCTGGATCCTAATCAGGTGTTGATGGAGATCGGATCTTGAATCCTTATCAGGTGTTGATGGAGATCAGGTCCTGAATCCTGATCAGGTGATGATGGAGATCGGATCTTGAATCCTGATCAGGTGTGATGGAGACCGGATCCTGAATCCTGATCAGGTATTGATGGAGATCGGATCCTGGATCCTGAAAGGTGTTGATGGAGATGGGATCCTGAATCCTGATCAGGTGTTGATGGAGATCAGATCATGGTCAAGTGTTGATGGAGATCGGATCCTGAATCCTGATCAGGTGTTGATAGAGATTGGATCCTGGATCCTGATCAGGTGTTGATAGAGATTGGATCCTGGATCCTGATCAGGTGTTGATAGAGATTGGATCCTGGATCCTGATCAGGTGTTGATAGAGATTGGATCCTGGATCCTGATCAGGTGTTGATAGAGATTGGATCCTGGATCCTGATCAGGTGTTGATGAAGATCGGATCTTGAATTCTGATCAGATGTTGATGGAGATCAGATCCTGAATCCTGATCAGGTGTTGATGGAGATCAGATCCTGAATCCTTCAAGAGCCATACTGCATTGTGCAAGCGTGATTCCATCAAGTCCTCTACAATAGAGATCAATGCACAATTCAGCTCCAGGCATCAGGTTGGAGGGGTGACCCTAATGAATGCGGTGTTCAAAACTTGACAAACCCCTTAATTGCTCTGACATAAAAACTTGTTTATAATGTACATCTGTTCCTTTTGCTTTTTCTTTTAATACAATGTCTTGTTTGAAAACAACATTTTAACTGCAATTTCACAAAACGCTGATATTTATAGGTGCCTACTGAAAGATCTCACACCTCTAACAGACCTCAGCAGTCTGAACATCCAGCAAGTAAGACACCACGTGTACTGGAGCACCCTCATAATTCAAAAACCACCACAAACCGCTGAGATTTGGTAGTGAATGAAGGAAAGCATCAGCTGACACATTTCAGAGCCGTCAGAGCTTCATCATCTTAAATGATAATCTACAAACGTAACTGAATTAGACAAACCTATCGCTGAAACATTTACAGCCTTATTCATTACAGTTACTATAAACAGCACCGAATGACTGACACAAGATCAAAATTACTGACCCATATTGAAGCAATCATAGGCCTAAAAGCTGCTGAGATAACATGACCCGATATTATGTCAAACATGTTTGGTTTTCTACTTCAAATGCATAACTAAATAAAATATTATGTATGAAAAAAGTCATAAAATACTTAATATGGACAGTAATGATGACACAACATGGAGGTGGGTGTACACAGATTATATCATATTAAATGTTATATTATATGGGCGTACTTCTTGCATTTATTTGAGACTTGTCTTAATTTCACTTAATAATAACCCCAGAAAATGCATCTAAATTAAGCTCAAACATATGTAGAAAAAACCATTGTCAAAAATAAATCTACACCATCGTATAATTGTGAATTCTTAAACAACACCAAAATATGTATTGTTACACCCCCTTAACAATATTTACTCTGAATGATTTGGCCATTTCACACCTGGTTCTAAAACAGCCTAACAATAAGTAAGGTTGGCGGATCAATAGGCATTTTCTACAGATGGACACATTGTTCTTAATCTAGAAATCCATTATTACCTTTCAGTTAATCTTTTCAGCCAGTTTCCTCTTAATGACTTGTTTGCAAGTCTGAAAATTAACATAGTAACTGGAGAAGATATAATTGTTACAAAACTCTCAAGTTTGACATCATAATAAACCCATAAGATGTATCTAAAGTACATGCACACAAACACAGGACAAACCAGCTGAAAGAAAGGATAAAGTTGCCTTAAATTCATTACAAGAACTTAAGAATTGAATTGCAATTACTTAGACCACGTTGGATTCTTAAAGAACCTGGAGAAGATACATTGTAACACAACATGATTTCTGGGATGTTACTTCCCACCTGGTCCTAAAACAAACTAATATTAGACAAATATGGGGATCAATGGGCATTTTCTACAGCTTCATTCAACCCTCTGGTTTAATTGTTCTTAACATATAAATCTAATACTATTAACTGTTAATCTTTTAACCCTGTTTAACCTTCAATGACTTGTTCAGTAACCAGATTCTTAACCCATTGTGTACCATCATTATGGAGCTTAGTGACACTATGACCCATTTAGGCTATTTGTCTGTATCATCCAAAACGTCTCCTCGGACACTGCGCTGTGCGACCTGCACACTGCAGACCTCACATCACAACAAACGGACAACATACACACGTTAGAAGCACAACCAGACAACACCTCACCTCAATATAAATATATTTTATATATATGGCCATCAAGGGACCCAAGGGCCGATCCACTTTTGTAGTTACCCAATATATGTCTTTATCTACAAGTTATAACCTGATTATCCATCTTTGTTTTTTATGTATTCTCCGAGAGGAAATCACATTTGTAGACAACATGCTATTTTGTAGGTAATTACAATGGCTGTTGTGATAATCTGTGACCGCCTGACCTCTCTTCATTCTTCCAAAAAAAAATCCTTAAAGTGATTTGTCAGCAGAATACCTTGGGCTGCATTAAATATGTTTAAAACATCTGTACTGGGCATCAGGGGTGTTTGCAATTATTATATTATTACAGCTACTCTGGAAACTCTTAGGGGGTTTATTTACTAAACTGCGGGTTTGAAAAAGTGGAGATGTTGCCTATAGCAACCAATCAGATTCTAGCTGTCATTGTGTAGAATGTACTAAATAAATAATAGCTAGAATCTGATTGGTTGCTATGGGCAACATCTCCACTTTTTCAAACCCGCTGTTTAGTTAATATATTCTTTAGTATACGTTTCAAACAGAAAAGTTATTGGCCTATTAATTCCCATTTATCAAGAAGCAATAGCTTATGGATCAATTTATTTTTATATGACACTGTGATCTTAGTATCCCATTACTGGGCCAGAAATCTAAGTTTTCCAAGTCTCCCTCCTATATTATCATGCAATGATCATATTTAATATTGGCATTCTCCTCACCCATCTATCCTCATTTCAATCCATCCTAAATGCTGCTCTTCTCTCATGTAAACACATCTGCCGACATAGGCTCTGCATTTTCTCCAGAATCAAATTCAAAAAACTCACCCATAGCTACAAAGCCATCAACAACACCCTTATCTCAAATCTCATCTCCAAATACTCTCCCTCTCACCCTCTTAGATCTACCTCTGACCTGCGCCTCATCTCTGGTAATCACTTCTCACTCCCGCCTACAAGACTTCTCTTGTCCCGCTACCCACTTATGGAATTCCCTACCAAGTCCGATCCTTTGTATCTTTACATTCTCTCTGAAGACCCTTCTTTTAATTAGAACTTCTCCTACATCCACCTACACTACTCACACTAACACACCCTCACTTCTCTCCCAATCTCCACTCTGAGCCAAACTCGCTCCTATTTCAGCTGTGCCCTCTTCCACTTACAATGTAATCTCTCTACTGAGCAGGGTCCTCCATACCCTTTGTTTTTATGTCTGCGTTTATATTATCTACCGTGTATGTCCCAGTTTTATGTATGTCTTGTTTTCCCCGCTGTACTGCGCTGCTGAGCACAAATAAACAGCAATAATTATAAATAATACAGGTGTAATAAAACATATTTGTCCAAGACAAATTAATTTGGAAAAACAATCTAAGCTCCTTAACAATCATATTAATCACAATAAAATCTTTGAAGGCTTCAGGGCTCCAGGTAGAACCATAGAAACTTCTAATAGTATAAACCTGAAGAACAAACTTAGCAAAACTTAAATCTACAGAGGTAACATAATTGTAACAAAGGCTAAAGTTCATGTTCCCGAAACAAGAGGGTGATACAGAGCTGTAGCGCAGTATTGTAAAATCGCTGACAAAAACTGTTATTAAGTAACAATTTGAAGTGTGTTGTATTTGTACTTCCAGCTACGGCCAGTGGTACCACTAGGTGAACCCAGGTGGTCTTCTAGGGAGCCAGGGTTTGGGAGTGCCTAAAACACCTCCATGTTGGTAATGGGCTGGCAGTGTGGCGCTGGTCTATGATGTCAGATCCTGGCACCACTCTCCCAAGAGGACAACATGCCGCCCTATGAGTCAGGATTGGGCAGCACCTGGGGGGCATCAAAGTGGCATGCTAGCCCTGCTTCCAGCGACCTTATATTGTGAACTTCATCATCATTTATATAGCGCCAGCAAATTCAGTAGCACTTTACAATTGGGAACAAACAGTAATAAAACAATACTGGGTAATACATACAAACAGAGAGGTAAGAGAACCCTGCTCGCAAGCTTACAATCTATGGGACAATGGGAGTTTGATAATCAAGGGCATGTGCTACATCATATTGCACACTGGACCAGCTAGAATGTAAAGGAAAAAAGTATTGAATGGGCTGTGTGATCAGTCACACAACTATGTTGGTCAGAGTATTGTCTTGTGATAGCTGTGCAGAGGGTGGTAATAGGGTAACCTAGGAAGAGTAAGATGGTGGTTGAGGAATATTATAAGCTTGTCTAAAGAGGTGGGTTTACAGAGAACGCTTGAAGGTTTGAAGACTAGATAAAAGTCTTGTGGTGGGAGTAAGGGAATTCCACAAAGTGGGTGCAGTCTGAAAAAAGTCCTGTAACCGAGAAAGGGAGGATGTGATGAGAGTGGAAGAGACGCAGATCTTGTGCAGAACGGAGGTGTAGATATTTTGAGACAAGTGAGGAGATGTATGTCGGAGCAATTTTGTTAACAGCCTTGTATGTTAGTAGAAGAATTTTATATTGGAAACCTTGAAAAGCAGGCAGCCAATGTAGAGACTGACAGAGCGGCTCAGCAGAGGAAGAACTAGCTATGATGATGATGATGTGTGGTCTCCAGTGTGTAGGTAGCACAGTGATTTTTGGATGATATAGACAGAATATTCTAAATGGATTTGTTCAGCGTAGTGGACTCCAGTCATTGCCTCTAAGCTCATAATAATGGTACAAAATGGGTTAAGACTCTAGTTACTGAACAAGTCATTGAAGGTTAAACAGAGTTAAAAGATTAACAGTTAATAGCATTAGATTTATATATTAAGAACAATTAAACCAGAGGGTTGAATGAAGCTGTAAAAAAAACATTGATCCCCAATATTTTTCTATTATTACCGTTTAGAACCAGGTGGAAAGTAACATCCCGGGTCCAGAAATCGTGATTTTATTTTGGTTGTATAAGAATCTAACGTGATCTGAATAATTGCGGTTGGTCATTAACTTTGTGATTGAAAATCCTTCCTGTCTTCCTCATTGGTTTGTTTCATATTTGAATGTACATCAGATCCATTGTCTGGGTTTATTAAGTGTAACCGAGAGCTATGTAACAATTATCTCCCGTCTAATCTACTATGTACATTCGCCTGCCTGTATTTGTGAGAAAATAAAGGCTAATTAATTGAAAGCCGACCTCACAGGCATTACATATAAAAGATTTATAAATGTTATTAATGTCTTGCTGTAGAGATCATAATTAGGTGTTTGCGGAAATATAAATTTGAAAATGTCTATAATGGGACTGGGTCACGTGATCACCGTGGGAGTGTCGGCCTGTGTACACCTCAATTAAATTGGTTACACCAATCATTCTATTGATAAGATCTTAATGAGAAATGTATCCAATGTCCCAGATGCAAGCATGTCTAATTTGATTACAATTGATAGGGAGGTGATCTGTGTCTTTTCAGCTGCTATAACTTACATCATACTGAATGGGCCTCACATGCTGGGACTTGTAGTTCCACAGCAGCTGGAGATGCAAAGGCTGCCTCTCTCTGCGGTTATGAATGCGGTGGTTTGATGGTAAGTGATAAAGGAGACGTTATAGGTTGCTGTGACCGCGTCAGGTGCTCTGCAGACTGGCTGCTTTGGGATTCTCCACATAACTTAGTTCTTCTCTCACCTCCCAGAGTTTTATGGAAATTCCCCTCACCTCAGGGTGTTTAGAGAAATAACAATCTAATAACCGGTGTCATAACAGTGGTGCAGAGCAACTAGGTCTACAAAACACAGTTATATTTATACCTCATTAAACATTCGTGGTGTTGCCAGGCTCTTCTGACATAGGACTGACCTCTGCACACCAATGTGAACCAATAAAAGAGCTCCTATTCTTGTACATAAAAATGTAGAATTCTCAGTTGCACACATCTGCAAATGCATGATAAGCCACCTGCCTCCGTCAAGGCTTCTACTAATAGGGTGGTCCTAACTCTAAACAATGAGAGTCCCTATATTGGGTCAAACATTCATGATAAGCCACCTGCCTCCGTCAAGGCTTCTACTAATAGGGTGGTCCTAACTCTAAACAAAGAGAGTCCCTATATTGGGTCAAACATTCATGATAAGCCACCTGCCTCCGTCAAGGAGCGTCTACTAATAGGGTGGTCCTAACTCTAAACAAAGAGAGTCCCGATATTGGGTCAAACATTCATGATAAGCCACCTGCCTCCGTCAAGGCTTCTACTGATAGGGTGGTCCTAACTCTAAACAAAGAGAGTCCCTATATTGGGTCAAACATTCATGATAAGCCACCTGCCTCCGTCAAGGCTTCTACTAATAGGGTGGTCCTAACTCTAAACAATGAGAGTCCCGATATTGGGTCAAACATTCATGATAAGCCACCTGCCTCCGTCAAGGAGCGTCTACTAATAGGGTGGTCCTAACTCTAAACAAAGAGAGTCCCGATATTGGGTCAAACATTCATGATAAGCCACCTGCCTCCGTCAAGGAGCGTCTACTAATAGGGTGGTCCTAACTCTAAACAAAGAGAGTCCCGATATTGGGTCAAACATTCATGATAAGCCACCTGCCTCCGTCAAGGAGCTTCTACTAATAGGGTGGTCCTAACTCTAAACAATGAGAGTCCCGATATTGGGTCAAACATTCATGATAAGCCACCTGCCTCCGTCAAGGAGCTTCTACTAATAGGGTGGTCCTAACTCTAAACAATGAGAGTCTCTATATTGGGTCAAACATTCATGGTTTTTAAACTGAGAGTTAACTTACCTAGGGATACCCCAGGAGCCCCCATTACCGGCACTCCTCGTTAGCTACAGATACCAAACATGCCTCTCAAACAACAATACAGAAGTGGAAGTTGCTCAATCAATTTATAGGTTCAAAGCAGAAGATTGATTGAACCTATAAATTGCTTGAGCGGCTTACATTTCTGTATAGGACAGACCCATGTTGTTCTGCAGCCGGAGGCGACAAGCTTCTCGTCCCTTGCATCAATTTAAATGTTTGTCTGTAACAGTCTATACCATAAACATATATATTGTCATTTTAATCATTGTTTGCTTAACGGCAGTGCTCCCCATGCGCATCACTGGGCCTTGGGTATCCATTACCCTGTCACCGGTTCACCGGTTGTCCTTCCTTGGACCACTTTTGGTAGGTGCTAACCAATGCATACTGGGAACACCCCACAAGACCTGATATATTGAAGATGCTCTGACCCACCCGTCATGCGATCACATTGTGGCCCTTGTCAAAGTCGCTCAGATCGTTATGCTTGCCAATTTTCCTGCTTCCAACAGATCGACTTCAAGAACTGGCTGTTCATTTGCTGCCAAATATATCCAAACCCTTAACAGGTACCCCTGTATCAAGATAATCATCATCATCAACATTTATTTATATAAATTCCGTAGCGCTTTACAATTAATAATCAATGTTATTCACTTCATTAGTCAGTGGTCTTAACGTTGTGGCTGTATTATATCTATCCATATATATATATATATATATATATATATATATATATATATATATATACACACACACTAATCTCTTCCTCTTTGGTTACTCAATATCTTGTTACAAAGTCAGAAATCACAGCTGGTGGACAGAATGCCAACATGGACCATTTACGACACACAGAACAATTGTACAACCGGGTGATTGTATTTATGACCGGTGGTTTTCAGCAGATAAGTGTAGATTAGTTAAGTGTTGAATTTGGCTTCAGGTTCCGACAAATAATTTTCTGTTCTGTATCTGAGCACATAGGATACAGCAAGTGTCACTCTAACTAGCTGTCTGCATCCTCGTCTTCCAGTCTCTTCCAGCGCAATACTTCTTCACCTTTAGAGGGTCTACATTTCTCAGAGAGAGCGTCTTATCACATGCTCGTACGTAACCTCTGGAATGACAGAGGAAAGGGGCACACGGACTACTCCCATAAAACAAAGCGTATTATTATGTTTTTCAATCACAGCCGTGCACTGTGGATCTAACAGTAAGTTACATATATAACAGTTCTCACGTTATTATTCTGTGCCGGAGAAATACTTTTATACACCATGAGATTTCTATAACTTTAATCCTAGTTATGTAAGTATGAAACCTTTTTTTTTTAATCTGGATTTGGTATTTTTATTTTAACACTTATTAACACCTCACAGCAGCCTTAAAATATAATATGTCACATAAAAATTTCCTGTTTTGTGCTAATTTTTAATATATGTATTCTTAAAATATTTTTTAATAGCAAAGAGCTTTGTTACTATGTTTTTCTAAGACCGTAGTGATCCATAACCCCAGAAAGTTAGGCTCCACCAAGAGATAAAACTAGGTAAAGTACGTTAAATAAATGTTGCGGATTTGCCTGTGAAAATGTTTTCAAAGTAAGAAGCTCCTGTACAATCACCGTGTCCATTACCGTTAACTTTCCATAACACGGTACCTATAGTGGCGGCAGCTGGAAGATACTGAAACAATTGTAGTGTAGGAACTGTCAATTGTGTCTGTTATAATTATATCAATGTATCAGTCTGATTACTAGAGAATGACACAGGAACTTTTCTGAACTGAAATTCTCTTGCATAATAGGTGTTTAGCGCCACCATCCAAAAAGCTTGTTGTCATTAAAGACTACCTACTTGAATGAGGAATTTTCTATATGACTATAGGTCAAATACAGAAAGTGACTTCTGTAACTGCATTTAGGTAATTTCTCCTTGGATACAGTAACAGAGGCCACATTCATGTATAGACTATGCTCTCAGGTTCATGACCTATTAGGTCATTTTAGACCTACCTGGCCGCAAACCTCAGCACGTATGGGTGCAAAAATACTAACACTAATGAAAATCATCTGAATGAGATACAGGTTGGCAAGGACGGCTAAACAGTCGGACATTGAACACGTTTGACTGTATATGCGGTCATGGCCCAATACGCTAATGATAACCCCATCTGAACCAGACGTTCGGGTTAAGAGTGGGATTAATTAAGGGACTGGATAAGAGTTTTGGTTGTATCTTGGGTAAGAAAAGGCTGTATTCTAGCTATGTGTTAAGGATGAAGGTGACAGGACTGTGAGAAAGAAAATCGTGGCTGACCAGCTAACACAGGGACTGTGGGGTGTGTGGATATCTTGGCTGGTGCATTTGAGAGGGAAAGGGGGGTAAAATTAAGGAAGCAATAGCTGAGTGAGGAGATGAAATGGGCAATGAGAGAAAATAAATCTGCAGCAATCAGCGAAGGGTCGGTGTGTGTTTATTATTAATCTCCGAAAGGTAATGTTGAATTGGGGAGTTTATTTGAAATAAAAATGAGAAAATGAGCAGGAAAGTATAAATTTACAAGTTGCGTTTTAAATATGAGGACGGAACATGAGCGAAAGTGCTTTATGTGCCAATCGGCTCAATCTTCACCAGGTTCCCTGTGCACCTGCCCATCCACAATGCCTGCCTGCACCTATGGAGCCACATTATTAGTTAGATTGCCTTCAAGTGACTTTGTTTGGCCTGTTGAAGTGTTGGGAGGCCTAATACACAAGGCAATGGTCTATTAAGGCTACTAGTGTACTTGTAATTGCCGGTAACATGTGGGACGTGATGCGATTGGTTTCATCCAGCGCCGTTCCACATGTGGAGACTGGGTAACGCGGCACACGGAGCCCGGCTTGGCACTTTCATCTGACGAGCGATCAGGATATGCCTGCAGGGTCCTGTCATTGATTATCCACCCTAGGCATGGAAGGATGGAGCGTCTGATCCACTTCAATTACAGACAACACGTTTGCTGCAAATTGCTAATTTCTCCACGTCCCCCACTCCCGTCTGAGGCGGGATTTAGATTTCAAAGTTCTGGAGGCTAGAGAGCAGCCATCAAAAGGAATTTTTAAAAAACTACTTGCAGATTTTTATTTTGTGGTGGATAGAACAAAAAGCAGACTAAAAGCCTTGGATTCCTACAGGTTTTTGTTAACCTTGTCACTGCTGGGGTGCATATAGCACCAAACTGATTATTTGGAACAGTGATGAGTAATGTGCAACCTTTTGAAGGCTATAGGTTCACCCATGTGGCCCCTGAAATCTATAAGGTCGTCTATCACTGATTGAGGACACAATATGACTTTGGGCCTAAGGGGTATTTCTTTTGCTACAATTATATTTGTGCTTGACTGATAATTATGTACATCATCGCAACTGAAAGGGACGTTAACTTATAATGAACCGTTGCTAATCTTTAAACAATATGTGCGTTGCTCATCGGGTCTTGTAGATTACAACAATCTACATCTTGTCCTATGTCTGTGAGATGGTTCCCTCAAAAGTGATAGTTTTGTAAAGGCAAGGAATTACACTTTTGCAAAAGTAAACAGGCTCTCTTGGCGTAAAACAAACACAAGAGCAAAAACAATACAACACACACAGAAATGTCCTGTATGTTTTCAACGCTTATAAAAAAAATAAGGTGAAAAAAAAAAACTTTCAGGGTTATTTGCCTTTAAATTTGCAGACGTGACTACTGTGGACTTCAGGATCGTTAATGATTGCCTCGGAACTCCACATGCTGAAAACACAAGAGACATCTTCATGTCTTCCATCATAAGCAGCCTGTCATTGTCTTTTCCAAAGTGGGGAAAGGACCTTTCCCCCCCCCCAGTTTATCCCACATGGAACGTTAGAAGGACAACGGTCTCAGGTCAGAGACAGGTCATTTGGGCACTGTCACTGGGGAGCAATGGCAGGGTCACCTTGCCATCTTTAGACAGGACACTTCATGCAGGGGGTCCAGCCCCGTGTGAAGACCGATCTGATACAATGACAAAAGCTTTTATTTATCAGCAGAATGTAGTGACAGCGACAAATGAAGGCTTCTGGTTAGATAAAGCCTTCATGCCGAGGAGATGCACAAAACAACTGCCTTCTGCTATTCTGCAGCAGCTGAAGGAAGGGGGAGAATCAGGGTCCAAGTGCTGTGATCTTATCCTAAGAGATTGTTCTAGTGTGGGACTCCCAGTGTGTCCGCACTGACTATCCAAACAGTCCACAACCATTCAAATGAGAGGAGCAAACTACCATCTCTATAGATCTGTTTGTGAACGCAACACCAGACTTCAAACTCTCTTGAATCTTTGGCGTCCGCCAAACCCGGGAATAAAAGTTTAAATATTTTATTATGTCACATTTTTATGGACTGCTGTTCTCTTTAGGTCTTTTCAATGCCACAATAAAAAAAAATTTGGGGGACGAAAAAAAGAAAAGAGTATAGAAACGACAGGGATTAGCAGCCATCCTGAAGCTTCATGCCAAGTCATCCTCATGTGATCTGTCCTCCAAGACGTAACCATGTGCAGTTTAGCACGTCCGAAAAAACATTTCCCAGAGGAGTGGGGGGTGAACGACACAGAATGAAGTGTTCGCCCTTCGCCTGCGCGCTGACAGTGTGAAGAAGATGCTTCATTTCCAGATTGTGTCTTTTGTCACATAGAATCCCGCTCTCATGACAGGGCAAATGGGCTCCCTCGGCCTTGATATAAAAGGGGGGGGGGGCACACTTGAAAAATGATGTTGCCTCTTTGTTCCGCTGCTTGTCCTGGGACAGGCGATGTGAATAGAGGGAATCTGGCCCCCTTATTTATCCCCCTCTCTCAGTGTTGCTATGCAGGAAAAATCTGCTATCAAAAAAATTAAAACCTAAACGACATGCGCTGCATCTGTCCCTTAGATCTCCCTTTCAAGTCCTAGATTTCCAACACCCCCCTTTAACTAATTAGCTTAAGATTCAGTGGGTTTGGTCACTCCCCTCTCTCTCTCCATTCCTCCCTATGTTCATAATTTGCCTGGGGCTGATAATTTAGACAATATGCACAAACTCTTCCAGAATCTCATACAGCTGTAGTAGTAGCTGCAGCTACTTGTGCATAAGTACTTTCCTGGGGTAAGTAAATACACTGATCAGAGTCACGGAACAAAAGAAGCAGAAACCAACAAATGATATATTGAATAAGGCAGTCTTGTTCACTGTCGTCCATTTCTGCTTAGGCCGAGTTTCTGCAGAAAGGCACCTTAGTCCTTCTGTAGTGGTTAAACCACTTGTGGCCACTTAGAAAGGATTATAGAAAACAATTACTTGTCCCAGGGCTGGATTTAGTATTACAATGGGCCTGTGCCTAGGGGTGGCAGAGGTTGAAAGTCAGAACTTGCCTAGCAAAATGCGGATGTCAAATGTGTATTTTCTTCCCTCAGTAATGAAAATGGAGCAATTGAGAAAAATCAACTTTGATGAGTTTATCTGACTCTTATATTTGATCTGAAACACGACCAACAAAGCGAGATAAAGTTTTGTGTACAAGGGGTGTGGCTAGTGGATTGGGCGGGACATAGGCTACCAATGGCTGCGTGCCTACAGGTTCCAATTATGTCAATACGTTCCTGGCTTGTACTCTGATCACTAGCGGGGATTGTGAAATTGTCAATAACTTGTATTCTCTTAAATTGGAAGTAATTGTACATTTACTTTTGTCAATGTTACAAGATATTTTTAGATAATTGATTCAGTTTACACCCCTCTTACATAAAACATTCTGGGACTAGGATGTTCTTGTCACAGGACATAATGTATACTTCTCACCTCTTTGTCTGTTTTACCCAGTTTGTTTATTAGTTTACTATGTTTGTCCCCAATTGTAAAGCGCTACGGAATATGTTGGCGCTATATAAATGATGATGATGATGATGTATTGACGGTACCCTGCAGAATGAATTCTCCCTTCACTGAAATAATGTTCCTCCAGTATCACCAGCGCCATTTCTTCACGTAAATTACACCAGTTAATTTCACTCAAGCTCATGTGTCTTTGCTGCTGAAACATATGCATCGTACGGAGACAAAGCAGCCATTCACCATGTGCCCTCCTAGTGTGTCTAACGGTAAATCCAGGACAGGAGTGGTGAAGCCATTCACAATGGTTACCAAGATGGAATGGTGAAGCCATGCAAAGGTGTACCAAGATGGAATGGTGAGGTCATTCAATCGTTACCAAGATGGAACGGTGAAGCCATGCAAAGGTGTACTAAGATGGAATAGTAAAGCCATGCAAAGGTATACTAAGATGGAATAGTAAAGCCATGCAAAGGTGTACTAAGATGGAATTGTAAAGTCATGCAAAGGTGTACTAAGATGGAATAGTAAAGCCATGCAAAGGTGTACTAAGATGGAATGCTGAAGCCATGAAAAGTTGTACTAAGATGGAATTGTGAAGCCATGCAAAGGTGTACTAAGATGTAATGGTGAAGCCATGCAAAGGTGTACTAAGATGGAATTGTAAAGTCATGCAAAGGTGTACTAAGATGGAATAGTAAAGCCATGCAATGGTGTACCAAGATTGAATAGTAAAGCCATGCAATGGTGTACCAAGATGGAATGCTGAAGCCATGAAAAGTTGTACTAAGATGGAATTGTGAAGCCATGCAAAGGTGTACTAAGATGTAATGGTGAAGCCATGCAAAGGTGTACTAAGATGGAATAGTAAGGTCATGCAAAGGTGTACTAAGATGGAATAGTAAAGCCATGCAATGGTGTACCAAGATGGAATGCTGAAGCCATGAAAAGTTGTACTAAGATGGAATTGTGAAGCCATGCAAAGGTGTACTAAGATGTAATGGTGAAGCCATGCAAAGGTGTACTAAGATGGAATTGTAAAGTCATGCAAAGGTGTACTAAGATGGAATAGTAAAGCCATGAAAAGGTGTACTAAGATGGAATAGTGAAGCCATCCAAAGGTATACCAAGATGGAATGGTGAAGCCATGCAAAGGAATACCAAGATGGAATGGTGAAGCCATGCAAAGGTTATCAAGATGGAATGGTGAAGCCATGCCAAGGTGTACTAAGATGGAATTGTGAAGCAATGCAGAGGTGTACTAAGATGGAATGGTGAAGGCATGCAAAGGTGTACTAAGATGGAATGGTGAAGCAATGCAGAGGTGTACTAAGATGGAATGGTGAAGGCATGCAAAGGTGTACTAAGATGGAATGGTGAAGCCATGCAGAGGTGTACTAAGATGGAATGGTGAAGCCATGCAGAGGTGTACTAAGATGGAATGGTGAAGCCATGCAGAGATGTACTAAGATGGAATGGTGAAGCCATGCAGAGATGTACTAAGATGGAATGGTGAAGCCATGCAGAACAGCTGGAAGTCGTGGCACACTTAGTAACCAATTATATTGTTAATTAAACCATAAAACCTATGTTTCAATTCGCTTTTCACTTCAATAAATGGAAAGATGTTCAAGCAAAGATTACACTCATTATCTAACGTATCATTAATAATAGATTACATTGAGATAACGCATTTTCCTTCCCTGCCTTTGAAAGCATTCAATCATCAAAATAAACTAGAAAAAAATAAGATTAGCTCAGTCCGTAATTATCTCTGATGTTTGATCAATGCTTGTCTTCCCACTACACTGAAGTTATAAAAAAAATAAAAAAAATTTAAAAATAAAATCCGCAGCTGTTTCCAAAAATGAAAATAAACGGGTAATTTTTTCTTGTGTATTTTGAACATTTTTTCCCCTCAGCTTTTCTCACTCTTTTACTCTTATTCTCAGGATGGAAACTTTCCTGCCAGAAAGTGCCCCCGGGGCCAAGGAAAGCAAGATGCAGAAACTGTGTGTTTTTAATTGATTCAAAGTAGGATTGCACGAGCCCTACAAAGTGATTCTTTAAGTGTAACCTGATGACAGAATTTGCATGCCTGAAGATGTCAGGCAAAGTTCACAAAAAAACATGTGAAATGAGTTAAAATTTAACCCACGGACTGCGAGAGGCTGGGCCCGAGCATGGTGCATGCTGGGGAATCGGTGCAGGTTCCAGCTTGTACAGGATTTTTTTTTTTTTACTTCTTTTTTGGCTGTGGTAGAAATCGTGAAAAAGACACAGCAGCCCTATAAAAGTCTGCGAGCAGCCAGCATGTGGCAGCCGAATACTCCTGTTCCGCATATTTTGGGAGGGAGTCTGTCTGCTTCTGTGCTATTTTCGTGCAGTCACTGTTATGCAATAGAATAGGCAGACTTGTTTGAGTGCCCGATCCAAGTGTTCTCCCAATTAACTTTTTCCCTGATAACACGGCAATCAGACACTGACCAGATGCGGGGCAACCGGGGAAGGGGGGGGCATATTGTGCAGTAAAATTCTGAGCCAAGTTACAAATCCTGATGTTTGCAGACAGCTACTGTGATTGCGCATACGCAGCAGTAACACTTGTAGGATGTTAAACGAAAAACGCCCTCTGTATAGAAAGTTATTTAGGTCAGAGGTAGTCGACTTGTGCCTCTCCTGCTATTGTAGAACCACTACACTACTGGGACTTGTAGTTCTACACGCAGCCTTATTATAATGGAAAATATCCATGAAATGAAGCGAAAGCTCTGGGCACTTAGGCCAGTACCCCTGAACAGGTACGTGGGCCGGCAAACACGCACAAGCTAACAGCATAAGCACTATATGGTTATACTAGTATAACCTATGACCCAGCTGACCTTTTCAGACATTGAATAGGCTGGAGATTACCTGTGTGCTATCCTAAAGTATAGGTGAAAATAGGATAATGATATTGAAGACTATACAGTGTCCTTAAACATTGCAGAGTGGCCCCTATGGGGAAGGTTTATAGTCAGAGAAGGGGTGATAAGGTCAGGATAATGAAGTGAATATGAGAGGATGAAGCAATATGTGATCCCTTCTTGAAAATTTCAAGTGGACTGAGATTGGGGGGACGAGAGCCGAGATCATATCAGGCCCGCAGGTCGCAGCCCCTAGATTAGCCCCCTGTAATAGGCGAGAGGCTGTAGATGAAAGATCCGGATAGCAAACTCTAAAGCGATAAAGCAGGGCAGGATAATTAGCTGAAGTAGATCAGCACACACCAAGGATTCCTGTCATGTTTCAGTGACGCACCGGGTCGGAAACACTGAAGAGATACCACAGTACGGAGAGTCGCAGGGTTGGATACCCGGGAGCACAGCCGGGTCAGACACGCAGGAGCACCGGCAGCAGAGAAGTCAATATGAATAGTCGGGTCGGATACACAGGATGTCAGCAGGATAATCCAGAAGCAGTGGTCAAACAAGCCAGAGGTCATACAAGGAGGGCACACCAGGAATCAGCACAGGATATACAGAGGGAGAGCCAGACACCAAGCTGTAACTTTAACTTATTGCTCTGACACAGGCAGTGTGTCAGAGCGAGCAAGATATAGGGGAAATTAATTCAAATTCCCCACCTCCATGTCACATGACCGCAGCCGTGCGCCGCCCGTAAGAACAGAGCCGCGGCTGCAATCGAGAACAGGATTGAGAAGAGGTAAGTTTCTTACAGGTGTAAAGTTTTTGGTTGGACAATCAGTCTGATGCTGTCAAGGTTTCTAGCTTCAGCAGCAGAATACAGATGGGAGTTCAGAGGTCAGGAACATTGTCAGGCCAGAGATGGTTTCTGGAGAGGATATCGGGAATTAAAAGGCAAATCAGAAGCAAGGTCAGGAAAAAGCCAAAGTCAAACCTCGAACTCCATACAGAAACAAAAATGAGGGCAGATAACAATCCGAGGTCAAAAACAAGAACTACCAAGACTTGACCGTGAATGACACTAAAAGTGGAGCTTTAGGAACCGATCTCACCTCCAGAACAGGCGATGGGCGATGCCGGCATTTGGTGTTGTGATGTTTGCAAAATAATATCAGCTTTTAAGCCAGACATGTGCCTAGCGGTAAGTAGGATAATCTCTAGGCTAACTCCAAAGTATATTTACTTTGAAAAAGAGGAGATGTTGCCTATAGCAACCAATTAGTTTCTAGCTGTCATTTTGCATAATTTACTAAATAAATAACAGCTAGAATCTGGTTGCTATAGGCAACATCTCCACTTTTTCAAACTTGCAGTTTTGTAAATATACTCCCAATAGAGGAAAAGGTGGGTGTTAGAAAAAACCAGGGGCGAAAATTTAGGGTAATTTTTAAGGCACTAGAGTTGTATTTTGTAGCAAAGTAGTAGTAGTGAACAGGGTTGCTTTCTAAGTACTTATATTTAATGTGCGTTGTAACAGGTGCACAAATCAAAGATGAATCAGGAAGTAGAAGGGTCACGGGTAACCCTGAATAAGATCATTTGAGCAATCCGTCGCTTTAGTGACCATTTGGGGCATTTTGTGATGGTGCTTTCCTTAAACCTGAGATGGCAGCACAATGTCATAATACCAGTTCCGGGCAGAACTCAGGGAAGCATTAAAAGTGACCCAAAACCTTAAGTCTTGCGCTCATTTAGCATACGGGCAGCCGCTTAGGTCGGAAGGCGTTGGGTAAATGGAGCTGGATTGCATATAAAACTTAAATGAGGCCCAGGGTGAGATGTTAACTAACCCGCTGGGCTGTTTGTCTTTGTGAGGATGTTTTGGAGTTCGTGGCGGTAAAGTACCCTATGGATGGCTCTCACATTGCACAGCAAGGAAGAAATACCAGTTGTGCAGCTCTATCCAGCTTTGCCGTGAATTGTGGACACCATCTGGGTAGGGCATCCGCACCTTATTATGGTGTCTTTGTGAAATTATACTAGCACTAGCAGAGAGAGATCCTGTCACTGCCCAGTGTGAAATTGTTAATGAAAAATTTACAATGGTAATGTGAAGAAAAGTGTTGTGTGCGTTTCTATTCCTGTAAAGGTGTGTCTGTTTGTTTTATTTTTTTTTATACAGAATGTGTGTGAGCACACAAGTGTTAACCTCTGTTTGTGCAAGCTCCTATCCTTGCCTAGGCTGTGCACATCACAGTGTATTCGTGTCAGTGTGATTAGGTATAATTGCCAAACACTTTGCACCAACCCCATTGTCAGAGCCCATAATTATCTAATCGTCATGCAAGTGTTTAATTTTAACGACTATTCCAGTGTATCTGTGTGTGAGCGCAGTCTGTGTGTTACTACAGCCTGTTTGTGGAATTTGTGTGCAAGTGTCAAGCGGAGAGGGCAGTTCCTTTCTAAAGAGGATGTTACTCCTCTGCAGAACAGGTGCTCTCTCTTGGATAGATGGTGAAGCAATTTGTCCCCTGTACTAATTGTTATACAATGTTTCATTCCCTGCTCAAGCTTCCTAGACTGAATGTTACTCCTCTGCAGAGCAGGTGCTCTCTGCTGGATAATCGTTAAACAATGTTTCACTCCCTGTACAGGCTTGTCTCCTGCCTGTGTATTGTTACATGTTTCACTGCTGTGTGAGGAAAGGGATCTAGGAGTCACTATTTCAGGTGACTTAAAGGCAGGTAAGCAATGTAACAAAGCAATGAGGAAGGCAAGTCAGATGCTTGGCTATATAGGGAGAGGAATCAGTAGCAGAGAGAAAGAAGTAATAATACCACTGTATAGGTCATTGGTACGGCCTCATCTAGAATACTGTGGAGGCCATATCTCACGACGGATATAAATACATTACAGACTGTACAAAGAAGGGCGACTATAATGGTGCATGGCCTACAGCACATATAATTACCCCGAAAGACTAAAAGATCTTATTATGTATAGTTTGGAGCAGAGAAGCGGACGGGGGCACATGATAGAAACTTTCATATATATGAAGGGTTATATAACAAGGTGCAGGAGGGAAACATTCTACAAAGGAAGAGAAGTATTAGAACACGAGGACATGTACTGACACTGGGGGGAAGAGAAGTATTAGAACACGAGGACATGTACTGACACTGGAGGGAAGAGAAGTATTAGAACACGAGGACATGTACTGACACTGGGGGGAAGAGAAGTATTAGAACACGAGGACATGTACTGACACTGGGGGGAAGAGAAGTATTAGAACACGAGGACATGTACTGACACTGGGGGGAAGAGAAGTATTAGAACACGAGGACATGTACTGACACTGGGGGGAAGAGAAGTATTAGAACACGAGGACATGTACTGACACTGGGGGGAAGAGAAGTATTAGAACACGAGGACATGTACTGACACTGGGGGGAAGAGAAGTATTAGAACACAAGGACATGTACTGACACTGGGGGGAAGAGAAGTATTAGAACACGAGGACATGTACTGACACTGGGGGGGAAGAGAAGTATTAGAACACGAGGACATGTACTGACACTGGGGGGAAGAGAAGTATTAGAACACGAGGACATGTACTGACACTGGGGGGAAGAGAAGTATTAGAACACGAGGACATGCACTGACACTGGAGGGAAGAGAAGTATTAGAACACGAGGACATGCACTGACACTGGGGGGAAGAGAAGTATTAGAACACGAGGACATGTACTGACACTGGGGGAAGTAGGTTCAGAGGAAACTACATCACAGAAGGGGTAGTGGATACATGGAATATCCTCCATCAGAGGTGGTAGAGGCTAATACAGTAGAGCAATATAAACATGCTTGGGATAGACATAAGGATATCCTTACAAAGAACTAAGGTTCAAATAGAGTTGGAGGTTACCATAGGTTAAAAAATGGGCAGACTAGATGGGCCAAGAGGTTCTTGTCTGCCATCAGATTCTATGTTCCTATGTTTGTGCCTGTACATAGTAGTTGCCAGATAACCATATGACCTATTTGGTTTATGTCTCAAATGCAGGTAACTAAACCAGCCGTACGAATCTATAATGTCAGGTACAACATTTACTTTCTGACATCTGTCCTTTATGTTCAGTTAACGGTCACATAACTGCGTCATGTTCGGTGCTTTACTGTCGGTCCGTCCTCCCCTATTACAGCTAAACACGTTGGGGCATTTTGTATAAGGAGGAGGAGGAAGGGAAATGTTGTCTTAACCCATCCCTAGGATTATCCTCCCTTATACTCCATCTTCTAATAATGTTACATCAGCCTTTTATAAAGAACTTATGGAATGATCAGGTCTATAGAGAATACAGTATCACTATAAAACATTTATTTTTCAGTAAACAAAGACTTTTTACTAGAATATGATGTAAAATTGAATAGTCCTCCCATCAAAGCCATTTCATTAACATTTTCAGATTTCTCCACTGTTCTAGACTATTAATCTAAACATGTGCAGTATTGGTTCCATCCGCTATATTTCATTTTCTCCATCAGAGTTAGCACAAAAGCCTCATTCATGCGGATTTATGAGTCATCCTGGCTGAGTTTTTTGGAATGTGCAGAAATAGGTGGAAATGGAGGGTTTTCAGTTAAATAAACCATAAAAACAAATTGTAGTGGATGGTAGGACCACTCAGCGTCCAGGAGACAGAGCCTTAATGGATCACTCTGTAGGTGTAGTGTATTACAGAACAGAACATTCTATCACACGCATTATATTCCCAGTAACCCTCTCCTTGCCACACCAGTACACCAAGTATGAAAAGACGACATCTGAAAGCCTGTTAATGCCAACTAGTCTTATCCAAAATGTTTACCTGCACATAATAATCATTTTTAGACTACAATATTTGTTTAGAAGCATTCTGAAATTGCCGATGCGTAGACAGTCTTGATATAGTTGCACAAGCAATTCAATGATCCAGTAAAGTTTTGTATAGCAAAATGAAGGTGGGGGGGGGGGGGGTCTATGAAAAATAGAGGGGATAGAGCAGGGATAGTAAATATCTGGGGAGCGTGGAGAGACAGGGTGGGGGTTGGTCTTAGGGAATTGAAATATCTGATGGTGCTTTGGAAAGAGACTCAGCAAAGATTTGTACTTAGGGGTATATGTAAAGGGGAAGCAGGTGTGTTTGGACACTGCTAACTCATGTGCAGTTAGCCCCAACTTCTTAATGAGGGAGAGATTGTGCGACAGATACTTGAGAACTGGAGCAGGGTAAATATCTAAGGGACCATCTTTTTTGGAACGCCTCTTCTAAATCTAATCGAGGATTCCTACCATTTGATCTAGTCCATTCAAACACTCTATTAAGTAGGGAGCGTCTATATTAATACAGTATCGGGGAGAGTTGCATGCTCCCAGCATTTTTGTGATGGTGTAATATGCCGTGTTTAAATCAGGGGGTGTTTCCCATCCTATGCAAATATTCTACTCAGTTTCTGAAAATCTTTGATAAACTTATTGGGTATGAGAATTAGAAACCTTTGCAAGTATGTAGAGGACTAACAAGTCAGCAAGTACTGATTACACTTGTCGGGGCAACTTTATGCTCCAGAAATGTATTTATCCGTCTCTCCATGACTTCAAATACTGAAAGAATTTTAAACGATAATTTATTTTAATTTTTTGGTGGCATTCCATAGGTTATACAATCACACTAAATATTACTATGGGTCCATCGTTCTTTCAGGAACAATCACAAGCCGCAATAAGAGATTGATTTGCCGATACTAACAACCAGCGGAGCCCCAGAAAAAAATGGATGGATGAGCATCCGCTGGGATTCAAGCAAGTGGAAAACCAAGTTTCATAAAACTTTTCAGGTAGGTGGTAGTGCTGCTTAAATTAACTATTATTGTATAGTCACCTTGTGTTACCCATCAGATGCTTCTGAAACTGATAAAAAGGCCACTACACATCTAAAATTAAAAGAGCCCAAAACACTTCCGCACACAGAAAGACAACGGACCTACTTAAAAATAAATTTCTATATCAGCGCAACAAAAACATTCTGTTGTCATGGGAATGACTTTGCTCTAATTAATATGTGGCAATACTAAATGCCTCAACTGCAAGACCACATTTTTACATCAAGCTATACACAGTAAAATAAGGGGTACATTCATGGCTGGGTCTGAGTTATCAACTTGTTGCCAGATGTACGTTTTTACCTCCCCAAAATCACCATAACATGCTTGTTAATTTATTAGAATTCATCTGTATTTAAAAAAACCCACTTATGTATACTTCTAAAGTGATATAAATGGGAGTATATAAAGAGTGTATGCACATTTTTTATTTTTTTCTACCATAAACGCTCCTCACATTACACTGCCATGATGAAAGCCGCTGGCTGCTTCATATGTCAATGAAAAAAAAAATAAGAAAAAATGTAAAACAGGACGGGTTGAAAGTTCATCTCCTGACTCGCTTAAAATCATTTTTATGAGTTCTACATTTTTCCGTCCCCAAAGTCTCTGCTTAATGTCCGCCATATGGGATAAGGGTTGGTCACCTTTTTATGGGACCTGAAATGATGTAATTCCTCACGGATTAAATTTCGATGCAGGGAGCGTTTAGGAGATCAAGGAGGGAAAGTTCTGCGGTAGATACTCAACTCTCAGTAACCTCACGGCTGCTGCCTCAAAGGTCTCAGCACCTGCGACGATTCGTATGATGAAATGTGAAATATCTGTAGAGTGACAGCCTGCAGATCTGGAGGCGAGGCCCTACATATAGAACGCATTGTGGGCTTGTTTTTTTGTTTATTCCCACTTGGGGTGACTCAGGAATGATATTGAAACGCTGTGTGGCTCAGTGGTTAGCACTCCTCACAGCACTAAGGTCATGAATTCAATTCCCAACCATGGCCTTATCTGTGTGGAATTTGTATGTTCTCCCTGTGTTTGCGTGGGTTTCCTCCGGGTGCTCCGGTTTCCTCCCACACTCCAAAAACATACTAGTAGGTTAACTGACTGCTATCAAATTGATCCTAGTATCTCTCTCGGTCTGTATATGTGTGTATGTGTGTGTGTGTGTGTGTTAGGGAATTTAGACTGCAAGCTCCAATGGGGCAGGGACTGATCAGGGGCAAACGCAGGATTTGTAGAGGGGGTTTCCACACCACGCCGCCAGTGGGTGTGACCAGCATGCATGGGGGTGTGGATATAATATTAGACGGTGCTTGGCTGCTCTCCAACTCTTCCTATCCCCATAATATACATGAGCAATGCTGCATGCACTACTGTTAGGTGCACGCAGCTCTCCCTTTCCAAGCAGAGCTGTGTGAAGTGGGAGCAGGCTCCAGCCACCTCAATTATACAGTGCCTCAGGCTTGGAGAGGGGTTTCCAGGCACTAGGAAACCCCTCCAAGCTTTGTCGATGATGATGATGTGAATTCTCTGCACAGCGCTGTGGAATTAGTGGCACTATATAAATACCTGATGATGATGTCTTACAATGCCCATAATTATGACACAATTGTTTTTATTTGCAGTGAGATTTGAGGGATCTGTCTTAACACTTTTTAAAGTATACCTCATACATCCCAACTGTCCCGATTTTAGCAGGATAGTCCCAAATTTAGGTCTCTGTCCCGCTGTTCCACTTGGGGACATGTTTGTCCCGAGGGTGGGAATGTTGGAGAGAAGGGAGATATGTAATGGGCAACTTAGGAAGCCCTCTGGGGGTGTGGCCATGGCCCCATCGCGTCGTGGTCACGCCCACTGTCCCGCAGCCGGGGCCTTGCATGTTGGAAGGTATGATACCTGTTACATGCTGACACTCAGGGGCGCACGGAGGATTGTCAGGGGGGGGGAATTCTCCCCGCAGACCGAAGAAAAAAAAAAAACCACGAGAGCTGCGCATGCTGCGCAGCAGCACCATTTCGCCAGCGCTGTCCTATACAGCAGCCGCGGCGCTGTCTAAGAAGCGTCTGCGGCGGTGCTGTATACAATACAGCACCGCCGCGGACGCTTCTTTGACAGCGCCGCGGCTGCTGTATAGGACAGTGGCCACTTAGTTAGCGCCGGGGGGGGGGTTCTAGAGACTCAGAAACCCCCCCTGCGTGCGCCACTGACACTGGAGGCAGCCATTTTGGAAGTGCTTCCGTGTTCTTAAAAATGGAGCCTGTCAATTGACTAGAAACTAGGTTGTGACATCATAGTTTACAGTTTCATTAAAAATGCTGAATTCGGACTTCCATCTTAGCCCTGACCCGCGAGGTACCACCCAATCCCCCCTTCCCTTTAACATCTCCCGAAATCCACCTAACACCCCCAGCCCCCTCTATGTACCGCTGATAAAATTTACATCAACCACTTTCACAAAACACACGCACGCCGATTTCTTCAAGGACCATTTTTTCTGCTGCTGGGTCTTTTTCTAGTGTTTTCCCTCCAGGCCAAAAGATATCAGCCCTCCCCTGATTGTAATGTGTAACGACTATTATGTTATAATGTTCGTATTATGTGCTGCACGATCTGCGTCCACTTATTGCTCGGCTTTCCATATGTCAAGTACCTATAGCATACCTCCCAATGGTCCAGATTTTGGAGGGACATCATGATTCGCGGACCACAAAGTGGGTGGGGCTTAACAGGAAAGTGGGTGGAGTTTTGCACAAATCTAACACACAATGGTTTGTACAATGGTGCTCAGTAATTTGTCATATAAGGTGCAAACTAAATGTCAGAAAAACATATAGGAAAATAGGCACATGTAACATATATAATGAAGTATGTCAAAGTAGTTCCATAAAATCTTTAAAACACTCCCGTGTCATATATCCTAAAAGGATAGGTGTCTTATGAGCCCCCCCCTAGGTGTTATACTTACATCAACAGGCAGATGACAATCAGCTTCAATAAACAGTCTTTACATTCTTTGTTTCTCTTGTATCCTCTTTCTTCTTATATTGATAAATCAACCTCATCTCTATGTCATATTCTCAGAGGGCCTCCCATCCAAGTATTGACTAGGCCCAGTCCTGCTCAGCTTCCAAGATCAGTCAGGATTAGGCTTATTCAGGGTAATATGGCCAACTTCAATCAATGGTCTTTATGTTCTCTCTTCTCTTGTATCCTCTCTCTTCAGAATCTCTCCTTTCAGCCGCATATAACAAAAGAATCCAATATTTTCTAGATCCAATCTTGCTTGTATAGTGGCTCCAGGGTATTGGTGATCAGAAGACAGTTCAATATATACCAAACAATAACCAATGCGTTTCGATCTAAACATATATCTTTTTCAAAATTTCTAATCTTGACCGATTTTGGAAGGTATGCAACACATAATGTCTCAAATTACTGCTATCATCATCAGCTATTGTATATAGCGCCACTAATTCCGCAGCGCTGTACAGAGGACTCACTCACATCAGTCCCTGCCCCATTAGAGCTTACAATCTAAATCCCCTAACATACACACACAGACAGAGAGACTAAGGGCAATTTAATAGCAGCCAATTAACCTACCAGTATGTTTTTTTGGAGTGTGGGAGGAAACTGGAGCACCCGGAGGAAACCCACGCAAACACGGGGAGAACATACAAACTCCACACAGATAAGGCCATGGTCGGAATTGAACTCATGACCCCAGTGCTGTGAAGCAGAGGTGCTAACCACTGATCCACCGTGCTGCCCCGTACTGCTATAGTGCATTTATCACACCAGTATGTGGAACATCTCAGGACACAAAAAAAGGTGCATTGCGAAGACCAATACATTCCCAACACTGCACGTAGGTCTACGCACAATGGTGTCTACTGGTACAGGTCAGCCGGTATGTTATTCAACGTGGTCAGGGTCATCTGTACAATCCATGTGAAATATGGAAGGTGCAATGAGACAACCAAGCGCTGTCTACTATTAGAACTTCACCACTTGTTTCAGGCTTGCTCATGTTTCACATACCTCCCGATAGTGAGGAGACATCACTTATACCTTCATATCAAGTGTGAAATATTTTCAATAACTTTTTTAAAAAAATATATTGGCCTATGTGTGCATATTTTTGCATATATTGCTGTACTTAGAGCATACTTGTGCCTGTACAGAATTATGTCACAAGCAGTACAGCTTTCTACCTCCTCTGACATAATGCATCTGTCTAGGCAGTTTAGCTTAAATGCCTGTCCGGTCCAGGCATAATCATGGAAAGTCTTCAGATATAACCATCGCGTTTCACCACCCACATCCATGTAGCGTTATAAAGGGTTCTGGACAGATTTTTGTCTCATTATTGCCTCTAGTGTACCGCAGTGACAAAAATCCCCTGACCCACTCATCTTCATTAATAATCCCATGTAAATAGTATACACATCGCGTTTCACCACTCACATCCATATAAAGTTATAAAGGCTCCTGGACATTGGTACAGCTCATCTAAAGGTCATTGTGAATTGTATCATCTAGTATGAATCAATCCCTGTCCTAAGTTTACTTCAATAACTTCAAGTAATCAAATAAATGTTTGTTCCTCTCACCCCCCCCCCCCCCCCCCATTGCTATGGCTTTGTGGCACATTACAAATAAATGATGATAATAATAATAATAATAATAATAATAATAATAATAATAATAACTCTTACAAATACATAACAAAGATGGAAGCCACAGTCGCCTGTGTCTATGAAGGTAGAAGATATTCACCAAGCTCTTGTAAACGGTCTAACCGTACAAGACAGTCAACAGCAGTTAAACTTGGATTCAAGATCTTAGAACTTTTATTGGAAACGGTCGTCCTATAAACCATTGTGTAATAAAATAATGATATTGGCTTTCCCCTAATCTGAAATGTTCCTCTGGTTGCGGCCCGCCTAGGGATCCATTGTCAGAGAGTTACTCTGCCAAATAAAACAACAACACAGCTGAAAGCAGAGGGGAGAAAAGAGCGACGAGTTAGAGGATAAGGATTTGCTTCTACAAGTCCAACTTGTTTAATCATCATCACCTGCCAGTTATGAGCGAACGTTCAGCGGCATGCCAGGCATAGTTTCAGCCGAGGTGCTGAAAGAGATAGGGGAGGGGTAGCCGGGTCTACTATCGCCATTCCATATATCAGTCTGTCACTGTCACGCTGTCACAATGTATGTAACATCAATGGAATTAACCTGGATTCCTATTGTGGCGTTGTTACCTATTCTGTTGTTATCAATGACATTGAGAGTTATTATACAACTACAACAGATGAAAATGCAATACAGGACAATAAAAATGTTAAAAACAATATGGGGGGTGTATAGGACGTGTGATTTTATTGGCGACAAAACACTTTTACAAAATTACTTTAAATTATAAAACAAACACATTTTTAAACACCTTTTTGCATTCAAGTTTTTTTTATTCAATCCCACGGCAAAACTGGAGAGCACCAAACTGAACGTGCCTGTACTGTGTCATTCTTATTCCAAAAATCTTTACACCTATTATACTCCAATTTTTCAAATAGCCCCCAATTATTTGTTCAGCCTCTGAGCACAGAAGGCGCTGTAGTCACGCAGCTCGGGAGAGATTATTTCTTTATTGCGGGCAATGTTTCTGTAAGATGACAACGGAGGAGAGAGTGGGTGCAGGTGAGCTAGCGCAGGTATCGTTTACAGAGTCCATTCATATATGTGCTGGTGTAACAGTTCTCCATTTATGGACAGTACCTCCCAATCCACCTAAACACCCATTGTTGTGCAAACTTTTCCCATTTTCGTGTAAGCTGCGTCTATTTCGAGGTTGTTGGATTCCCCAGGCATAGCGTTACTTGCCGCTATTATTACAGTTTCATGATCGTTGTCAAGGTCTGCTTTTGTTTTAAAAAATAAAATAATAATCTAATATATAAGAAAAAAAAAAGCAAAAACAATATATACTCCTCCTTATGAAATCTAGCTAAACAAATAAAATACTCTTACTCTCGATGGGTGAATCGATATATACACAGAAATAGCTGCAGTACAGTATAAGTATGGCCGATGTATTACGGAGTATTAACTCCCTCCTCCATCAGAAACAGCACTCAAGAGGCAGCTAAAAGGGCGCCTATATGGACAAGAAGCTGAAACAATAAAGCATAGCACGATACTTAAGCCTGCAGTGACATTACGCCATACATTTATATCTGTACAGAACATTTCTCTTAAATAGTAGACTGTAGTCCTGTCACTCCGGATCTGACTTACGCACATACAGCTGGCTGTTACCGAGAAGTGATGCGTGACAGAGAAGCACCTAACTTTTATAATGTCTCTCTAGAGAGAAATAATAAAGTCTAACACTTTTTCTTATTTCAGATATTTAGGATAGCCGTACTCTGCGGAACAAAATTCAAACTCCAGAACCTTCTTTGGAATTGTTGGGGTAGAAAGTTTCAGGACTAACGTTAGAACAGCATCTATGTTTATAGTTTCGTCTACTGCTCTGGCATTGACAGGTGGATCAACTTTTTACATAGCGCCAGAGAAAGAGCTCTGATAATACAATACAGTGCGGCTTAAATCTATCTCCAAAAAGGTTTTGTTTTTTTTAAAAAAAAAAGAAAGATATTTGAAAGACGGATGACTAGAAATGTTTTCCATAAGGGCTTCACAGAAATACAGCAACAATCTGTTACTCTGGAGTCGGAAAAGTATGCAGTAATGCTCTCCTGGCTACTTGAGTGGTTTGTTTATTCTCCATAAAACAGTTTACCATGGAGACGATAAAGTGGTTTTTATTTTATGCGATTGGACTGCCCGTAATTAGAGCTTGGCTCTGAGAGAGGGAGAGAGGGAGAAGCTACTGGAGGAAGCGGCATTGATCCTGGGCTCTCAGCGAACTTTCCAATCCATTGACTGCACTCCATCTGGGTCGTCTGTTCCGTGCTCCGACCGGTCCCACGCCCTCGTCTAATAACACAGGCGGCAGACTGTTACATAATATTTTTGTATTGGTATTGACAGACATTTCTTTGTAGCAATAATGGCCACTATACAGCAGTCGTTCCTTATGTTTCGCAGCAAAGAACGAATGTAGAGATCTCTGAAATTATGTTAAAATAAGATGCAGCATATTTGGGGACATTTCTGATTTAGCGGAGTGCCACGGAGCTTTTTAGTTGTGCAAAATAATCTAACTTCAACGTTGGTGATGTTCAGAAAAAATGTAGCTACTTTCTGGGCACATAATATAAAGCAGGGGCTCATGTAAACCATCGCAAAACGAGGATGTAGTGTAGTAAAATAGGATTAAAGTACACAAAATGACCCTGTGTAATATAGACAGTCCCTGTGTCCGCTCGCTGTCAGCATTATTTTAAGAAACCGAGCAGTATTTTAAAAGGAAAATGCAAAAGTTTAAATAAATAAAGAGGGACGGGTCTTAAAGTCTTATCAGGTTTGTCTTTGAGATGACGTTTTAACTCTTTTCATGAAGTACAAGTGGACGTGTACCTTGAAAAGTGCTTGGCTGAAAAATAATGGCGGATTATAAATGAGCCTACGTGTATAACAGAGTTACAATAGAAAATTTTGATTGTTTGCAATACACAGATGGATCAGAGACTTACCTTTTGGGGTGCAAACTATTTATAAACTATACATAAATACATTGGCCCCAAGATTATTCTTATTGCTTTGTAAATGCATATATACATACATATATATATATATATATATATATATAGTGTCTGCTGGTGTAGCAGTGACAGAGCACAATCTGCCACCTTTGCACTGGCATTGTATTCTCCCTCTGCTTCTCTTCCTATCTGTGAAAGAATTGTCCCTTGTAAGTAGCCGCCGGTATTGAAGTAAAATACAGACGTCTGGGGGAAAGAAAGCCTCTATTTACTGAGCAATCCATCTCAGCAATTTCATTTACTGTCCGTAATTTGCATTTGAAACATAGTGTCACCTGGTTTCTAAGCAACGTACTTGTACGCGTCATGTGATAGGATGGAGCCTGGCAGAAGATATACTGAGTGTTATACACTTTATATAAGTTATATATTCCGTATTTCTATGTACAGCCCTGACCTCGGAGACTCCCCACAACTACAAATACTTTCATAGACTTGGGGGCAGATTCCTGATACTTTATACTTTATGAGAGTCTATGGTTATCTTGTAATTATAATCCGCCACAAGGCTTCTGCAGCGCCGTACATCAGGGGCTACAACATACTACAAAATGACAAAATAACATAGGCATAAATGATCTAAATATAGGGAGTTTTTCATTTATCACCTAAATGTACTTTTTTTGTATTAAATGGAAAAAAAAAAATCTTTCTGTACCATCTATTTAACAGCACAAAAGCAACAATAGATAGATGAATTATATGCCCTGAGGGAGAGGCAGTTGTATTAAAAACAAACTCCCCTTTAAATGTGGTGATGTATGAGATTAGTGTTAAAAACAACAAGATAAAATTTACTTTTACGCCACTACCTTTGCTGAATACAAAGGAAACCATGATTGGAGGAAGTGGTGACAAGGATATGCATTCATTATTGATTAGTTTACTATTGTTAAATAACACTCTATATTTGTCACAGTTTCTATGACTCGTAAAACTAGGGCTCTAATGTGACAGTGAAGCTGATTGTGGGTGATAAGAAAAGCTGGGTACACATTATTCTATTATACTTCAGATACGATTTCTGTAACAATTTCCCCAATGACTGAAAGTCCGGATGAGCAGCAGATTCCTGTGTACACACCTACACGATTTACCTTCAGATCTGTGATCTTCATCTCTCATAACCATCTGCTGAATAGATCCTGGCTCTGTACCCAGTACAGATATCTGCCTACACTGCTGGTGGTGAGTGTGTACACACTGTCACATTTACCCGTCATCCTTCCATCGCTGATCTGGATTCTTATGAAGTTTATAAAACCAATCAACAGATGCGATGTGCTTTAGTACGATAAAACACTAGTGCGGTATCTTACCAAACTGTCGTTTATTGTGTAATCTGCAGGATAATTGCATAGATGTGTACCAAGCTAAAATGACAGGTCTCTGATAAAGTCTATGGATTGTCACATGGGCTTGGACCATCCACCAGACAGCCCCAATATCCTGCAGGTGAAATAGGTGTGGCCACCATGAAGGAGGGAGTGGCTTGGGGATCAGACACATACTGAATTAGTGCAGGACGCATTGAGAATATTTAATTTGGTAAAATCATATGGCTACACACCTTCCCCAATATATATTTTTTTGTACTGTCCTGAGATGGCAACAAGAGATGGAGTGTCAATATTTGCGGGGGAGGGGGGGGGGCATGGCTTGGAAGGTTTGGGGGGAGTGGTACATACATAAGTACATACACTATATGGACAAAAGTATTTGGCCACAGCTATTAATTATTGAATTGAGGTGTTTCAATCAGACCCGTTGCCAGAGGTCTAAAAAATCCAGCACTTAGCCATGCAGTCTCCATTTGCAAACATTTTTTGATACAAGATGGGTCGTTCTGAAGAGCTCAGTGATTACAAGCGTGGTACTATGATAGGATGTCACCTGCAATAAGACAGTTCGTGAAATATCATCCCTGCTGGATATTCCACAGTCAACTGTAAGTGATATTATTAGGAAGTGGATGCATTTAGTAACAACAGCAACTCAGCCACGAAGCGGAAGCCCACGTAAAATCACAGAGTGGGGTCAATGACTGCCAAGGCGCATGGTGCATAAAAGTCGCCAACTCTCTGCTGATTTCATAGCTAAAGAGTTCCGAAAGTCCACTGACATTGATGTAAGCACAAAAACTGTGCAGCAGGAACTTAATGGATGGGTTTCCATGGCCGAGCAGCTGCATGCAGCCTCACATCACCAAGACCAATGCCAAGCGTTGGATGGAGTGGTGTAAAGCACAACGACACTGGACTGTGGAGCAGTAGAAATGTGTTCTGTGGAGTGATGAATCTCTGTTTGGCAGTCAGATGGGTGAGTCTGGGTTTGGCAGATGTCAGGTGAATGTTACCTTCTTGACTGCATTATGCCAACTGTGAAGTTTGGTGGAGGAGGGATAATTGTATGGGGCTGTTTTTCAGGATTTGGACTAGGTCCCTTATCTCCAGTTAAGGGCAATCTTAATGCTTCAGCATACCAAGTCATTTTGGACAATGCTATGCTTCCAACTTTGTGGCAACAGTTTGGGGAAGGCCCTTTTATATCCCAACATGACTGTGTCCCAGTGCACAAAGCAAGGACTACAAAGACATGGTATGATGAGTTTGGTGTGGAAGAACTAAAGTGGCCCGCACAGAGCCCTGACCCCATCGAACACCTTTGGGATGAACTGGAACGGAGATTGTGAGCCGGGCCTCTCGTCTGACCTCATAAATGCTCTACAGAATGAATGGGCACAAATTCCCACAGAAACACTCCAACATCTGGTGGAAAGCCTTCCAAGCAGAGGGGAAGCTGTTATCTCTGCAAAAGTGTGACCAACTCCCTATTAAAGTATATGTATTTGAATACAATGTCATTACAGTCCCTGTTGGTGTAATGGTCATGCATCCGAATACCTTTGTCCACAGTGTACATTTAAGTAGGGTAAAGCTTCTAAAGCCGTGCCTGTTAATATTCACAGGGCACCCACACAACCTAACGATGCGCAAAATTTTTCAAAAGTTTCCGCTAAATATTTGTGTCACACGCCGGCCTCCCGTGGCCACCACTCGAGGCCCGGCGCGCCTACCCGCCTCCTTATTCTTCGCTTCCTCGTCGGCTGTCATTCGCTTGCGCAGACCGTCTCACCTGTTCTACATGCCCTGTTTTCCCATTCGTTGTACTTTCTCCTGACATCCCTTTGTAAGGCTCCTCCCCTCACTTATCAGTGCTGGTTCTTCCTGTCTACTTCTGGCCTGGAAGCAGCTTCCCTCTCCTCTGCATGTTGTTCACCCGCTACCTATCCAGTGTACTACCGCTGATCTCTGCTTACCAGTACCACTCGTTAGTGGTAATTACTGTGGATCATCACCCGCTACCTATCCAGTGCACTACCGCTGATCTCTGCTTACCAGTACCACTCGTTAGTGGTAATTACTGTGGATCATCACCCGCTACCTATCCAGTGTACTGCCGCAGATCTCTGCTTACCAGTTCCACTCGTTAGTGGTAATTACTGTGGATCATCACCCGCTACCTATCCAGTGTACTGCCGCAGATCTCTGCTTACCAGTTCCACTCGTTAGTGGTAATTACTGTGGATCATCACCCGCTACCTATCCAGTGTACTACCGCAGATCTCTGCTTACCAGTTCCACTCGTTAGTGGTAATTACTGTGGATCATCACCCGCTACCTATCCAGTGTACTGCCGCAGATCTCTGCTTACCAGTTCCACTCGTTAGTGGTAATTACTGTGGATCATCACCCGCTACCTATCCAGTGTACTACCGCTGATCTCTGCTTACCAGTTCCACTCGTTAGTGGTAATTACTGTGGATCATCACCCGCTACCTATCCAGTGTACTGCCGCTGATCTCTGCTTACCAGTACCACTCGTTAGTGGTAATTACTGTGGATCATCACCCGCTACCTATCCAGTGTACTGCCGCAGATCTCTGCTTACCAGTTCCACTCGTTAGTGGTAATTACTGTGGATCATCACCCGCTACCTATCCAGTGTACTGCCGCAGATCGTCATTCACCTGCTTCACTTGTTAGTGGTAACTGCTGCAGATTTCTGCTCCTTACTTCTCCAAGTATATTGTCTCCCAGCATCATCTCATTCTGCCCCTAGTACTACTTGGGGATTACCCTCATCTCTCGTGTCAGTTCTCTATCACGTCTCACTGGGAACCTCCCTAGAGGGCCGCGACCTGCAGGGTGGAAG
The DNA here is from genome assembly GCF_038048845.1 of Mixophyes fleayi. Taxonomy (NCBI): domain Eukaryota; kingdom Metazoa; phylum Chordata; class Amphibia; order Anura; family Limnodynastidae; genus Mixophyes; species Mixophyes fleayi. The sequence goes on along the minus strand of NC_134410.1, from coordinate 128,756,865 downwards.
CAGCAAAATCCATGCGGGGATCCCTGGTGAAATTCTTCCGCTCTGTTAGACTCTGCGCCTCTGGGTGGAGTCTAGCCAATCCCACTCGAGACCAGCGGGATCTCACTCATCCTAGCGGATTCATGACAATTTGCCTCATTCTGCACTTGGATGTGAGATGTCATTAGCCATTGAATCCTATGGGGAGAGCATTGCGGTAGAGAGATCTTCGGATCCATGGGGCAGCACGGTGGCTCAGTGGTTAGCACTTCTGCCTTACAGGACTGGGGTCTTGAGTTCAATTCCCGACCCAAGTCCTTATCTGTGTGGAGTTTGTATGTTCTCCCCCTGTCCGTGTGGGTTTCCTTCGGGTCCTCCAGTTTCCTCCCACACTCCAAAAACATACTGGTAGGTTAATTGGCTGCTAATAAAATTGACCCTAGTCTGTGTGTCTGTCTGTATGTTAGAGAATTTAGACTGTAAGCCCCAATGGGGCAGGGACTGATGTGAATGAGTTCTCTGTACAGCGCTGCGGAATTAGTGGCGCTATATAAATAAATGGTAACAATGATAATAATAATCCTTCACCGCAGCTAACCTGCTCTCCCCTCCGTTCACGAACACAAAGCCCTGGGATGATTTTTTAATAAACGGTTATGAAAACCCCCACTGATTAATAATGGGCCCCCAAACACATGTTCCAGGTTTGTGTATGTTCCGAAATCAACCTACAGATTACAGCAGCTCTTTCACCCGGATAATCGGGAAATCTGTATTTGCTTCAATTCTTCCAAAACAAGGCTTTGAAATTGGTCCGTGTTTTCCTAAAGTGACAATTATACTGTAATTAAACCTGCGGGATCAGAAAACTTGCACTGCCTACCCAGCAGCACATGGATCAGATTTTTTTCTTTTAAATGATTTTGAGAGCTTTCCGCAAAAAACTCCAGCATTGAAATGCATAGAAACGGAAATATTCAGTAATTATGTTGATAGCTGTTGTAATTTAGAGTCATTTTTGAGGAAGAAACAGACCTGACAACAGGGAACCAGAGAAACGTTGCAGAGCAGACCAGGCTTAGGAAACCTGTGTTGTGTTAGATGTTGTGGAACTACAAGAATCAGGATGCCCTCCCAAGCAGATGTTGCATTATCTAGAGCAGTTGGCATCCTGTAGCTAATCAGGGGTTTTAGCACTCCCTGTCAGCTAAAGGCTGGGACTTGTAGTCCCACAACAATTTGACAGGCTGCCCATTATAACGCATCTAACCACCGCCCCCCCCATGTTTTAAGCAGTTATAAGGACAAGTCCCCACGATTCTGTTACTTTAAATCATCAGCAGTGAGGATGATTTGAAAATCAGAAATCTAAAAGTTAAAGTTTTCAAAGGAAAAAAGCTGGGACTGTAAGAAACGCAGGGATTCACGGTACATAGCCTCAGACAAACAATCATGTTGTAGACTAGTAGCACACTGAAGGGGTTAAATTATCCCTGTCAATATGATAGTCGGATGGTGGAACGTGAAATAATCCCGCTTCACGTCTGCCTGAGCGCTCCCCGTTTGTTTTGTTCTTGTTTTTGATTTTCTGTTGGCTTCTGGTAAATTTCCCGGCTGTCTGCTGCAAATCTTGAACTTGAGTCCTTTAAACTTGCGTGACAAGAGCGTGCTGGGGGAATTCAGTGGCTGAGCAGGGTATGGACAGATGAGCAGCTTGCAGTGACATCTGTGAGCAGAGGAAGAGGGGGGGGGGGTTGTGTTAGAGCGCAATATGGAATGAAATCGCATGAGTCATCTGTCCTCTTCTAATCTGTTCTGAAATTCTCACGCTGGTGCCCTCCCGGTCCAAACTACGATACCCAGAGTGCTTTGCAGATCTGCCTGCAAAATGCACGGCCTTTGCCGGCTGTGTCGGCTTTGTCTTCCCCGTGTTGCGGGCAGAATCTGTACGATTTGGCCATTTACTTGTGGAATTGGGGACAAGAGACGGAATCGTACTTTGCACGGCTGGCGTTAATCCGCAATGATTCAAAAAAACATGTACAGTACATTGTTCAAAGTAAAAATTCTATTTACTTGGAATATTGTAGACGGTTATGACCGATGCCAAACATTCCACAGAGAAGGTGCTCTCAGACTGACAAGGAATTTTCATATATCTGCACTTGAAGAAAGAAAAAATTTTATGTTCTGTGGAACGTAGAGAATTCACCCTTCTCTACTTACAAGCAGCATGTGACATTATTGTAACAAAACACAAAGTCATGCTTCTTGATAAGGTATATAAAGCCAATATTTGTAACTTATATATGAAAGTATGTATTTCTAAGCTTAAATATATATAATATATATATATATATATATATATACATATATATATATATATACATATATATATACACACACACACACACACACACACAATAACTGGAATGTTTATAAAACTATGTCCACTATGCTCTATTTCACTCCTGTGCACCATAAGGGATGGAACTTCTCTACCTAAGGAGGCACAGAGTGACTGACAACTTGATAGACTTGCTTTGCAGAGATGCTCTGAGTGGATTGGGGAATTCACACAGAAGGACGGGGCAAGTGATGTCACAACAACTGAACTAACTGCAGTCTCAGCTTTCTGAACTGTATCGGATCCCGTTAGAGCACCACTTAAATATGAGGGAGGGGCTTGAACGATCTCCAATGGAGCAGGGAAGCAGTCATTTTCTTTTTAACAGAACTGAAATGAAATATCAGGTTAATACTCTGCAATGTATTTTATCTTCATAGATATTCCACAAAGCATAGCATATGTGGAATATCCAGAATTTCGCAGCATCCTTCAGGGCTCCCGACAGATTAGGCTGTGTGGATGGGAGCCTTCATGATGCGATTTGAGGCGAATTGCATCATAATGGCCCCAACCGCGATGGTGTGAACCACGTCACGGCGCAGCAGGGTGGGCGATATCCACGATGATATAATTTGCATCATCAGTTCCCCCCTGCATTTAACCCTTGGACTTCCAGGATCTCCCAGGACGGGAGGTCCAAAAGGTAAACTACCAGAATACCTACTGAGTTTGCATCCCTCCACCCTTCCAGCCAACTGCACAGAATACCAACGCCATGGCGTTAGCGTTTCCAGACAATGAGAAGGTGACAGACAGATAAGACAGATTATAACTACAAACTAAGAGTATGATGTGCTGTGAGAACAGGAGACATGTGGCGGTATTACTATTATACCTTATATTCAGAATTTATTTGGTGCAAAATAGGTGAAATTGGCTGTCACAAAAACAGAAGCTGAAAATCACTAAAAGGTGAAAATAATTTCAGTAATCACTGGATGTAGGTAAAAGTTGCAACAATATGGGCTTGTTTAAGGTCAAATGGAACAGTTAAATAAAGTGCAGCTTTCTAGAGCGTTTAGTAAATGAGTAATTTATTAGCACAAAAATAAAAGTAAGAGTGTAAAAGAAAATTAACAGAGAGACAAAGAGGTACAATCTAAAGGTGTCAATTAGTAAATTGTGTATGAATCGCTCTTTTTAAAAAAAAATCACATTAAAAAAGATTGGATTGCGACGTGTGTGCCCCCATTGTATATTAATGCGTTTGTACAGACACGTTTTGGTTTGTTAAAAACAAAGATTGACAGGGGCGCACACAGGAGAAACAGAAACCCCTCCCCTCCGCGAAAAACAGTGTCCCTACATAGCGGCACTTTACTATACAGCAGCCGCGGCGCTGTCAAAGAAGCGTCCACGGTGGTGCTGTATTGTAGCACTGCCGCAGACGCTTCTTTGACAGCACCGTGGCTGCTGTTCAGTGCAGTGCCGCCGAAAAGGAGCTGCTGCGCATGCACGGCCCCCCCCTTACAAATTCTGCGTGCGCCCCTGATTGATGATCCTATAGAGGTTTTGCCGAGCATGGTGCTGATTAAACTTTTCATGAGCTCTTAACATTTATTTTCAATTCCTTCTTAAAATGCTTTACAAACAGCTAGATCTGAATACATAAATGTACCTATTATACCTATGAATGTTTGCTTTTCAGAAATGAATAAAGAGGGAGCTCTGCGATGAAAAGACCTTGTTCCTGTATTACGAAGAACGCCATCATTACACCAACAGGCTTTCTGCGGCTGCGAGGGTCATATCTTCTCTGTATGTGTCAAATGAATCAGAGAAAAAATACTGAACATCACATTCTGTAGGTCTGTATCACACACACAAAGTGACACAATACATAGGTCGCAGTGTGCACTCTGCATGATTGCTACTTTGTATCAGTGTTTCATTGGGTCCTTGTTACTAATGTATCTTCCTCTATTGTCGTTCCCAGATGATCTCATCGGATTTGCTTGTATCACATGTTTTAGCAGCAAACAGACAGCAATGAAGAGTCAGCTGACTCCGTCCCCGTTTTTATGCTTCATGTTCGGAGGCAATTTTTCCATGTAGTGAGCTGGAATAAGAGACTGACAACTACAACTGCAAAACAAGTCGTTGTTCCGTGTCAGTGGAGATCGCCCGTCCGTTCACCTCAAGCAGGATTCCGATAAGAGGAGGAGTAATTGACAGACAGATTACAGCCCAGGTTAATCACAGACATGAACTGGAAACACGCGACATAATCCTATTACTTGCGGACCTGTCAGCGTGCCAGCTTGCTTCATTTAGGCTACCTGTCACCTACACACCTAAGGCAGCCATTCATCGTGCCTCTCAACTGTCCCGATTGGAGGGGTCCATCTCACTAACCCGGCAGCAGCATTGTCCTGACCGTGGTGGGTGTTTGCAGCGTACACATGCCAATGGCATACCTCCTATCATTGAGACAGAGTCGAGACAAAATTTGCCCCGCCTCCGATCAAACTATGCCCAGATGCCCCCCCAAACACCCAGTTTTGATGAAACTCCATCCATTTTTAAGCAAGCCCTGCCCCTCTTTCAGACACCCGATTGGAGACAGTTGTGAGGTATACAATGGTGTGCGCGGCAATTCAAGGATGTTTTAAAGGAAGTGTTATGGGCAGTCTAGCACTTCTGAATAGCTAGATGCCCCCAAGATGCAATACTAGGCCCCAAATGTGCTGTGACCACTCCCCATATGTGGTGCGACCAAAGGGCCCACTTTGGCTTGACCACACCCCGAATGTGGTATAACCACGCCCCCTTTGTGGGTGTACGACGCCACAGATTGTCCCAATTCCAGCAATACCCAACATGGGGAGGTATGTATTCATTCACTAGGAATCAGTGACATCACTCACACTCACTGACGTCACTGGTTCCTAGTGAACCGATTGGCTGCCTTCTCGTGAATCTTGCATACATGACTGCAGGAGATACGGAGATGTCGTTGGAAAAACAGAGGTGGGCACAGGAAACACCAAATAACTGCAATGTACCAACAACACGTTAATCTATGGACCACTGGCCATGTCTTTTATCTCTTTGCTTTGCAGTTTTTCATTAAAAGCTTCTTTTCTTATATGCAATTCTTCTCATTTGAATTTAAGGTTTAAAAAACAAATCAGAATAACAGCAAGAAAAAAACAGGAAAATACAATAAAAATCCAAAATCCTGTCCTGTGTCCTTGACGTTATTTCTTTGAGACGGTAACACTGTATCAGGGAGGTGCTCTGACATTGGCCCATCCCTACACATCTTCATATATCAGACAATGGTGTCTAGATAAGGACAACACTCTGCTCTTTCCATCACCATCACTCTCAGCTCCTAACTGTTACACTGTATCCAGGCCTCCTGAAGACAATTAGGCCTAAGGGAAGCCATAAATCTCAATAAGTATCAACCAGAGTTTACATCTCGCTGCTTGAAACAACATATATAATTTGATTGGCTGCTGAGCTCATTCCCTCCAGGGAATTCTAGAACAAATAGCGTTTATTCTACACAGCGACCACCGCCACGCTCTACCCTGGAAAACCAAGAATGGATCGCCCCCTTCTCCGCCGTCCTTTCAGATCACTTCACAGTCTGGCTACAAAGGGTTCTCTTTAATCTTTGCTTTTTTCTTTATTAAGATGAGATGAGAGCGTTACAGACAAAATTATCCCCCCCATCATGTCTGTAGCGAATATCCTCACACATCGCTGCCAAAAATATAAAGAGTAGAAAACCTGAGGATTTGCACAAAATAATAATATTAAAGGATGATGAATGATATAATAGTTGTTCGTATACAATAATTTTGCAAAGAAAGGATAAAAGAGACCCCCTAAATTTTTCGTTCGGTACAGTCCTAATTTTTATATTGGGGGAAAAGGAGGAGCCTGGTGACTTGTGGGAAGAACCGTTTTCCTTTTGGGGTTTGGCTGGATGGATAAAGGCGTTCCTGGGGTAGATGGTTGCAGGGCCTGTGTGGATTGGGGTATGGCATAAAGTGTCCCTATTTTTTTAGTTTTTAATTACAGGAAGGTGTGCTGATCCATAGGTTAAGAATCCTTGGTTTAATCAATGAATTTCACATTTCATTAGAAGATCTGGCTCCACAAGTAAGTTCTCCTTATTGTGGAAGCTCCTAACGCGCACAATACAAAGTTACACAAAATAGGGACATTTCAGTTTAATATATCAAAATTTTACAATAATAAATGCAATTTTAGATGAGGGTCCCTGCTGCCACGGCCTATCCCCCCCCCAAAAAAAATCAACAACAATTCTTCACAATCGGCTCTGTGGCTACGAAGCAATTCAACAGCTTATAAATACCCCCTTCCTTCTTTCTCCCCCTTCTTATCTGCCCTTGTCATCATCGCAGAGAAGAAGGCAGAAGAGAAGAGAGGGTGAGGGCATGTACAGTATGTATTACTGCAAGGGGGAGAATTTGGAGGAAGAGTAGAATTGTTCAAGACTGATCCATTCAGACATTTGTCTATGTAAATGAATAGAAGTAAACGCACCCAGGTAAGTAACAAAATGTAATATTATGGTGATATTGATCTATCATAGTGACTTATTGAATGAGTGATATTATACACAATGGGCATGATTCATCAAGGGACGTAAACAGTGATATTGTGCTTATCATGCCCAGAACCGGACCACAGCCAACAGAACGCAGACTTGTCCGAATCATCTTCTAATTCAAAGGAAACTTACTATGATTCCGAGGAGGAAACAGGGCTAGGAAGGGGCGTTTGCACGTAGTCGATATACAATAAGGCGTGCCAATAGCAGGCACACACAGCAACGGCCGATTCAAGCTCTGCCCATCTCTCTGCTACTTGTTTCTCAGCCGTATCTCTTGCTCCAACTACAGGTCTAGTCTAAGTCCTGGGTGCTAGTGATGACGGCTGTGTATCATCATCATCATCATCATGTTATTTATATAGCGCCACTAAATTCCACAGCGCTGTACAGAGAACTCATTCACATCAGTCCCTGCCCCATTGGGGCTTACAGTCTAAATTCCATAATATACAGACACAGACTAGGGTCAATTTGTTAGCAGCCGATTAACCTACCAGTATGTTTTTGGAGTGTGGGAGGAAACCGGAGCACCCGGAGGAAACCCACGCAAACACAGGGAGAACATACAAACTCCACACAGATAAGGCCATGGCCGTGAATTGAACTCATGACCCCACTAAGCCACCGGGTATGCATGCTATTACATGTGTTTGCAATCAAGATCAACTGTGAAAATATATTTTATGCACAGTAGACATTCATAATATTCTAATAAACGTATTTCATAGAAAAAAAACATTGTTGCATTAATGACTATTATTAGCAGGTGACATTGATTAGGTTTTGTTTTTGTCTGTGCGTTCTTTTGTGAGTTTATATCCCACATATGTTTAGGACGTATCCTGCAGTGTGATGTCTGTTAGAGCAGAGCGCACCTAGACCCGTAATCATCACCAGACGTATCATCACATCCGCTCCTTGTTGAATAACTAGATTTAAAAAAATACAATAAAAGTCTATATGGAGTGGTGGAGGTGGGTATACGGGGGTATGTCATACCGTCAATTCTCCTACTGTCTTCATTGTTAACCTATTAAATTGCATTTATTTTAGATTTAACCTACCTTTTCAGCAGAGAAGTTATGTTCTGCATAGATGTTGTCCTCCTAAGAAGTGGGAATGATGTTTCTTCCTGTAGAGAGGGCATGACGTGGGTCAGGGCCATCTTAACAACATTATGGGCCCCCGGGCAAAGCAGTGCACCGGGGCCCCTAGATATAGATATATAGATGTATACAGATACAGATATAGATAGATAGAGATAGATAGATGTACTTGCTCAGTGACCCTTGTAGGTTTTTTTTGCAGTTTTTGCAGTTTTTTTTCTTTTGCAGGATTATTTATTCTCATTAAAAGCCGTGCCTATGGGGCCCCCTTGCCCGTGGGGCCCCCGGGCAGCTGCCCATCATGCCCAATGGAAAAGATGGCCCTGACGTGGGTACTAGCCAGCGGTAGGCATCTTCTGAGAGAGAAGCTGACATTGAATGACGCTATAGAAGTCACAGCAATTACACCACATTCATACAAACATCTCTGTGTGCGCAATGTACAACGACTGATCATTTGTGACACTGATAACATCACAGGGAGGGTTATCTGCTAGGAAAAGTAAATTCAAATAATTGTCAGGAGGAAATTACCATGAAAAATGTGGTTGTTGTTTATTTATTACTTTACATATAAATGAATGTAGCAAACATAGAATACATTTATTCATCTGAAATTATTAGGGACCACTGACAAAACCTCGGATACATGAAAAAGATGCTGTAACCCACAGCAACCAATCACATTATTACTGTAATTGTTCTTAGACAGTTTAGAAAATAATAGCAAACATCTTGGGCATGTGATTTCCATGAACGTCCCGTAAAGGGAGGTCACTACAAGAACCTAGCACATCAGTCAGCTCTCGCCTGGTGATATCTTGGGACCCATTCATTAAGGAACTTTGATGCCGATACGTTCCGTATTTTGTGTAAACTTGCTCTGCACATGCCCAGAACCAGTCTGTATACCAGAGAACACAAGTACATCCAATTCATCTTCGAGCTCAAAGTCCTACAGCCTTAGTTTTCAGGGGTTGAAAATGGGGAGAGGACAGGCCGTGTGCACGTAGTCCTATGGACGTGCCAAGCTCGAGCACACAGCAGTGCCCGATTCAAGCTTTGGGCATCTCACAGGTACCTGATTTTTTGTCGTATCACTTATTGTAGAATCAACCCAATTTATTTGCAATGGGAATTATATTTTTTAAAAAAATAGACGGCTGACAGTGATTATTTTATTGTGCTCGAAATGTTCAGCAAAATAAACTGCAATAGTTGTTTTACACAAATGTCCTAAATGATTTTATTGAGGGTTATCAGAGGGGCTGCGATTATGGAGGCTGAAAGCCGCAATGATGTCACCGTGGAAGATGGTTTAAGCTGCGGGACCATTTACATTTGTTATCATGTCAACCTGTGAATTATTTAGAGGGGTTTACGTGTTGGAACTGGTCTCCCCTCTCTGTTGCAGGCTATACTGAGCGTGACATTTACACAGCGTTTGTGTGCTCACAAGTGACCCTTTCCCTAATCATTTACTCCTTATCTGTAACGTAACTTCTCCAATAACACTAGCTGCACCCTATGTAAGTATAGTATAACGCATGACAGTAAGAGGACATCGGGGCTTCCGTTATTACATATATAACCTCTGTGTGGTGTAATGAAAGGGTTCACTACCCTCACCTCCATATACGCTGGGACACAACCATGTACAGTCCCATAATGCTTTGCGCAGGAGCTGTTAGACGCTGCTTAGTGATAGGAGGGAGGCGGCGGCCATATTGGCTGCTCTGTTAGGATGAAATATAATAATTTCTAGAGGAGGAATCAGGGCCGTCTTAAAATCATTATAGGCCTCCGGGCAAAGCAGTTCACTGGGGCCTTAGCTACACAACCTCTCACAGGAATAAAAATGTAAATTATCAATAAAATAAAGTTTATATTTATTGGTACCTCGTACAAAATCAGTGTTTAGACATTAAAAAACATGCTGTACAGATTCAACATAAAAATATTACTCAGTTGGTAAATCATACAGCGGATATAGCACAGCACAAAATTACTATGAATTATTATTAATCAAGTGTTCAACACAAACATTTGCGAAATTTCTTTGCAGAGAATTGCTTCAAAAAATGATGTGTGTTGATTTTGTCTAACCCATGTACAATCAAGTACGTGAACGTTGTTTTCATCAAGGTCAAGATATGTATTCGCAACAGCAAGATGGCATGTACAGATATCAGCTGACAAATCTCCAGGAATAATATACTGAAAAGTTGGCAAGCCTATAGGGCCCCTATGCTCGTGGGACCCCGGGCAACTGCTCAGTGTGCCCATGCGTTAAAACAGCTCTTGGATTGGTTACCAACCACTTGGTTTTGGAATAAATAAAAAACAAGGTTGCTGCAGAACTTTTTCTAGACTGATTGTAGCAATGGTTGTAAATGTCAGTTTTCAGCAACAATGACAACCAATGCTTTATAAAGGCAAAACTGATTGTAACATTTTATAATGAATTAGAATTTAAAAAAAAGGGGAAACAAACTGAACAGGACTAACAATTTGTGGTGCATCTTACACTGTACTTCCACATACCTGCAGATGGTAGTGCAGGAACAGACTCCCAGGGGATATGGTGCAGGCAGGATTAGGGATATGATGGGGGGTCACTCCTGTGTGTCAGATGGGAAGGGTTTTCCTATCTGCCCCCTTTCCCCTTCCTTTCCCCTTCTTCCTTCCTTTCCCCTTCTTCCTTCCTTTCCCCCTCCTCTCCCCTTCCTCTCCCCTTCCTCTCCCCTTCCTCTCCCCTTCCTCTCCCCATGTTCCGCAGTGAAGGAGATGAGTAGCTAAGTCTTTCCAGCTGTCACCTGACTACATCAGAGCCAATCAGGGCCAGAGCTGTCATGTGAGCCCACTCCAATCAGAAGCCTCAAAGCTCCTGCTGCATTGTGGGAGATGTAGTTTATTGTGTATCTGTCTAATAAGCAGCTGATAAAGGCAGGAAAAGTAACTGGAGGAGACACATAAAGTAACAGGACAACAGGTGTGATACACACATACATATATGTAGACATACACACACATACATATAAATGCATACACATATATGTACACACATACTCATACTGTATATGTACACACATAAATATGCATGTACAAATACATATAGGCGTATACACACATGCATACACATATACATACATAAACATATGGAAATACATATATGTACACACACGTATATAAGTACATACACATACTGTTTATGTAATCACATGCATATAAATACATACACATACATATATGTACACACATGCATGTACACATACATATATAGAGACAGATCCATCTTGTAAAGATTTGAACCTGGAAGCTGGTGTCTGAAATGTCTCTAATTTTCAATATTGACCATCTGTACAATACAGTTCCTGTATATAGAATGTAATTTTCACTATCAAGTCTTAACTTAATAAAAAAAAAAACATTTAATGAATGTAAGGACATTAAAGGTACATTATAGTGTTGTATACTGGGCATATAATTATATCGTCTGCTTAAAGTCACCTGCACAGGAGAAAAGGAAACGGAATAAAGGGCAAGTATGTATCATCATCATCAATTTATACAGAGCCACTAATTCCGCAGCGCTGTGCAGAGAATATTTGTCAGTCACATCAGTCCCTGCCCCAATATAGCTTACAGTCTAAATCCCTTAACATACACACACTGACAGACTAGGGTCAATTTGATAGCAGCCAATTAACCTACCAGTATGTTTTTGAAGTGTGGGAGGAAACTGGAGCACCCAGAGGAAACCCACACAAACACGGGGAGAACATGCAAACTCCTCACAGATAATCAAACTCATGACCCCAGGGCTGAGAGGCAGAAGTGCTAACCACTGAGCCACCATGCTGCCCAAAATCACTCTAAAGGTTCATACACTCCACCTTCAGTTCTCTAGGCCACTCACTAAAGCACTCAGCCATAGACTCAGTTAAAACAATGTTGGCCCGTACGGGGATCGAACCCGCAACCTTGGCGTTATGTATAATATCCTTTTCATTCATGTATGGAATATCCAGATTGTGTTGTTCTTTGGTGGACACCTTGGAAGGAACACAGGTCTTTGAATTACTAGTCTTCATTCTACGGATATAGCCGACAAAATGGCTGCCTCCAGTCTCTGTAAACCACTGATCCAATAATTGGTAGAATATCTCCATTGGTGAGAGGGGATAAAAACAAATGAGAATTTTGGACTTATACTTTTAATTTGACCCTTTTCTCTCCCCCATCTTTCCTATTTCTCGGAGTTGAGTTTGGAGATCTTTTTATTTGAGATATAAAGAGGTTTTACGTCGTCTCACAGTGAGGGCAACGTGTAAACTTAAACTGCAAATAGCTGTTCTGCACCATTAACTCACATGTGCTAATTGATTTTTCGCCTTGAATGTAACTGTGGGGAAGCACACCAGCGATTTGAAACACTAATGAAATTTCAGACACACGTTGTGTTGTTAGTATAGGAACAGCTTCCAGTCCCCCTCACACATGGAACCCTGGAGAAATGATCTCTCAAGGGATAAAGATCAAACTTGGGTCCCTGCGAGATGACATGGACAAAGCTGTGGAGAGAAGCAAAGTGATCCACTATGCATTATAAAGACATAAACTGAATATTTTTTCCCACCCAACAAATCATGATACATATTTATAATTCTTGCTCCCTCTCTCCTTGTTGTGCTGATCTGGGGCCTGATTTATTACGGCATGCCAGCTCTGAGTATAAGAGAAAATGCCGCTAGCTATGAGTTGTGGTTAAATTCAAGTCTGTCTGCGCAGTGGGAATGGAAGGCCCTTAAAAATCCGCCATCTCCACCCCTATATCTTGATCCTAAAAAGGAAATCTGTACCGCTCTGCAAAATGCAACTGACCCGGTGACACGTACTCCGCATAACTCCTCCCCTGCGCAAACGCCACCACCTTGGCTAATAAATACTCGCGCCTAAGGGGAAATCGAGGCACATGGTGGGTGCAAAGCAACCTTTGCACAGCGCTGCATGTGATTGGCGCTTTACTATTGACCTCTATTGGGCAGAGCTGCTTATCTGTAACACAGATAGACAGAAGAGGAGAGCCGTTGGCAAGGAAAACAAGATAATAAACAATACAGGAGATATGACAATATTCCTCTGAGCTTGCTCTATATTTCCCGCAGCTCCTGAGACCTCGGCCCCCCGTCCCCCTCCCCGGTGCACTGTCCAGCTGCCGGTCTGTCTCTAACACCATTCATTTTCTGCCGGCCGAGCAGTACGAGGCCGAGGTAATCATCATTAATATTAGTTATAGCTATTGATTTCAGCTTTGCAGGATGGATTCCTGGTGCTAAGTGTCGCTATCAGTCTTTCCGCTGTCAGGGAGACACTCCGCACTTCCCAATCAGCCTCATCCCACGTCGCTTCAGGACCAGCGCTGTCCACTGGAAAGACCGTAGGCCAGTATATGTACACATCTACTGAACACAACAACATCCTGCGTCCTTTTAGTAGTTACACAGCCACAAACCCTAAAATACAAAACATTTTATATCAACGTTCAAAGAAGTAAAAGATTAAGGAAAGATATTTCAGATACATTTTGCACGATGGGGAAAGCACATTTTTCTAGGTACAATCAGGGCTACGGCGTGCCCCCTGGGTACACTAGTTGGCACCCCGCCCACATCCCATGGGTTGCACTCCACCCTCCTGTTGCGTACTGTCCCTCCTCACCACATCTTTGCGGTGGCAAAGCAGCATGTTCTCCTTTAGGGTGTGCGGCGCCTGGCTGCGACATCATAGCTCGGAGGAGTAGCAAATAACAAGCTGCCGTCTGCTGCCCCTCCATGCCGGCACAGTGAGGGGGCACGCAGTGACAATAAAGACATTAAACGAGTGACATTAAAGGTCCCTCATTCAGAGGCTGAGGCGCCCCCTAAATTCTGATGCCTCAGGCCACCGCCTCGGTTCGCCTACTGGTATCGCAGACCCAGCAGGGAGTCATTTAGTAAGACCAGTGGTAAACCATTCACTTCCCAGCTGTTGGAACAACAACTCCCAGCATGTCCTGGAAGCCTGGTGCAATATATTGACAGCAGAAAGCTAGCAATGCATGCTGGGACTTGTAGTTTCAATAGCAGCTGGAGTTTGTCGGTATAGACTATCACCCAGTTAGCTAAGAAGCCCACATGCATATTATTAGATATTTTCATTTCTGTTAGGATATAGAACACTGTCCCATGTAAATGACACAGGATCTGTATTGTGTTGGTTCATGTCAACGTAATTCATTTTACAGCCCATAAGCCAGGGGAGGGTGGGGGGACATTTATGAAAACTGGTGCACAGCAAGCAGCCAATAAGATTCTGTCCTTATTCCAGAGCATTTTGGAAACTTAAAGCAAACATCTGATTGATTGTCCTAGGAGGCGCCAGATTTTTCTGTGGCACCAGTTTGAATAAAATGGCCTTTGCTGCTAATGCTGTTGGCAGTTCTTTAAATATGGATCACTACAAGACTTATAGTAAGTCATTTCTAAGTTTATAGACACAGATTCATGACTGAGAATATCTACGTGCCGTCCCAAACAATCAACATTTAAGATGTTGTTCTTTATTGTTTTGTACATGCGCTCCTGTGACTTGTACCAAATATATTGCTTGTTTCCTGTTTCTGACCTGTGCTTAGCAGCAATTCTTAATATCACATATGACAGATATATTTATTTTAGTTGCCCTTGGATATGACACAGAGCTGCTTTCTGGATAACAGTCTAACAGCGCAAGCCGGAACACGCTCTTGCATGCAGCAATGGTGGCTCCGGAGTCCCCAGATCACTCACTTTTAAACACTCATGTCCCAGCGCCGCTCACCCCATGCCCCTGCAGCATGACGCTTAGCTCGCATGTCGCAAGAAACCTGACATTCTTTTGCCTCCGGATGCGTTACATTTATTGTTGACTATTTTGTTTTTACCGAATTTACTGCTTCAAAGTGACATTCCCAAATACAAGTTTTATTAATTTAATGTATGACCGAATATCCTTTCTTTATTTTCGATTCCAGATTCATTAACATGGAAAACAAGGGAAAGCGTTGCACGGTTCTTTTTATTTCTTTCTCAAGGAAGAACAAACTGTGCACAAGAGGGGAGAGCTGTCATGTTACCACGAGCCCGGCGACTTGTAAACCATCACAGCGTCAGACTGTGGAGCAGTCGTTCATTTGAAAATAAAATGTGTCTGTTTTGTTTTTCCAGCCGGGAGAAAGGTCTTATTCCCAGCATGCCTTCCTGCCAGGCATTGTCGCCACAGCGGGGGCGATCAACAGGCCTGTAATATAGTGTACTAGCCTGGACGCACATTACTGCTCCGTCTGACCTCATTACACCCACCCACTCCCAGGAGGTGATCGATAGAGGCTCCCCGCAGCGGGCGGAGGGTGGCTTGCTCTGCAGGAAGCAGCAGTGGGCAGAAGCCCTGGCATGGAGTTATTACCAGACAGTACCCAGGGCCGGCTGGCACCCCTCAGTTCCCCCATTAGTAAGTATAATAACAGGAGGAGGAACAACAACACAGCTTGGCAGCCGCTCCATCCGACATTTTTCTGCAGCTCAGTTATGTTATGCTTTTCCCTGAAGAAAAATAAAATAAAAATAGTTTGGAGGATTTTTGTTGTATTTTCTCATCCGCCGGGCACTGGCTGTGCCGAGGGCTGGAGCAGAAGCCACACACAGCAGCTTGCTCTGGAAAGGAAATAAAACATCTTTGTGAGAGGGTTAGAGACCTGAGGGGACTTTGTTCAGGAAATGGCAAAAATGCAGGAAACAAGATGCAGAATGATACCTAAAGAGGGGGGTGGAGGGGTCTTCAAACCCGTAAGAACAACAAGTAAAAATAATTGTAGCAGATTGTTTACTATGCAAAACATTTTCCTATTTAATAGAGCATCAAATCAACTATTTATGTTACTTTAGTTTCCTACAACTTAAATAGAAAAATTGTCACTATTATCACTATTATTTATTGATATATAGAATATTCCGCAGCACTTTGCAACTGGGAAGAAGCACAGTAACAATACAACAAGACTGGGTATTAACAGACATACGAAGCAGTAAGAGTGTGCTGCTCGCAAGCTTATAGTCTATAGGGCCGCTATACCTACATAAGGGTCAGAGTGAACTGGCGGACAGGCTTATAAATTTGGGAAATTATTTTGCAATGTATTGTAAAATATGTCCATGCTGTCAGGGGTGTGCCTACTTATTCTGCTGGGGTAACTGAAATAGTGTCTCTTCCACTATTAGCCATTATTACAACTATGAACATTTTTCGTAAATATCAATCAGTTAGATGTTTAGGCTGCCTATACACAGACAATGAACTTGGGTTGAGTCGATCGTGGCGTGCTGTAATGAACTTGGGTTGAGTCGATCGTGGCGTGCTGTAATGATCTTGGGTTGAGTCGATTGTGGCGTGCTGTAATGAACTTGGATTGAGTTGATCATGGTGTGCTGTAATGATCTTGGGTTGAGTTGATCGTGGCGTGCTGTAATGATCTTGGGTTGAGTCGATCGTGGCGTGCTGTAATGATCTTGGGTTGAGTCGATCGTGGCGTGCTGTAATGATCTTGGGTTGAGTCGATTGTGGCGTGCTGTAATGAACTTGGGTTGAGTCGATTGTGGCGTGCTGTAATGATCTTGGGTTGAGTCGATCGTGGCGTGCTGTAATGAACTTGGATTGAGTCGATCGTGGCGTGCTGTAATGAACTTGGATTGAGTCGATCGTGGCGTGCTGTAATGAACTTGGGTTGAGTTGATCGTGGCGTGCTGTAATGATCTTGGGTTGAGTTGATCGTGGTGTGCTGTAATGATCTTGGGTTGAGTTGATCGTGGCGTGCTGTAATGATCTTGGGTTGAGTCGATTGTGGCGTGCTGTAATGAACTTGGGTTGAGTTGATCGTGGCGTGCTGTAATGAACTTGGGTTGAGTCGATTGTGGCGTGCTGTAATGATCTTGGGTTGAGTCGATTGTGGCGTGCTGTAATGATCTTGGGTTGAGTCGATTGTGGCGTGCTGTAATGATCTTGGGTTGAGTCGATTGTGGCGTGCTGTAATGAACTTGGGTTGAGTTGATCATGGTGTGCTGTAATGAACTTGAGTTGAGTTGATCGTGGCGTGCTGTAATGATCTTGGGTTGAGTTGATTGTGGTGTGCTGTAATGATCTTGGGTTGAGTTGATCGTGGCGTGCTGTAATGAACTTGGATTGAGTTGATCGTGGCGTGCTGTAATAAACTTGGGTTGAGTTGATCGTGGCGTGCTGTAATGATCTTGGGTTGAGTCGATTGTGGCGTGCTGTAATTAACTTGGGTTGAGTCGATTGTGGCGTGCTGTAATTAACTTGGGTTGAGTCGATTGTGGCGTGCTGTAATTAACTTGGGTTGAGTCGATTGTGGCATGCTGTAATGAACTTGGGTTGAGTCGATTGTGGCATGCTGTAATGAACTTGGGTTGAGTTGATTGTGGCGTGCTGTAATGAACTTGGGTTGAGTTGATTGTGGCGTGCTGTAATGATCTTGGGGTTAGTGGATTGTGGCTGTCATGGAACATTACAGATATAGACACACTATGCCAGTAGCAGCTGGCATGCGCATTCTAATGGTCCTCTACAAGGAAGTGATGGCATTACCCAGGCACAGGCTGCTCAGGTACTAATTACACACAAGTTGGTACACAATAAATCAGAAGCAGGCAATAGAGTTCAGCCAACTAATGTGCATAATCCGTATTGGTCAGGCCTGAGAGAAACAGAACGGTCTATAAATGCTGACTACATCTTACATTGCTTAGGAGAGAGCGGCAGCAACAAATGAACTAACAGTCAGGTTCTGTGAAGGATAAGATGAGAGCAGACATAGTAGATTTTAGTGTGTTGATATGAACTTGGGGTGAGTGAATTGCTGCGTGGCTATGTTATAATGGGCGAAGAAGGATATCATGACCATAGTTATAAGTAAATAACTGTACTATACAGCGTGTAACACAGTCTTAGCTTACCCTCGCTGTCCATCATGGGAGGATGTGATCAAGAACGGATAAGAATTTTGTCTACCTAGGTTCTTAGTGACAGAAAAAAACTTAATCTCAGCAAGTTGTATCTGGAAGAGGGAACTGCTAGAGATAGTTAGGAAATGTTCCTGCAATAAGCTGGCAGATAACTGCGGTAATAGCAGCCTTAAGGGAGAGGCAGATATTACAAAGTATATTAGTCAAAGCTTTATGACAGACATAAGAGCTATTTAATAGTGAACGCAGCTATTCGCCACTCGTGTGGAAACACTTTAGCTCCGTTAAAAACTGGTGACGTCTGATCTCAGCCTAGATATTAACGCTTAGATGAGGCGACAGGTGCTTTATGAGGACTGATAAGGAGTAGTAGGCTGAAACCTGCCGTCATTTATGTCAGACAAACGCTAAGTTACAGGTTCACTGGGTCACAGAGTTTCTTTATTCATTAGACGCCTTACTCTTGTACTTTGCAAACAATATTTAAAAAGGAATTGTACTGCATTGTTTACAGTATTAAATGTAGCAATACAAATAATGACACCCCCCCAAAAACAAATATTGCAGGTAATAATTATTTATAGAATATTATTATCTGAGTAAAAGCCTATTTTATTACACAAGTCTGAATAGCCTGAAGAGGGATTATTAGACATGTATAACTCCCTATGTACGGGGGGAGCAGGGGAAGCGGACAGTCAGTCCTGGAAGACTGGACAGGAGAAGAGGACAGTCAGTCCTGGAAGACTGGACAGGAGAAGCAGACAGTCAGTCCTGGAAGATAGGACAGGAGAAGCGGATACTCAGTACTGGAAGACTGGACTGGAGAAGCGGACTGTCAGTCCTGGAAGATAGGAAAGGAGAAGCGGATACTCAGTACTGGAAGACTGGACAGGAGAAGTGGACAGTCAATAATGGAAGACTGGACAGGAGAAGCGGATACTCAGTCCTGAAAGACTGGACAGGAGAAACGGTCAGTCACTCCTGGAAGACGGGACAGGAGAAGCATTTAGTTATCACGGCCTCACCTGCCTCTACAGAAACCTTGGAGACGACAGTGTATAACTCTCAACTGTCCCGGTGTGAAAGTCCCAATTCGAGGATCTCCAAAGGGACGAGGATTACACAACAGTGGGTGGAGTTCAGGCCAAAAAGTGGACATTGTCCGGGAGCACGGTATGGGCAGATTGGGACATGGCTCCATTTGTCCTGTTCTTGTATAAATATTGGGTATAACAGTAGGATGGCGTCTAAAGGAGTACATGGTTTGTTTAAGTAGCACAATGTGACTTATAGTGCAATAACTGTTATACGTCTGAATGGAGTGCATGCTCCTTGCTGCTTCATCTTTGTGTTCTTATTTTCAGATACCACAATGCAGATTGATATCATAATTATGAATCAGGAACACGAGGTCGGTAAAGACTGATGACATTTTTTAATGTTCGGTGACTTTATGCAGAAATCCCAACCAGGAAACAGGCTGATTGTGTCCCTGAGCAGCCAATCTAACAATAATGCCACCGGCAGACAACTGTGGAACACCGGCCAAAGTGACAGCACACAGTAACCTTGTCCGATGAATGTAACGACAGCAACGCAATAAACAGCAAGCGATCTGTCTGCAGCTGAAGACTAAGCCGCGGCTCCATTCCTGTTTATCAGATGGAACTGGTATTTCCTCTATAAAATATACATTTGCTGGCAGGACTCATATCAATTAATCTTCTGAACAGTAACATAACAAAGAACTCTCCCTCATCTAGTAACACTCATTTAACAAATTTAAAGAGTTGCTAACTTACTGTTTTAACTAATTTGCTCAAATTCATAACAATATAATGCACATGTTGTTACTCATTTCCTGCTCTATAAGGCTGACACACAACGGCTTGGAAAAGCAACACCAGACATCAAAACAAAACATATTGTCCAAGCCTCCCTGAAGCATAATGTACTGTGTATTTAAAAAGCTATTAAAACCAGTATTTGATATTAATACATATGAAATAATGTGTAGCTGATTAATGTACATAAAATAACTGCAGTGTTCATACATAACTAAATATGTCCATCGTGCTCCCTGCCACTTCTCAGCAGCAAGATACCTTGGTAAGAGGGAGGAGCTTATGTACCTGAGCAGACAGAGTATGAGTGACAGATCTGCAGTCTTTCTTCACAGAAATGCACTTTGGTGGATCTGTGGATTCACAGACAGTAGCAGGGCCAGTGATGCCACCATCAATCTGTTTCTGAATTAACGTTTTGTCCTGTTTTTGGACTATCATCAACGAAGCGCATTTAGTAGACTTAAGAAGAGCAGTTGACTGTTATCAAGAGTGCAACAAGGAAAAGAAAGCAGTAGTTGTAACTGGCAGCTAAGGTCTACTGTAGATAGATGGGTGGGACCAGCAACGGACCATGCCTTGTTCCCTCCACCACATCACAAACAAAACGTCATAGGGTTTGCTTGTTGCGCTCCAGCCTCAGCCTGGAAACCACAGGGCTGAATCTAAACTGGAACTGATGTAAACCAATTAACATGTGAGCTCAACCACAAGCTCTGTAAACCATCCCAAGACAAGACATTGATACATTGTTTCAATAGTCTTATTTGAAGTACTCTGCCTGCATTGATAATACAAATTGCTGGAATAGAGGAAGTGGATGAGGTAGAGCAGAATTTTTCCTTCCCAATCGGGGGGATATTATAAGGTCACAACAGGACCACTGCATTTGATAGTTTGGCTGTGTGTTAGGGACACACGTGTAACTGATTTGTGAGTCCCAGTCAATTTCAAATCATTTGTTCCGGATAGTTAGTGTTCCCATTCACTGAATTTATCCCCTCAGCAGCATTCTCAAGCCGCCACTTGATGTAATGAGGAACTTTCCGCCTGTGTTCAAATTCCCCCCCCCCAATGGCAATGAAGGGATTAAGCGCTATTAATTGGACAGGAGAAGCGGACAGTCAGTCCTGGAAGACTGGACAGTAGAAGCGGACAGTCAGTCCTGGAAGACTGGACAGGAGATGCGGACAGTCAGTCCTGGAAGACTGGACAGGAGAAGCGGTCAGTCAGTTCTGAAAGTCTGGACAGAAGAAGCGGATACTCAGTCCTGGAAGACTGGACAGGAGAAGCGGATACTCAGTCCTGGAAGACTGGACAGGAGAAGCGGACAGTCAGTCCTGGAAGACTGGACAGGAGAAGCAGACAGTCAGTCCTGAAAGTCTGGACAGGAGAAGCGCACAGTCAGTCCTGAAAGTCTGGACAGGAGAAGCGCACAGTCAGTCCTGGAAGACAGGACAGGAGAAGCGGACAGTAAGTCCTGGAAGACTGGACAGGAGAAGCGGACAGTCAGTCCTGGAAGACTGGACAGGAGAAGCGGATACTCAGTCCTAGAAGACTGGACAGGAGCAGTCAGTCAGACCTGAAAGACTGGACAGGAGAAGCGGACAGTCAGTCCTGGAAGACTGGACAGGAGAAGCAGACAGTCAGTCCTGGAAGACTGGACAGGAGAAGCCGACAGTCAGTCCTGAAAGTCTGGACAGGAGAAGCGGACAGTCAGTCCTGAAAGTCTGGACAGGAGAAGCGGACAGTCAGTCCTGGAAGACTGGACAGGAGAAGCGGACAGTCAGTCCTGGAAGACTGGACAGGAGAAGCGGACAGTCAGTCCTGGAAGACTGGACAGGAGATGCGGACAGTCAGTCCTGGAAGACTGGACAGGAGAAGCGGACAGTCAACCTGAAAGACTGGACAGGAGAAGCGGATACTCAGTCCTGGAAGACTGGACAGAAGAAGCGGATACTCAGTCCTGGAAGACTGGACAGGAGAAGCGGATACTCAGTCCTGGAAGACTGGACAGGAGAAGTGGACAGTCAGTCCTGGAGGACTGGACTGGTGAAGCAGTCAGTCAGTCCTGGAAGACTGGACAGGAGAAGCGGTCAGTCCTGGAAGACTGGTGTCAGGCACTGTCCCCGTGTCTCCTCTCTCGCAGGGGACGGACGCCGCTCTCCTCTCCCCTTTGATTGGCAACGGGACGCTCCCTTTGGCTGGACCTTGGGCGCATGCGTGCCCATTGCCTCGGCGTGCTCCCCGGCTTCGGCGGTCAGGTGCCAGAGTAACTAGGTCTCCTCTGCTCCAGCACCTCAGCAGCTTTTTCTGTATCCTGACTGACTCCCTGTGTACCGACCCGACTTGTCCTGGACCCCGCTTTGGATTATCCACTGGTCTGTTCTGTGTTCTCTGGTTTAGACCCCTGGACTGCTGACTACGCTTCGTCTACTGCCTGGTACCTCATTTGTCCGGACCGTTTTGACGTCTGTCTGTACGACCACGATAGTTCACCACCCACCTCGCTGGTAGCTTCCTGGGAGGGCCGCGACTTGCATGTTGCTTGCGGCGAAACCTAAACTCCCTTGCGGGGGTCCTTGGTGAAGACCAGTGGCGTGTTAAGACTTCTCACCTCCCTGGGTAGCAGCGCCAATACCAGCAGGTATCTTCATTCCGAAATACTCTGTGACAACTGGACAGGAGAAGCGGATACTCAGTCCTGCAAGACTGGACAGGAGAAGCGGTCAGTCAGTCCTGGAAGACTGGACAGGAGGAGTGGGCAATCAGTCCTGGAAGTCTGGACTGTGTATTTAAAAAGCAGTATTTGATATCAATATATAGGAAATAATGTGCAGCTGAATAATGTACATGAAATAACTGCAGTGTTCATGCATATCTAAATATATCCATCGTGCTCCCTGCCACTTCTGAGCAGGACTTTGGTAGCAGGGAGGAGCTTATGTAACTGAGCAGACAGTGTATGAGTGACAGCTTCGCAATCTTTCTTCGCAAAAATGGGGTTTGATTCTTGTGCTCCAGCCTCAGCCTGGAAACCACAGGGCTGAATTTGAACTGGAACTGATGCAAACCAATTAGGATGTGAGCTCAACCACATGCTCTATAAACCATCATAAGACAAGACATTGATACATTGTTTCATTAGTCTTATCTGAAGTACTCTGCCTGCATTGATAAAACAAACTGCTGAAATAGAGGAAGTGGATGAGTTAGAGCAGAATCGTTCCTTATCAATCGGGGGGATTTTATAAGGTCACGACAGAACCACTGCATTTAATAGTTTGGCTGTGTGTTAGGGATACACGTGTAACTACTTTGTGTGTCCCAGTCAATTTCAAATCATTTGTTCTGGATAGTTAAGTGTTACCATTCACTGAATTTATTCCCTAAGCATTCCCCAGACACCGCTTGATGTAATGAGGAACGTTCCGTCTGTGTTCAACCCCCCCCCCAACCCCCCCTTAATGGCAGTGAAGGAGTTAAGCGCTATTAAAGAGAGTTAAAAAATACTGATGTCCCTGAAAATGAATGGAGAGAAGACATAATGTTCCTGTTCGATATTGTAAACAAGTCTGTGTGTTTTGAAAGCTGCTGTCAATATAAATTACCGGGAAACAACATGCTGGAATGGTGAAGTCTTGCTGCAGCCGGTACTTAGATGACGGTCTATTTCTGACTCTGAATGCTTCACTGTGCTTTTTATTCCCCAGTCCCATCTCTCTCTCTCTCTCTCTCTCTCAAGCATCTAGAGGATCGGGCACAAAACACGTCGTCCTGGCTGTGTCATTGCCATCCCATGTTATGCCAGGCTATTTCGGGCTTGTTTTCCTACTGGGAAAATGACATTTGGTAGCTGTGCTTCTGTTAACTCACTACCTCCCGGTCTGCAGCAGAGGGCAGAAAGAAATAGTGCAAGTATTTGCCCCTTTCTCAAAGAACAATACTGGTCTGCCTACCTGTGTTATGTCTCATCATCATCATCATCATCACCATTTATTTATATAGCGCCACTGATTCCACAGCGCTGTACAGAGAACTCACTCACATCAATCCCTGCCCCATTGAAGCTTACAGTCTAAATTCCCTAATATACACAGACAGACAGACAGACAGACTAGGGTCAATTTTGATAGCAGCCAATTAACCTACTAGTATGTTTTTGGAGTGTGGGAGGAAACCGGAGCACCCAGGGGAAACCCACGCTAACACGGGGAGAACATACAAACTCCACACAGATAAGGCCATGGTTGGGAATTGAACTCATGACCCCAGCTCTGTGAGGCAGAAGTGATAACCACTTGGTCGCCGTGCTGCTATGTCCAATCCCCTATTAACAGCATTGTTGCCAGTCAGGTGGCAAAGCATAAAGAGAGTTCTTTTAAGTGATAGTATCAAGGGATAGTAGAAGGGGGCCACACAAGAAGGAAGGGGCCACAAAAGTGTGATAAATCCACAATATAGTCACTGGTACTTGCGGTACAATAATACAAGATTGCATGGGGCAAGCATATGGCTATTATAAAGGACTTTATTTAAGAAAAGCCCCCCCCCCCATCCCAGTTGATTTTACCAGAGAGTGGGCTCCTTCCTATCTATTAAAGGGTCAAAATGGAAAAGAGATATTCGGGGTCCGCTAAAAGTTTTCCCATGGGGATGGCAGAAGAAATTCAATTAAATTATATAATAAAGCATTTTATCAATGGGCATCTAAAAAATATAACATATTATATAATTATATTTTATTATATAATATAATAATATATATATAATATAATAAATTATTGTGATAGGAGGATTTCTATCACGGCCCTATCACCTGTTGTTAATAAATAGGCCTGTTAGATAAGTATTGGGAAGAGATAAAAGGACCCCTGCCCACTCAAGAAAAATCCACACATAGAAAAAAGGGCAGTCAAGATGGACTTAAGGGGGGAAGTTAAAAGAAAATAAGATTTTACAAATTATTCGGCTTATCTTCCTCAAAGCATACCAACCATCCACATAACCCCGCCACCCGCTCTCAACTCGCTCTCCCCCTTACCTTTCTGGCTCCCCCTGTGCCTGTTCTGTTCTCCCTCCCTTAGGATGTAAGCTCACTTGAGCAGGGCCCTCTTCCCTCATGTCTCCCTACCTGTTCTTCTGCTCTGTTTTTTTGCATAAACCTGCCTGGAGTTTCTGAAGTATTGGTATTTTTGTTTATTGTTTTGTACTGCTTCACCCTGTATAGTCTACTGTTTGTACTGTGTACGGCGCCGCGGAAACCTTGTGGCGCCTAACAAATAAAGGATAATAATAATAATAATAATAATAATAATATTTCTTATGGCCGCTCAGTGTTACCCAAACCCCCTTTGAATATAAAACGCTCATCCACTCAATCGTTGAATAGAAGGAGATTGGAGGATAGAGGTTGTACCTTAATCAATTAACACATCAGGGCCAGAATACGGCATCACCGACCCCCCCATAAAAAAATTTAGGGGAGGGCCTGGTGGGGTACAAAACGTGATGTTTAGAAAAATAAAAGAATCTTATGTAGTATTCCATCTTTAAATATGAAGAGACTCCTTTAAATTTAACAGAACATCTATCTAGATGGTGCAATTTTGCCACTTGGCAAAACCATGTTGAGCTGTAGGGGGCAGGGTGGGAGTGGGCTGGCAAATTTAAAATGTATCAACAATTTTAGACTTGATGGTGGGGGGGGGTGACCGGCAGGTCCTAACTCAGCTCTAAATGGCAGTGTAAAAGCTGCACAGTATTTCTGTGCTACAAGTAGAATAAACCAGTATCTTCCCTGCATGCAGCAATAATTGCATTCGCATTACAGCACAGTTTGCCCAGGAGCAAATTTGCTTTGCTTAATTTTATTTGCCCCTAACTCTGAGGCTCTGATTGTCTATTGAGGAGAATGGCTATGCTGCCTTTGAGAGTGGAATTGAATTTCAAAATAAAATTATCTATAAAACTGGGTACACACCAATGCAATTATCGTGCAGATCGCACAATTCACGCCCATTTGGCCAGATTTTGCAAGAGTGTGTACGCTCCCACCATTGTGTTTTATCGCAGCAAAACACATCGTATCAGTTGAATTGGTTTCCTAAAGCTGGGCACACACCTATGTAATCTTACTGCAGATGCATTTCTGTAACCAGTTTACCAGCGACTGAAAGTAACAATGAGCAGCAGATTCCTTTGTACACACCTACACGATTTACCTTCACATCTGTGATCTTCATCTCTCATAACCATCTCCTAACTCTGTACACTGTACAGATATCTGCCTACACTGCTGGTCGTGAGTGCGTACACACTGCCATATTTCCCAGACATCGTTCCATCGCTGATCGTGATTTTTAGGAAGTTTATAAAACCAAACCAACAGATGTGATGTGTTTTGGTACGATAAAACATGATCGAGGGAGCGTACACACTCTCGCAATATCTGACCAAACGGTCGTGAATCATGTGATTTGCACAATAATTTCGTAGGCGTGTACCCAGTTTTAGATCTAAGACTTTCAAGTTCAATTTTGTTGGGGGAGTGAGGCAGTGTCAGATTAGGTCGAGTTCGGGACCCCAGTCATCTCAGGATGGCTGAGCTTACTTGCTTTCTAGCCCTGGCGGAGAAAACCATGAAATCTGTTCGCATTGCGCAGTATTAACCGTAAGGGGCGGTACAGCTTAACGAGTCTTACGCCAGTGAAAGTGAACACACAGGACACTTTTTTCGCCGGGACAGACAGTTTCGTCAATGCTGACCACGATTGATAACTAGCTGCAAAACTTCAGGGCGAAATAACATCTGAAAGCTTCATTCATTAGACAGTTATCATTCATCTTATGTTAAACCACCAAACCTTTGCTTTGAGTGATATCTCTATTCCATCCGCAGGCTGAGGGGGTTAAACGCAACCAGCAATTCCTAAACCATCGTCTTTATTATTATATTTTATTATTGCAGCGAGCAGTGGGAAATCATTGGGGATTACCGTGGATAGTGTCGTGTGCTGCGAGACGATACCGTGAGCATACTCTGCAGAGCGGACATGCTGTGCTGGGGTAATAACACCACAATCCACCTGCTCTCACCCTGTCTGCCGGGCTGGGGAATAAGTGCGTTGGGATAGAGAATGAAGAAGAATATCGCAGCAGGATTTATAGAGAGGGGGAATGATGGAGCTGAGCTGAGCACATTACCCAGCAGGCAGCTCCTATCTAACAGGCCATATGCGAGACAGAAGCTTTACTGCACAAGCATCTGCCGGCTCAGAACCACATTCCTGCCGGAGGGAGAGGGACGGAGCTGACTCAGTACACTGGGAAATAAGACGGGGACAATAATGATCTCTGCAGTTTGATGACCCCTAAAAAGATATTTAGGCTTTTAAATGCCACATTTAGGCTAATTTTTGGCTAATAACCTCATAATTTAAGAAATGCATGGCAGCACAGTGGTTAACATTGCTGCTTCATAGCACTGGGGTCATGGGTTCAACGCCGAACATGTGAGGAGTTTGTATGTTTGGGTGGGTTTCCTCCCACAGTTCAAACACATACCAGTAGGTTAATTAGCATCTGAAGTTATTAGTGTGTCTGAGAGGTAGGGAATATAGATTGTAAGCTCCACTGGGGCAGAGAGTGATGTGAATGATTTATCATCATCATTTATTTATTTATATAGCACCACTAATTCCGCAGCGCTGTACAGAGAACTCACATCAGTCCCTGCCCCATTGGAGCTTACAGTCTAAATTCCCTAACATACACACACACACACATAGACTAGGGTCAATTTAAAAACAGCCAATTAACCTACTAGTATGTTTTTGGAGTGTGGAGGAAACCGGAGCACCTGGAGGAAGCTGACGCAAACACGAGGAAAACATACAAACTCCAGACAGATAAGGCCATGATTGGGAATTGAACTCATGAACCCAGTGCTGTGAGGCAGAAGTGCTAACCACTGAGCCACCGTGCTGCTCACAATTCTCATCTAACTCCAAAAGAGAAGGAACAGTGAATCAAGAACAGTCTCTGCCTTTACTGTGGAGAATCTGGTCATCTTCTTCCTTCCTGTCCCAAGTGGCTGGGGAACGCTCTCTCCTAGGCGATATCAGGGGGGGGTTGTCCTAGGATCTGAGTCCTTTACTCCCTGTTCTCTGAAGAATCCAGAATTTCTCATGCCTGTAACCCTAATTTCTTCTGATGGCTCCCATGACTTGCTCGCCTTCACGGACTCCAGATCCGCTGGAATTTCGTTTCTTTCACCCTGGCAGCCAAGCTCCATCTACCTTTGTCTCCTCTGCTGCAACCCCTGGTCTTGACCACAGTAGATGGTAATCGAGTCACCAGTAGTGCTTTTTCTTGTGTCACCAATCCAGTTTGGTTGGATGCTGTGAGGGCCCCCCTGTGAACTTACCTCCTTCTGTTGTTCCACTCCCTGTAGCAATTATACGGTAAGTCCTACAGTGACAGCAGGCAGTTAACAGCATAACATTTGCTGTTAGCTGCCTACCATTTTCCTTGAACAAGTGACACTCAGAGACCCGATAAATGTCGGCGGGCCCCCCAGCTGCCCGAGGCCCCTGGGCTGTAGCCCCTTTAGCCCTATTGTTAATCCGGCTCTGGTTGTAGGTAGGAGCTTGTCGCTCTGAGCGGATCAAGTTCCTGATCCTACCACAATCAGTCAATCCTACCATATTGGGGCTACCTTGGCTGATGACCCATTATCCTTAGTTCGATTGGCTCTGTGCACAGGTCTTCTCCTGGGGGTCCTTTTGTAACAAGCATTGCCTCACTCAGGTATCTAGCACTGAGTTCCATCTACCCGGCCTCAACCTTGCCTCAGGTCCAGGGTTACCTGAGCATTACTCAGCCTTCCACAACGTTTTCAACAAGTCTGCCTTTGAAGAGTTACCTCATCATTGGGACAGCATCATTGATCTAATCCCAGGAAAGAACGAACCCAGGGGAAAATAATATGCTTTGTCTCTACCAGAAACCCAAGCCATGCCTGAATATATCAGTATTTCACCAACAGGTAAAGAAAGGGGGAGGATGTAAAGTCATGTGTAGAGACTAAGAAGGAGCGGTTGGTGATGTAAGAGGAAAACCAGGAGAGGACAGTGTTACAGAGGCCTATAGATTTGAGAGTTTGCAAAAGGAGTGCATGGTCAAGGGTATGGAAGGCAGCAGGGAGGTCAAGAAGGTTGAGAAGGGAGTAGTGTCTTTGGATTTAGCGAGGAGAAGGTCATTAGTGACCTTAGTGAGGGCAGTTTCAGTGGAGTGGAGGGGGCGAAAACCGGATTGGAGTGGGTCAAGGAGTGAGTGAAATGAGAGATAGGAGGTGGGACGGTTGTGGACAACTCGTTCAAGGAGTTTGGAGACAAAAGGAAGAAGCAAAATTGTGATTCGGTATTCTCTGTACAGGGCTGTGTTATATGTTGACATTATGTTGCACAGTAAGACTTGCCTCTAGTCTCCAAACCTTCAAGCGTTCTCTGAAAACCCAGCTCTTCAGACAAGCTTATGATATTCCTCAACCACCATCTTAATCTCCCCTATTACCACCCTCTACACAGCTAACACAAGACAACAACCCTCTGACCAACATTGGTACACACACACAGCCCACTCAGTACTTTTACCTTTGCGTTCTAGCTGGTCCAGTGTGCAATATGATGTATCACATGTCCTTGTGTTTCAAACTCCCATTGTCCTATAGACTGTAAGCTTGCGAGCAGGGTTCTCTTACCTCTCTGTCTGTATGTATTATTGTTTTATTACTTTTTGTTCCCAATTGTAAAGCGCTACGGAATTTGCTGGCGCTATATAGACGATGATGATGATGATATATAAAAAAATAGAAAGTAAGCATGATGGGCTTCATTCAAGTCCAAACGCAACTTGAACATAAGGTGAGTTTTAAAAATGAGCAAGTGGATCTCAAGATACGTTTCCATTGGAATCTACATGGAAGTCTATCCAATACTTGCCACATGTAGACGCACAGAACAGACTGCAGTTTACGCATATGTGTAAGTACAATACAAAGCCACATCAGAACGCAAAAAAAAATTATTTGATCATAATAAAAAATAACAACTGTTAAAAGTATAATCATTTATATTAGATTTCAAATACAAAAAAAGGTTTTCTATTAATTACATATGTAAAGATGACTTCAATCCATACAGCACATATAGGGCCTGATTCACGATGGCTACCAAAACAAACGTATTGTGCATTGTTTTTTTTTTCTAAACGCAAATAAATCGGGCATATCCACGTCCGTATGCAACAAGGAGCGGATGTGAAGATCTGTCTGGTGATGAATACGGGTCTAGATCCGCTCTGCTCTAACAGACAATACACTGCAGGATACGTCCAATACATGTGTGGGATATAAAGTCACAAATGAACGTGCAGAAAAAGGAAGAAAAAAATAATGTCACCTGTTATAATATAGTCAGTAATGACGAAATATTTTAAAAAAATATTGTTGGTTTTTTTTTTCATTTTTTCTCTCCATAAAATACATTTATTAGGATGTTTTTAATGTCTGCTGTACATAAAATGCATTCGCTGGTAATCGGCGTTTACACCTGACTTGTAATTGGTACAAGTGATACAACAAATAACTTGAATCACCTTAGAGATGCCCAAAGCTTGAATCAGGCGCCTCTGCATGTGCTCCAGCTTGGCACGCCCGCATTGTACATGGCCTACGTGCAAACGCCCATTCACCTCCTCCTTCTGCCCATGAGTCTGTGGGCTGTAGTAAGGGTCCATTGTTCTCGAAGATGATTGGACGTTGCTGCATTTCTGGCGTATGGTTCGTTTCTGGGCGAGCACAGATGAATTTTACATGAAGAACAGCTCGTACATGGCTTACGTTAGTCCGCCACTTCCCTCCCCCGTTTCACCTCTAAAGTCATAAACGGTCATCTGTGTTCAGATACAAAAGGCATGTAAGTCGCATACAGAATAGATGCAAATTATATTAATAATCTGCCCTCATAAACGCATAACAATGCAACAGAGCTGACAAAATTAGCCCGTGTGTTGAGAATTTAGACTGTAAGCTCCATTGGGGCAGGTACTAATGTGAATGACAATCATATTCTCTGTACAGTGCTTCGGAATTGGTGGTGCTAATTAAATAAATGATTATATTAATGATGAATAGAGGCATAATGCACCCACAAGTACCATATAACCCCCCCCAGTATTGTTCACAAAATTTGCCCCCAGAACCTAAGCCCCGGAGTGACTCCACACAACGATGGCCTGTACACAATGCAGCGCCCATTCATGTGACCAGTATATGCCCATTCTACTTACCAGTAGCACCATGTGCCCCTCTGCGCAGAGCTTTACACAATATGTCCATGGTCTGTCCCTGTTCTTCTGCTCTCATCTACTTCTCAAGCACTTTTTTAAATGTTTTCTGGATGTTAGACACAATCATTCTCACGCATACCCCACACCTCTTCCTTTCTGAAAGAAAATGACTGGAAACTAATTTTATGTCTCAAAACTGATTAAAAATGTCCAAAATTTGTGTAATGTCCCCTTTACAATGCTGTATAAACTATTAGAGCCACAATCAGCATCATACAACAAGAGTAGAATAGGAATAAGCGATGGCCCAAAGCCACAGATGGAAGGAGGATAAACAGACAGAACAATACCACAAACTTGTCACAATGAACCAGTCAGTGCAAATGTTTACTTTATCTAGGTAACATTCTATGGGAAAAGCTCAGAGACAACCATTACCTGGAGATTAGTATAAGCCAGGAGCTCACTACAGCTAGCAGGACAGACAGGGTGTGATCAGCCACGATGATGACGATCTCCTGATATAATCTGTGCTGCTGGGGGGACCCTGCGCCTTCCACTATATAACTCTCAATCTGTGGCTTCCTGCTGCCTCCATTCCCCTCCTCACATCATGTCACTGCCCCTGTCACATACAGCCCTGTCTTTACTAACACATCACTCATCTCCTGATATACTCTGTGCTGCTGGGGGAACCTGCTCATTCCACTATATAACTCTCAGTCTGTGGCTTCCTGCTGCCTCCATTCCCCTCCTCACATCATGTCACTGCCCCTGTCACATACAGCCCTGTCTTTACTAACACATTACTCATCTCCTGATATACTCTGTGCTGCTGGGGGAACCTGCTCATTCCACTATATAACTCTCAGTCTGTGGCTTCCTGCTGCCTCCATTCCCGTCCTCACATCATGTAACTGCCCCTGTCACATATAGCCCTGTCCTCACTAACACATCACTCATCTCCTGATATACTCTGTGCTGCTGGGGGACCCTACTCCTTCCACTATATAACCCTCAGACTGTGGCTTCCTGCTGCCTGGGGAACCTTTATAAAAACAGGGGCATGGAACCAATCAGCCACTTGTCTTCTTTTGTTGAACTGTACTAGTACAATGACAGCATCTAATTGGCTGATACTTGTTCTAGCCTCTTTTTCCTCTGTCCTAGTTTTCATAAATACCCCCCAAAGTGTATATCTGTGACTTGTCCTATAACTAGGACTATGGGCAGATCTTTCTTGGAGGCTGGTGTGATGGCTCCATACTATCTTTCAGGATTTGGTGCAGATCGCCCCACAATTTTGCAGCTATCTCTTTAAAACAGACTGAAGCCACAGAACTGACCTCATGAAAAAGCCGTATGTCAGCCATCCATCACCGAAATGGACAGTGACTCAGAGACACAGTTTTTAAGCAGCTAATTACAATGATGCAATGAGAGCTCTGCGGAATTACTCTGCAATGACCTCCGGTCTCTTCATTGACATCAGAAATCCAACCACCATACTGGATCTATTTGCCCTGTGGCATCGATGGCTAAAACTCACCGGGGTCCCTCTACATTTCCTCCCAACCAAACGCTACAGATCAATAACCAGGATTTTATATTATATTTTTCAAGAAAACATTAGAGGGTGGCGGCCAGGACTTGTGTATGGAACATCTGTCCAGAAAAATGATCCTAATAGCACAGGGGGGTAGAGGGAGAGGAGCTGGGGTCTGTGGGATAAATGATTAGTATCTCCAGTGAGCAGCTGGATAATTCAGCTTAATGTTAGTGAGTAACTAATAGGAGCTGACACATTGCCATGGGAGGTTGCTCCTACAGCGCAATTAACTAATTATTTTTTTAAGCCATTTTCTCTGGAAAGGCAGACTCGCTAGGACACTGTTTCTTTTCCATTTGTTTTGTGCAAATGAAATTTCGTTGGTGATGTTGTGAAATAGCTCTGATTGCACAGATTACTTTCCCCCGACGCCCCGTCCATCTTACAACATATGTTGATAATGTGGCTTTTGTGCAAGGAGGATTTGACATTAAGCTGGCAGACACTCGCTATATCCTGAGATTAGGAATCCGAGGTCGGTCATTTCATATGTAGAACATATGTGATACACATGATGGCACAGAATCAACGCGGAGCCGCCAATTACACAGAGCTGTCAGTTACTAAGCTTAGATTGGCGCAAGTGCGTTTAGATTTGCGCAGGGGTGCGTAGGTTTGTGAAGCACTTTTGGAGAAGCAGCCATTTTCTAAGACTGAGGGGGAGGAGCTGGGTGGAGATAGGCGGAGGGAAGGCGTTCCTACTGAAATACGGAGCATGCGTACCACGACGAATATGAAACAGTAACAAGATTTCAATTTGTGGAGCTAGATTATTGCAATGAGATAAAGTTGGGGGAGGGGGCATTTTCCGGGTAGTCCTTGCCGTGCACGGCCATTCCCCCCTGCCCAAAATCACCTGAATTCTAAACCAGCTCATAACTGGCGGAGATCAGGTCTCACGTTAAACTGTATGGTGCACTTCGGCAGAGGGGAGGATTTGAAGGCTCAATCGGAGTAATAAAGTATCAAACATCACACAAAGAATTTGCCTGTAATAGAGACAATCCCCATACACATTGCGCTGTTTAAAGTTAAAAAAGTGCCCCCCCCCCTAAACCATCCTCACTTGATCAGTGCAGGGCTGGTGCCTCTGTAGGGGGAGAGTATATGTGTGAGACGGGTGGGGAGGGTGGAGAGTGTGAGTGGGGTGGTGGAGGGAGAGCGAGTGTGTGTGTGTGTGTGTGTGGGGGGGGGGGGGAAGAGAGTGTGTGTGTGTGTGTGGGGAGTGTATGTGTGTGTGTATTTAGGAGAGTGTGTATGTGTGTGGGGGGGAGAGTGTGTGTGTGTATATGTGGGGAGGGAGAGTGTGTATGTATGTGTATATGTGGGGGGGGAGAGTGTGTGTGTGTGTGGGGGGAGAGTGTGTATGTGTGTGGGGGTGGGGGTGGGGGTGTGTGTGGGGAGAGTGTATGTGTGTGTGGGGGGGAGAGTGTGTATGTGTGTGGGGGGGAGAGTGTGTGTGTGTGGGGAGAGTGTATGTGTGTGTGTGGGAGAGTATGTGTGTGGGGGGAAGAGTGTGTGTGTGTGTGTGTGGGGAGAGTGTATGTGTGTGTGGGGGGGAGAGTGTGTATGTGTGTGGGGGAGAGTGTGTATGTGTGTGTGGGGGGGAGAGTGTGTGTGTGTGTGTATATGTGTGGGGTGGAATGTGTGTGTGTGGGGGGAGTGTGTGTGTGTGTGTGTGTGTGGAGAGTGTGTGTGTGTGTATGTGTGTGGGGGGGAGTGTGTGTGGGGGAGAGTGTGTGTGTATATATGTGTGTGGGGAGAGTGTGTGTGTGTGGGGGGGACTCTGTGTGTATGTATGTTTGTGGGGGGGAGTTTGTGTGGGGGTGTTGAGGGAGAGTGTATGTTGTGTGGGGGGGAGAGTGGGTGGAGGAAGGCTTGAAATATGCTGGGGCTCTTTCCAGCCTTCCTGTGCTGGGGGGGTGGGTCAGGGTAATAAACAACATTTCGTACCCCTGCGATGGCAACTTTGCAACCCCTGTGGTCCTATATGAGGGGTTCCTAACATAATCTGGGTGTAGAAGAAACATAGACAAGTATTATATTAATAAAATAACAAACAAGCGGCAACATCTTGGATTTTATGTATCACGTAGAATGGTTAATTTCCTACAACAATGAAAACATTACACACTAGTTTACCTCTCCCAGCGCTGGCTTATTATGGGGATAGAGGCAGGACCAGTAGATTATTTAGACAGCAGGGGGTCCGAGAAGGCTGCTGATCGAGGGGGATTCAAATACACTTTATGCAGCAACAAGAAATATGAACGTGAAGACAGAGTTTGCAATAAAATGGGAACGAGTAATGGGAATCTGTATACACATATGCGTTTTACTGAGACTTCCCGGAGAAAACATTCACATACATCTCATATAACATCTTAAGGGGGAAACTCCATCTCCTTAAAGGAGAGATAAACCCACAACAATGACTGTGAATTAATATAATGTGTCATTTCTCTTGTTACAATGTTTGTTTTCCTGAACACGGTTCAATCTTCTGGCTTTTGCATTATTAACATCACTGAAAGCAGGGTGCCAAACCTTTTTTGGTCAGAGGACCCCATTGGGAAGATAGGACTTATTGGTAGGGGCCACAATAAAGCTTAACTTGTTCATACGTGTAACATGCAGAGAAGTTAGTAGTGGAACAGAGGAAACTCTTTACAGTTACACCACAAGTCTCTACATTGTTAGATGTGTGTCCAGCGGGCGTTTTGCGCTACCGTCTTAAAGGGACACTGATACAAAAAATATTGTTTTACATTGTCTAATAATAGTTTTGTGATGGTACAAAAAGAAAATGTTAATGTTTTACTCTCAGTTTAGTTGCTTTGGAATCTCCTAGTTTGCAGCTCCACTAACACATCAGACAGACCCAGGGGCCTCGGACTGTGGGGGGCTCCAATCCCCTGCACCCACAGAATTTCTTCCACTGGTTAGTCCAGCTCCAGCACTCAGGGTTAAAGACACTATCAGTTAATTACAGTTAATACCGCTACCTATTGCTTTACAGGACAGTGGAAAAGGAGAAGCCATTGAGGGTGAGGGAGAAAAGTTACAGCGATAACCACTTCAGCACCAATAATAAAACCCTACAGCCAAACATATAGGCAAAATAATAGTTCCACTCAGACCCCGCCCTGAAACGCCCTATCGCGCCTTCTCTACGATCACCCACGCCCACTTAGTACTATATAAATGGTAGCCAGGGTCTCATTGGTTGCTATGGGCAGCACCTCCCCTTCTCTCTTTTAGAAGTTTTAGTTAATCTACCACTTATTGTGTTAATTAATGCACTACAGTACAATTTTGATGATGCGGTCCCTTTAAGACATCAGCCCATTAGCTTACATATGACTTTTGCAATCTCTCTCTTGTGTAGTTGGGAGTGCCCAGCATGCTGGGACCTGTAGTTCCACAACAACTGGGTTGCAAGAGGCCGCCCACATCCTTCTTTGACAATAGTCAACGCCAGAGCTCTGTAAACTACAGTTTGGCTTTGTTATCTTTGGAAGGCGTGAAAGGGTTAATTTCTTCCATCGTGTTCCCTAAATCCCAGCCAGGTCATCCTAAATCTGACTCGCTCTTCTCTGTCTCGGGGGGCTCTGGTTTAGCAGGAATACAATTCACAGTCAAACAGCATTTTGCAAAACCATGTAGGTCCAACACCTAACCCCATCCATCCATTGCAAAGATTCAAATCAGTCCAATCACACTTACAGCATTTCTACGCCCTGCGCTATTTCACTTCTATACCGTCTGAGAGGCAAATACGTCCTAGTAGGAGAAGCAAACTGTGCGTACTCCAAAACAGGAAAAAAATCCCTTCTAATGAATAGCACATGGTGCTTGAGGGGCCCCGAAGAGAAAGCAAAATACATCTATCTGACTGCTCCAATCAAAACAGCGAACCGTCTCCTGCTAGCGCAATCCAAAGGGATTGTAGGCAGGCCGTAATAGAGGTATTCAGCAATCACTCAGCGCTTAACCCCTGACGAGCACATAATGCCTGCAAACTGCTGTTATCACTGGCTATATATACTTACAACTACATTATTTTCAAACTGCCCGGTGGGCAGAGACATTAAGGGGGAACTTTACTCAACAGATGAATGAGGCTTAGATTTGTGGCTAGGCGAAATGGTTGCCCCCTGCAACCTTTAAGAAAATGACAATGATGCATTTAGGGTTTGATTGACAGGTGATATACTGCTATGCAGAGAATGTGGATTAGGCAGGGGACAAGGTCAGGACTGACCATGTGATGTCCTAATTGTCAGGAATGACAGATTGATATAGTTACAGCCACTGGTACCACCACATCCACTAGCCACGGTCTATTACTCGGAATCCTGGTAGCTTTGTCACTCTGGTCATACAGCAGAAAGTAGGGAGACTGTCCCTCATCAGATGAACTCACCTCTCACATCAATTTATTAGTCTTATTCCCTTGGTTCTTTCTTTCTTTGCTGATGAAAAATAAACATGTTTTAGATGTGCAGCCTCTAGTGCCCGTAGGCTCATGCCTACTCCTGATCCATCGGGAATACCCGGGGGAGCGGGGGGGGGGGGATCTGTCAAGTGCAGAGGGTCAAAAATGACAAGATTGGCAGCAGATCCTAGCAAAGTATGCAGGAACCGGGGGAACTACACCAAATTCAGGGACAGTAGGCCAGTTTGGTCCTCCGAGGTCTGCTGCAGGCTGGGGGAGCTCTTCTAGCGCATTAGATCATATAGGCAGCGTGCAGACAGCAAGACGCCTGCAGCAGGGGCAAGGGAAGGCCCTACCCTGACCATAGCAGATATAGGGGGACCCATCAGATCAGGTGGATCTCAGAAACCCAGTCTGCATGTGTGGTTAATGTATGGAACGCCACCCAAAACTGTAGTTGTTTGGTTTTGACAAGTCTTGAAATATTTACACACACACACACAAATACAGATATTCATATATACACATATACACAAACACACACAAACACACACAGTTACTGTACACACACAGTTACATTAGGAATAGCTATGTGACATGCAGAGATCTACATTATGAGGATTACTTATATATATAACACAGAACATTCTCCTGAGACGATTTCCCGGCCCTCTCGGTGTTGTTGGGGTTAATCGAAGGTCTGTCGATCACATGTTTTCGCCGCGATCCCCTGCGATATTGCGTCTTTCCTCACAGCCCCTGAGACCCCTAGAAGGCGACCTTTCCCTATTATGCTTCTTTCTTTCCCTTTTACATGAAAGGACTGAAATAGAAACCACTGTTCCTGACACAATGGCTTCCTGACCTCAGCGTAACCTCCACATAAAATCTGGAGTTCACAGCCCCAGCCTTGAACCCTGCTCTGTGTTTTCATGTGGCCTCTGGATTTCCTGGGGTCAGGCTGCCACTGCTTCATTAGCGGGAGCTATGCACCGGGATCATTTGCCAAAAATGACATCCTGGGAAAATCGTGATGAATTTATGAATTGGGGAGGCCAGGGTAAGGCGCAACGCTGAGGGGCTGGCGGTGCGTGCAGAGATGCCTGCTGATTATTCTCCGGGAGTAAGGTCGCTCTGCAGCCCAGCAGTGTGCAAAGCACTTAGCCACCAAACTCTGGCTCTGCTCCCTGACACTCAGTAACAGATGTGGACCCAGAAACATCACATATTAGAAAAACAAGCTGGATCTAATTCATACAGAGACGTATCCAACCTCACCATGTGACAGGAGCCTTGAATCACTTCTATGTACTGCTGGGGGACCCTGCTCCTTCCACTATATAACTCTCAGTCTGTGGGGTCCTGCTGCCTCCATTCCCCTCCTCACATCATGTCACTGCCCCTGTCACATGCAGCCCTGTCCTCACTAACACATCACTCATCTCCTGATATACTCTGTGCTGCTGGGGGACCCTGCTCCTTCCAAAATATAACTCTCAGTCTGTGGGGTCCTGCTGCCTCCATTCCTCTTCTCACATCATATCACTGCCCCTGTCACATGCAGCCCTGTCCTCACTAACACATCACTCATCTCCTGATATACTCTGTGCTGCTGGGGTCCCTGCTCCTTCCACTATATAACTCTCAGTCTGTGGGGTCCTGCTGCCTCCATTCCCCTCCTCACATCATGTCACTGCCTCTGTCACATGCAGCCCTGTCCTCACTAACACATCACTCATCTCCTGATATACTCTGTGCTGCTGGGGGACCCTGCTCCTTCCAAAATATAACTCTCAGTATGTGGCTTTCTGCTGCCTCCATTCCCCTTCTCACATCATGTCACTGCCCCTGTCACATGGAGCCCTGTCCTCACTAACACATCACTCATCTCCTGATATACTCTGTGCTGCTGGGGGTCCCTGCTCCTTCCACTATATAACGCTCAGTCTGTGGGGTCCTGCTGCCTCCATTCCCCTCCTCACATCATGTCACTACCTCTGTCACATGCGGCCCTGTCCTCACTAACACATCACTCATCTCCTGATATACTCTGTGCTGCTGGGGGACCCTGCTCCTTCCAAAATATAACTCTCAGTATGTGGCTTTCTGCTGCCTCCATTCCCCTTCTCACATCATGTCACTGCCCCTGTCACATGGAGCCCTGTCCTCACTAACACATCACTCATCTCCTGATATACTCTGTGCTGCTGGGGGTCCCTGCTCCTTCCACTATATAACGCTCAGTCTGTGGGGTCCTGCTGCCTCCATTCCCCTCCTCACATCATGTCACTGCCTCTGTCACATGCGGCCCTGTCCTCACTAACACATCACTCATCTCCTGATATACTCTGTGCTGCTGGGGGACCCTGCTCCTTCCAAAATATAACTCTCAGTATGTGGCTTTCTGCTGCCTCCATTCCCCTCCTCACATCATGTCACTGCCCCTGTCACATGCAGGCCTGTCCTCACTAACACATCACTCATCTCCTGATATACTCTGTGCTGCTGGGGAACCCTGCTCCTTCCACTGTATAACTCTCAGTCTGTGGCTTCCTGCTACCTCCATTCCCCTCCTCACATCATGTTAGTGTCCCACATTTTGATGGTAAACCATGACAATCAGGGTGACATTCTCTATTATCACCAAGAGTGTGTGACACTAATCTCTGTGTATCACAAGACTGGGCTGTGGATATTGCTGCTTTAAGTAATTCTCAGCTTTAAAAATTCATCAACTAATCGCTAGAATCAAAATATTTAACAAGCAAAGACCTTGGGGATAAACTGTTTATAGGCCAAAGAACAATAGTACAATATAACAGCGTCTTACAAAACATCATTCACTTCTCGCTGAAGCGCCCGGTTAATAAGTCACAGACATTGTTAGTCATGTCGGAGAACGAGATCTCTTAATTAAATGCTCAATGCTATTCTAGCGAAATGGGAGTTAATTACTGTGGAAATCAACTAATGTCCTGTAATTTGTGTTCTTTGTCCTTTACCACTAATTTGCAGAATAGTTAATAACGCACCATTACGGGGTTCTAAGAGTTTATTTTAGCCTAATAATGCCTCGGAAACGTCTGGAGAGTGCAAAGTTTCAGAGAATTAAATCTTTTAGTCTTTAGTAAGGGAGGGGGGGGGGGGGGAAAAAGAAAAATGCCCTTCACTTTATATGAAATAAAGATGCAAAAATGAGGTCATACTTAGCCCAGTTGCCAGGATTCTGATTAAATGAACTGCATGACTATGTGTTTACCATACTAAAAAAATTAGGCCCTCCCAAACATTTTCCAGGGTTGCTAAGAAACCTCACGAAGAATTCATCACTCTTAGGAATACGTTTTGCCAGAGCTGCCATTTATATACATATTCATACCACATCACTCAGTATATAACTGTGCAGATAAACTGTGTATGATTATAGACGGACCTTCTGTACAGAGGACTTGTCTCTGCCCCATGTGTTCACGCAGTGCAATTTTAATATGGATTGCCCACCTATAAAAGCCCACTGAAGCACTCGTTTTGTCCTAACACAGCCGAAAAACACAGTACATATTTTGTGCATGTAAAAATAAAACATACTTGCCTACTTTATCATTTCCTCTCCAGAATCTCAGGTGCGAATGAGGGTGCAAGCTGCAAATTTTGTCACTTTAAACACACCCCCTGCGGAAAAATAAAGCAAAGTGGAAACTACAGTTTAATGCCAAAAAATGCAAAATCATGCACTTGGGTCTCAAAAACCCAAAGGCTAAATATAGTACAGATGGCATAGTAATGTAAACTAATGAGGATGAAAGGGATCTAGGAGTCACTATTTCAGGTGACTTACAGGCAGGTAAGTAATGTAACAAAGCAATGAGGAAGACAAGTCAGATGCTTGGTTGTATAGGCAGAGGAATCAGTAGCAGAAAGAAAGAAGTAATAATACCACTGTATAGGTCATTGGTACGGCCTCATCTAGATTACTGTGTACAGTTCTGGAGGCCGTATCTCCAGGAGGATATAAATACATTACAGACTGTACAAAGAAGGTGTGTGCATGGCCTACAGCACAAAACTTACCCGGAAAGACTAAAAGATCTTATTATGTATAGTTTGGAGCAGAGAAGGGAACGGGGGCACATGAGAGAAACTTTCATATATATTAAGGGTTATAACAAGGTGCAGGAGGGAAACATTCTACAAAGGAAGAGAAGTATTAGAACACGAGGACATGTACTGACACTGGGGGGAAGTAGGTTCAGAGGAAACTACTTCACAGAAAGGGTAGTGGATAAGTGGAATAGCCTCCAGTCAGAGGTGGTAGAGGCTAATACAGTAGAGCAATTTAAAAATGCTTGGGATAGACATAAGGATATTTTTACAAAGAACTAAGGATCAAATAGGGTTTGAGATCACTGTAGATTAAAAAATGGGCATAATATATGGGCCAAGTGGTTCCTATCTGCCGTCAAATTCTATGTTTCTATGTAACTGTGTCAATTTGTCACAGGGGGTCTAAATGATGTAATTTGTGGCAAATTATGCCATCGAAGCCCCCCATCTGTAGGATGTGGGAGAGTGGCCTGCTCATCAGGGGAAAAGGGAGACCTACCTGGTTGTGGTTTAAAATACAGCTTTTATTACGATAAAGTACACAGACTTCTTAGAGCTATAATTATTTCATGATTGTAAACAATGTTCCGGGCATTTTATTATTATTATTATTATTACTGTCCCGACTTTCATCTAAACTGCGGGGACTATTGGGGGGGGGGGGGTGTCATACTCTACATGACCACGCCCTCTATCCTGAATAACAAAGTCAAAATGTTGTAGGGTGTGGCCCAAACCTACCAACTCATCCCTTCAGACCATGCTAAACGCGGCATTCCTGCAGAAGCTGTTATTTTCAAATGCACAATTACTGAGTGAAAAACCAAGCGCATTTGTTTTAAAAAGGGCACATGACAATACAAAGAATCCAAGCAACGCGTGAACACACTAGGTCTCCCTCCCCATAGCCAGCCCCAACATTGCCATGTTACATAAGATGGTTTTGGGATCTCCTTTTCCAAGTGCCTTCTCTTTTACAGACACTTCCTGGGAAGTTGTGAACTATTCACCTTAATCGCCTTGTTGCTCCTCCACCAGGGACCCTTACGCCTCACTGTGGTTTCAGCCGCTGTCCTCAGGCTCTGCCACGTTCTGTCCAGGTACATTGATGCCTTCTCAGCAAGGGGGGACTGGGTGTATGCACGTAGTCAATGTACAGTAAGAACGTGACAATCTCGAGCACACGCAGCAGCCTCCGATTCAAGCTCTGATCATCTCAAAGGTACGTGTTTTTCTGAAGTATCTCTTGCACCAGCTACAGGTCAGGTGTAAGTGCTGATTACTAGTGATGACGGCTGTGTATACAGCTAGAACATGTGTTTGTAATCAGGAGCAGCTGTTAAAATTAATTTAATATACAATAGACATTAATAACATCCTAATAAATGTATTTCAGGTAAAAAAGACCTTACATAAACCCGTATTAAACAAGAGACCTTTCTTCAGATCAGCTTGTAGTTGAATACTGGTGCTTGTATGCCCAAATTACGTTAGTTTTAAAAAAAATGCAGAATACGTTCGTTTCGTTAATGAATCAGGTCTATGATGTTGTCGCTCAGTGAACAGATAATTACACGGGAAGGGCTGTGTGTATATGGAAACGTTCTAATCCCCTGACCAGGGTTACAATGTTTAATATTTGTATCACTGCAAACTATTGTCCTTTATTACCAGTCACTCCAGGCTCATAATGGCCCCCTGCTGTGTCCTTCAGCAAGATTACCCAATGTCACAAGAAGTCTTTTGAATGAATTAGAATTTTCGGATTCGTGTCACTTTAAGCTGAATGTCATCGTCCCACCTGTCAAAGAAATTAAAGGCGCGTGGATGACTCCCTGGCGCAGTGATCAGTGTGAGAGTTTATCCATCTCTGCACCTCTCCCACTGATCAATACAGATTCTTTCCAGAGGGACCGGCGCCTTACAAGCTTGTGGAGAATTCTTGCATTTAAATGAAGGTACTTCAAAGGACATTGCGCAATACAAGATCCAGTCAGTTTGTTATGTAGGACAAAAAGAACGGGCCTGGCTATCCAATTGTTTAAGTTTTACGGAAAATAGGTCAGTACGGTTTGCCTGCATTCTACGCCACTGTTGTTAAAGAAATATTACACACATTCTTTTCATTGGTAGGTAAAACATAAACGGTGCATATGACGAGGAAATGCAGCGGTTTGTTCTGACCATTCCAAATAATAATATACTAAAATACGATGAGTTATATAAAAGCTACATTTTCTTGTGTCTTAATGTTTTGTTTCTCACCGCCATTTCCCCATTGTTCTACTGTGGTAGTGGAGTACTGACTGTTGTGTCCTGTGTACTACGAGCAAACAAATTATCACTATCATAACAATAAAAGTAAATAGAGCAGATTTAATAGGGAAGAACTAACAAAAGAAAATAAAGAGAGCAGATTGCTACACATACATATACTATACATTAAATTTTAAATGAAGAAATCGACCACAACCTGACCCACGCTGGCTCCAACCTAACCAGCCCCAGCTCCCATCCAATGTGGTCATGCC
Organism: Mixophyes fleayi; assembly: GCF_038048845.1. Lineage (NCBI taxonomy): Eukaryota > Metazoa > Chordata > Amphibia > Anura > Limnodynastidae > Mixophyes > Mixophyes fleayi. The sequence goes on along the minus strand of NC_134410.1, from coordinate 128,712,840 downwards.
CCAATATGATAGGCTACGCCCTTTTATCAACAGGGAAATTGAAAACGTCCCACAATAACACGACATCGGGGAATAATGTCATACCACCAAGTGTCCCGTCTCTCCCAGGACTGTCCCACAATAACACGACATTGGGGAATAATGTCATACCACCAAGTGTCCCGTCTCTACCAACACTGTCCCAAAATAACACATCAGGGAATAATGTCATACCACCATGTGTCCCGTCTCTCCTAGGACTGTCCACAATAACAGGACTTTAGGGAATAATGTCATACCACCAAGTGTCCCGTCTCTCCCAGGACTGTCCACAATAACAGGACTTTAGGGAATAATGTCATACCACCATGTGTCCCGTCTCTCCCAGGACTGTCCCACAATAACAGGACATCATGGAATAATCTCACACCACTAAGTGTCCCATGGCTCCTAGGACTGTCCCACAATAACAGGACATCAGGGAATAATGTCATACCACCAGGTGTCCCGTCTCTCCCAGGACTGTCCCACAATAACAGGACATCAGGGAATAATGTCATACCACTAAGTGTCCCGTCTCTCCCAACACTGTCCCACAATAAGAGGACATCAGGGAATAATGTCATACCACTAAGTGTCCAGTCTCTCCCAACACTGTCCCACAATAAGAGGACATCAGGGAATAATGTCATACCACAAAGTGTCCCGTCTCTCCCAACACTGTCCCACAATAAGAGGACATCAGGGAATAATGTCATACCACTAAGTGTCCCGTCTCTCCCAACGCTGTCCCACAATAACTGGACATCAGGGAATAATGTCATATCACCAAGTGTCCCGTCTCTCATAACACTGTCCCACAATAACAGGACATTGGGGAATAATGTCATACCACCATGTGTCCCGTCTCTCCTAGGACTGTCCACAATAACTGGACATCAGGGAATAATGTCATACCACCATGTGTCCTGTCTCTCCCAGGACTGTCCCACAATAACAGGACATCGTGGAATAATCTCACACCACTAAGTGTCCCATGGCTCCTAGGACTGTCCCACAATAACAGGACATCAGGGAATAATGTCATACCACCAGGTGTCCCGTCTCTCCCAGGACTGTCCCACAATAACAGGACATCAGGGAATAATGTCATACCACTAAGTGTCCCGTCTCTCCCAACACTGTCCCACAATAAGAGGACATCAGGGAATAATGTCATACCACTAAGTGTCCAGTCTCTCCCAACACTCTCCCACAATAAGAGGACATCAGGGAATAATGTCATACCACAAAGTGTCCCGTCTCTCCCAACACTGTCCCACAATAAGAGGACATCAGGGAATAATGTCATACCACTAAGTGTCCCGTCTCTCCCAACGCTGTCCCACAATAACAGGACATCAGGGAATAATGTCATACCACCAAGTGTCCCGTCTCTCCCAGGACTGTCCCACAATAGCTGGACATCAGGGAATAATGTCATACCACCAAGTGTCCCGTCTCTCCCAACACTGTCCCACAATAACAGGACATCGGGAACTAATGTCATACCACCATGTGTCCTGTCTCACCTAGGACTGTCCACAATAACAGGACATCAGAGAATAATGTCATACCACCAAGTGTCCCGTCTCTCCCAGGACTGTCCTACAATAACAGGACATCATGGAATAATATCACACCACTAAGTGTCCCATGTCTCCTAGGGCTGTCTACAATAACAAGACATCGGGGAATAATGTCATACCATCATGTGTCCCGTCTCTCCTAGGACTGTCCACAATAACAGGACATCAGGTAATAATGTCATACCACCAAGTGTCCCGTCTCTCCTAGGACAGTCCCACAATAACAGGACATTGGGGAATAATATCATACCACCAAGTGTTCGCTCTCTCCCAACACTGTCCCACAATAACAGGACATCAAGGAATAATGTCATACCACCATGTGTCCCGTCTCTCCCAACACTGTCCCACAATAACTGGACATTAGGGAATAATGTCATCTCACCAAGTGTCCCCTCTCTCATAACACTGTCCCACAATAACAGGACATTGGGGAATAATGTCATACCACCATGTGTCCCGTCTCTTCTAGGACTGTCCCATAATAACAGGACATCGGGGACTAATGTCATACCACCATGTGTCCCATCTTTCCTAGGACTGTCCCACAATAACAAGACATCAGGGAATAATGTCATACCACCAAGTGTTCCGTCTCTCCCAACACTGTCCCACAATAACTGGACATCAGGGATTAATGTCATACCACCAAGTGTCCCATCTCTCCCAACACTGTCCCACTATAACTGGACATCAGGGAATAATGTCATACCACCAAGTGTCCCGTCTCTCCCAACACTGTCCCACAATCACTGGACATCAGAGAATAATGTCATACCACCATGTGTCCCATCTCTCCAAGGACTGTCCACAATAACAGGACATCAGGTAATAATGTCATACCACCAAGTGTCCCGTCTCTCCTAGGACAGTCCCACAATAACAGGACATTGGGGAATAATATCATACCACCAAGTGTCCCGTCTCTCCCAACACTGTCCCACAATAACAGGACATCAGGGAATAATGTCATACCACCATGTGTCCCGTCTCTCCCAACACTGTCCCACAATAACTGGACATCAGGGAATAATGTCATATCACCAAGTGTCCCGTCTCTTATAACACTGTCCCACAATAACAGGACATTGGGGAATAATGTCATACCACCATGTGTCCCGTCTCTCCTAGGACTGTCCACAATAACAGGACATCAGGTAATAATGTCATACCACCATGTGTCCCCTCTCTCCCACAATAACTGGACATAAGGGAATAATGTCATACCACCATGTGTCCCGTCTCTCCCAGGACTGTCCACAATAACAGAACATCAGGAAATAATGTCATACCACCATGTGTCCCCTCTCTCCCACAATAACTGGACATAAGGGAATAATGTCATACCACCAAGTGTCCCGTCTCTCCCAGGACTGTTGGACAATAACAGGACATCGGGGAATAATGTCATACCACCAAGTGTCCCGTCTCTCCTAGGACTGTTCCACAATAACTGGACATAAGGGAATAATGTCATACCACCATGTGTCCGATCTCTCCCAGGACCGTCCACAATAACAGGACATCAGGGAATAATGTCATACCACCATGTGTCCCGTCTCTCCCAGGACTGTCGAACAATAACAGGACATCGGGGAATAATGTCATACCACCAAGTGTCCCGTCTCTCCCAGGACTGTCGGACAATAACAGGACATCAGGAAATAATGTCATACCACCAAGTGTCCCATCTCTCCCAGGACTGTCGGACAATAACAGGACATCAGGGAATAATGTCATACCACCAAGTGTCCCGTCTCTCCCAGGACTGTTGGACAATAACAGGACATTGGGGAATAATGTCATACCACCAAGTGTCCCGTCTCTCCTAGGACTGTTCCACAATAACTGGACATAAGGGAATAATGTCATTGTGTCCCGTCTCTCCCAGGACTGTCCACAATAACAGGACATCAGGTAATAATGTCATACCACCAAGTGTCCCGTCTCTCCTAGGACAGTCCCACAATAACAGGACATTGGGGAATAATATCATACCACCAAGTGTCCCGTCTCTCCCAACACTGTCCCACAATAACAGGACATCAGGGAATAATGTCATACCACCATGTGTCCCGTCTCTCCCAACACTGTCCCACAATAACTGGACATCAGGGAATAATGTCATATCACCAAGTGTCCCGTCTCTTATAACACTGTCCCACAATAACAGGACATTGGGGAATAATGTCATACCACCATGTGTCCCGTCTCTCCTAGGACTGTCCACAATAACAGGACATCAGGTAATAATGTCATACCACCATGTGTCCCCTCTCTCCCACAATAACTGGACATAAGGGAATAATGTCATACCACCATGTGTCCCGTCTCTCCCAGGACTGTCCACAATAACAGAACATCAGGAAATAATGTCATACCACCATGTGTCCCATCTCTCCCAGGACTGTCGGACAATAACAGGACATCAGGGAATAATGTCATACCACCAAGTGTCCCGTCTCTCCCAGGACTGTTGGACAATAACAGGACATCGGGGAATAATGTCATACCACCAAGTGTCCCGTCTCTCCTAGGACTGTTCCACAATAACTGGACATAAGGGAATAATGTCATACCACCATGTGTCCGATCTCTCCCAGGACCGTCCACAATAACAGGACATCAGGGAATAATGTCATACCACCATGTGTCCCGTCTCTCCCAGGACTGTCGAACAATAACAGGACATCGGGGAATAATGTCATACCACCAAGTGTCCCGTCTCTCCCAGGACTGTCGGACAATAACAGGACATCAGGAAATAATGTCATACCACCAAGTGTCCCATCTCTCCCAGGACTGTCGGACAATAACAGGACATCAGGGAATAATGTCATACCACCAAGTGTCCCGTCTCTCCCAGGACTGTTGGACAATAACAGGACATTGGGGAATAATGTCATACCACCAAGTGTCCCGTCTCTCCTAGGACTGTTCCACAATAACTGGACATAAGGGAATAATGTCATTGTGTCCCGTCTCTCCCAGGACTGTCCACAATAACAGGACATCAGGGAATAATGTCATACCACCATGTGTCCCATCTCTCCCAGGACTGTCGGACAATAACAGGACATCAGGGAATAATGTCATACCACCAAGTGTCCCGTCTCTCCCAGGACTGTTGGACAATAACAGGACATCAGGGAATAATGTCATACCACCAAGTGTCCCGTCTCTCCTAGGACTGTTCCACAATAACTGGACATAAGGGAATAATGTCATACCACCATGTGTCCGATCTCTCCCAGGACCGTCCACAATAACAGGACATCAGGGAATAATGTCATACCACCATGTGTCCCGTCTCTCCCAGGACTGTCGAACAATAACAGGACATCGGGGAATAATGTCATACCACCAAGTGTCCCGTCTCTCCCAGGACTGTCGGACAATAACAGGACATCAGGAAATAATGTCATACCACCAAGTGTCCCGTCTCTCCCAGGACTGTCGGACAATAACAGGACATCGGGGAATAATGTCATACCACCAAGTGTCCGTCTCTCCTAGGACTGTTCCACAATAACTGGACATAAGGGAATAATGTCATACCACCATGTGTCCCATCTCTCCCAGGACTGTCCCACAATAACAGAACATCGGGGAATAATGTCATACCACCATGTGTTCCATCTCTCCCAGGACTGTCCCACAATAACAGGACATCGGGGAATAATGTCATACCACCATGTATCCCGTCTCTCCCAGGACTGTCCCACAATAACAGGACATCGTGGAATAATGTCATACCACCATATCTCTCCTAGCACTGCCTTGGTTTTGACCTATTTATACCAAATTTCTGCCCAAGTCAGGACATTTCAGAGCTTGTCAGAATGAGGACAGGCTGATCAAAGGACATTCCAGGATTTTGATGGGAGGTTACCAGATCCCTCTGTTGGGTTCCAAAGCTGTGGGACTCTACAGCATGTCCGATAGACATGGGTATGGTGTATATTATCCTCTGCAAACACGGACACACATAAAGCTATCTATATATATTCTGTGTTTCCTTTAAACCAGAGTTTTACCATCCCACTAATAATGTTACCCTTCCAAAATGTGATTACGGAGGCTGTTAACTCACTAACACGGGGTCACCACGTATAATCTGCCAATTTATTAATATAGATTTTGTAATGACTTCTGACACAGGTGAAAATTGAAGCACAAAGATTAATTTATCATCGTTCCTCTAATCCCCCAATGACCCCCTCGCCTCTTAGCAGGGGATCCGGATCATGTCGTCAGGCTCCCTCCCGTATACAAACCCGATCTCCTCTATTCCCTAAGGTGAATGTTGCATTTTTATTTTATGTTTCAGACATAAAATTGTATGGCTTCATTTAGGGTGACAATGAATTGCCGGCAATGTGGCGTATGGGCATCACCTCGATGTTCGGGTGCGTACGTTGCCGGCCTTTACGGTAGGAATCTCTGCTCATTTTTATGAGCACCACTTTGGGGTGCGAGTATAAAATGAGTGGAGATTTCCGTCATAACTTCGACGCAATATGTCTCCATGGACAATCCGGAGAAACCTTGCGCCAAATTAAATTGCCCCAAAAAGTTGGATGCAGTTTCCCACCAAATGTATGCAGAAAAAGATGTACGTAAAAAAAGCATACTTACATGTGTATGATGATTCTCAAATCTCATGAGGTGTAGAACTCAAAAACAGTAGTATTTGTATATCAGAAGTAGGCATGACGTACACTTGTGTAATGAGAGCATACAGAACCGGTTTTAAAGTGTTAACAGTAATCGCTAAAATCCAATTTGTACACAATATAATAATGTAATGAGCTGTTATATACACAAGTCAGAACAGAGTCTTCACGGTTATTAATAAAAGCAAAAGTCACATTGACCATGTAAAATGTAATTAAATACAAAGGGCCTGATTCATGAAGGAAAGGAAAAAAAAATTTCTCCTGGACAAAACCATGTTACAGTGCAAGGGATGCAAATGAGTTTATTATTTTGCACACAACTTAAATACTGGTCAGTGTGCAATCAGCCAATCAGAAGCAACTATATAGTGCGGCTGGTATTCACCATCGTCAATACGCCTCCTAAGAAGTGTATCTGGGGATGCATCCATGTCTAATGATGTCACACTTAATGTAATCAGCTAACGCCTGCCAGCCCCCGTTCCTCCACTTTAGGTATAAGGGAACTCCAGGGTACGTTGTGCAAGAATATACTTATGGACGCATTTTTAGGTGCATATGCGCAGTACAGAAATGTGCGTCTTACGTATAAAACAAATGGCGCACCTTTAAAAGTGAAAGTGCTCCACCCTGAAATGTGTACTGTCAATCAAAGCCTAGATCCCACCTGAAACAAACAGCTTCTTTAGATTCTCAAGGTAACGTACAATCTCCCCCCTCCGTATAGGCTCGGTTACAGTATGGGAATCAGATATAGATGTCAGTCAGTATAGCGCAACTAGCAGAAAACCTGCCCTTTGTATTTCAGCCACAATTTCCGTCCACGGACTCAGGGAAACACTTTCTTGTAGCTCACAGAGATGCCAGAACAAGACAATAATGAATGAGTAATGATGGTGGGAGGAGGCGGTGGAGGGGGGCACAGTAAAGAGATAAAATTGGATAACTGCTGATAAATCCTTGTGATTACAGAGAGTCTGAGTGCTGGGCACCAGGAGGAGGTTTAAGGATGGAGAATTTCCTTCCTAGCTGGTTTATTATTTACACTGAGTACACAGGAGCCCTTAATACAGGAACAGTACAACTTGATGTGGGGGCTGGGTGTTTGTGTTAATCCATCATGTGTGGAAGCCTTTGGCCGCTGGAGGGGACATCGTAGATCTGTTCTTGTGATAAACTTGATTAGCGAGATAGCCGGCAGGATCAATGGCTCCAAAAGGGTCTTTCCTAAACTCATATGAATACAATTGGTCTGACAGACACTCACAGACGCAGATGGAGATGGAAAGCGACAATCCGCCCTCCTGGAAAGCCCAGATTTGCATTCTGGGTTCTTTTACCACGGCGTTCATATGTCGCATGAGCGAAAAGCGCGTTTAGTTGTCGATGTGGTTTTCTTGTGTTGATTTCACACTTGGCAAACAGTTCATTCACCTAATTAAAAAGGTTATAGATGCTCTCAAAACATTCTGCACACTGTGTACTACTAAACAATATTGCAAGCGGGATGTTCTGCGTCACGGGGAAAGGTTTGTTTTAGCAGTTGTTTAGGGTTTTGTTTAATTTGTGATTTCATTGCGACTATTTCCAAGGAAAGAATCTACGGGCACGCAAGCTGTATTCTGAAAAAGAGCGCGGAACTTGTGCATAGTTTCGACCCAGTCAGCAGTTACACCTGCCCTGTAGCTGGGGCAAACAATACGACTGAAACCAAGTGCATTTACGAGAAACCCAGGACTTGACTTGGCCACATTTGCGGTTGCGCGCTTTTACTGCACAATGTCTAAGTTAGTCCGTCCCTTCCCTCCGCTGCTCTGCTTGTGAAGTTGTAGGCAGTCATTTGCGTTCAGACATGAATTGCGTGCATTGGTGTAACGTCCGTCACTAAGCACGCGCAGAGCTGTTTCACGCTAGATATGGACTTACGTCCGAACCTGAATTAGGCAATGCATTTACAAAGGTGGCAGCTTTGCGGTGGGGCACAAAGTCCAGCTGGGTAATGGGTTCAGTCTGTGGGTGTAACGAGATGGGTGGATATTTCTGGCAGCATGGGGTAGCAAGATAATTCAATGAGCAGAACGGGAGCTGACTCAGGAGACTGGAGGTCTGACCTTTGTCTTATTTAGGAAGAAATTAAAACATAATTAATTACAATACGTCCTGTTAATACTAAAGCAGTATTTCTTTTGCAGAATGTTTAGTAAATGAAACAAAAGTGCTGCTATGTCTATGGGGCGATTTGTTCAAAAGTCACTGCAAGGTAAAAACCAATTCTAACATTTTCACCACAATGTGACCGTTTGGGGGCTCAGTTCCATTGATGATTATTAGTGAATCGTTATATATATTTGCAATGCAACTAATTTGGCTGCTCCTCATAATATTGCTAAATGCAAATATATATATATAGAAACAGTTATTGTTTTGTGCAAAATTAACTAATGTCTAATGTGTATTACTGAACAATTACATTGAACACTTTAGTGATACATTTATCAAACGTTCTAAAACGGACAAGTGGAGGAGTTGCCCCTATCAACCAATCAGATTCTAGAATGTACTAGATAAATGATAGCTACAATCTGATTACTTGCTATAGGCAACACCTCCCATTTTCCTTTTCAGAAGGTTGGATAAATCTACTCCTAAATTGAAAATAAACTTAGAATAAAATTGAGTTTATCTTCTCTTCTCTTTAACATACAATTCTATAGTTGAAACCTTATTCCAGACTTTTCTGTTAGGGGATATGTACGGAGCAGCATATCCGATTATGCCTAGAGGCTCTTGTTGAGCACGGTCATAGTTCATCTTCTATTTAGAGTGCAATCACTGTGGTTCAGAAGGAGAGACTTTGTATGTTCTCCCCATGTTTGCATGTGTTTCCTTCCGGTGCTCCAGTTTACTCCCACACTCACAAAACATTCTGGTAGCTTAATTGGCGTCTGACAAAATGAACCCTGTGTGTTTGTGTGGCAGGGAATTTAGATTGTAAGCTCCATTGGGGCAGAGACTGATATGAATGATTATATATCCTCTGTACAGCGCTCTGTATTATTGGCACTCTATAAATAAACGATAATAATATTGTCTTCTCCGCCATGTTATTTGTAAATTATTATTACAACAGCTGTTACTCTCATAACTGGATGTAAATATTTCCATCATGTGTCATATTTGATTACATAGGACTCCGGCAACAAACAACAAATATGTAATTTCTTTACGGGGGTTAAACAATCCTGCACGGTCCCACGCCTGCTCTTGCGTCCAAAAAACTGCTGCGCTTTTCAACTGGGGACAGGACATTAAAAAACGCCTTTGTTCTAGAGGAACGGGCGGACTCGCAGCCAAGTCTGTTTATTTTTTTGTTCTTTTTACCAGGAACTGTGCGAAGCTGGGGAAAAGGAAAAAAAAAGCCTATATAAGTCAACTGGACTTTTCCCAGCAAAGCTGCATTCCTGGTGCTCTGTGCAGCTCTACTCTTGGCAGAGAATGAATCGCAGGCGAGGGAAAGTCTAGAACACCGGGGAGAAGACAGTAGCCCAGTCAGCTCAACTGGGGAACATCTCTATACAGAGCCGTCCAACGTTTCATCGTTCCTGGAGATTATTTATGACGCTCCCTTGTAACTAAACCATAAATTATTCTGAAAGGGGTCTGGTCGGACATAGGAGAGTGGGGTGACGGACATTACCTAGGTCTGAGGCAGAGAACGATTTCTTCAGCTGTCGCAGAAAAGCGAAAGGAATTCTATTTGGACCCCATCTTGGGCAATTGTGCCACAGACCCATTGAAGGTTACGCCAAAAGAAAACAAAGCAGAGTGGGAGCAAATACGAGTTTCATTTATGTCTTAAATAAGTTATGAGAGTGAAGGGACATCACTGTGTTTGTTACATTTAAATATTTTAATCACATCGTCTTATGTGCGCCTATAATATTAACCCAGATAGCACAAAAGGCCCCATTGAAAGCAATGACCAGGACCTAATCATCCCACCTTGAGCTACTTTGAGCACCCTCGAAGGTCCTACAGAAACCGGCCGGCTGGGATATGCCTTCACGCCTCTTGAAATTCACCTCAACAGTCCCAATTTTTTTTTTTTGCAGAAAGGTCCTTATTTTTGGTGGTTAAAATGAACATGGCCTTAGCAGAATGTGGAATAATCTTACACTAACCAGAGGTCCAATTTTGTCCCAATTCTTTAACATTGAGAAATGGACCATATAATTTTTTGGAATCCAGCTGAAAGTAGTTATTGACAATTCATTAACTAATAAAGTTTGCATACAGAATGAAATAAGTGGGAGTGTATGAGTGTCAATAACTCATGTTGGATAATAGACTATAAATGTATTTTTTTTCCCCATTTGTCAAAAGAGTGAACTTACTTTGGTCCACAGATTTCCACTGCATTTAAAGTGAATAACACCAGGGGGGGGGGGGGGGAATGTATCAAGCTGCGAGTTTCCGGCTGGTTTGAAAAGTGGAGATGTCGCCTGCAGCAACCAATCAGATTCTACCTGTCAGTTTGTAGAATGTACTAAATGAATGATAACTAAAGTCTGATTGGTTGCTATAGGCAACATCTCCACTTTTCAAACCCACAGGAAACTTGCGTGATACATTTATCCCCAGGTCTATTCCTAAATAGGCACAGTTTAAAGTTTATAAACACTTTGATGCTATTGCATAACTCTGTTATGACCTGCTTTCCCCCTTGATAAGGGGGCGTGGTCACATAGTTTAGTGGGCGTGGTCACATCAGGTTGGGTCCAGGGGCGTGTTCTGAAGTGGCAGGCTGCTCCCAACCCCATTAGAAAAAGAACTCTGCCAACAATCATGGCAGTCAGGACAAAAGGGTCCTAAAGTAGGAAGGGGGGCTCATTTCTCAGGGATAAAAAAAGTCCAACAGAGCTCAAAAAAAACTAAAACTTAACTGATTCGTTTGATCCTATTACCCTTTTTTAATGAGTTCAGTAATAATTTAAGTTATTATATATGCATACAGTGTGTGTGTATGTGTATATATATATATATATATATATACACTTACAATATCTTTGCTTTTCTGATATTGTACATACTCACTAAAGTTTCCCGTGTTACTGTAACACAACCACAATATTGCAATGTTGCCAATAATTTCATACAATAACAGCTAAAAAAAAAACAACAAATTTCTTTCTCTTTTTAAGTTGATAAAATGTTGGCTAATTCTAGTTCCCAAGAAGAAGTTACAGTTGAGGATTTGCCTTGTGCCGATTCTCACCAGCTCTGCGGCTCCCTCAAACCACACAAATAAACAGTGGTAGACAATTTGATTTAGATCAGTGTAACTTTCCACTTCCAGCGGGAATATGGGCAAAGACTAAGATCGACTCTGAAAGGGTCATTTCCTAATGCAGAAAGTTACACAAATGTATCACATTTTATTTTGAGCAAATGTTTGGCCCCCAAGCAATCCCCCCTATTGTGATTTTGGCTATGTCCCATCTACCATCGTCAGGGGCAAATGCAGGATTTGTAGAGGGGGGTTTCCACACCATACCATCAGTGGGCGTGACCAGCATGCATGGGGGCGTGGCTATAATATTAGAGCGTACTTGGCTGCTCTCCAACTCTTCCTATCCCCATAATATACATGGGCAAAGTCAATGCCCGGTCAGGTTTAGCGATAGTCCAGCAGATTCTACACCAATATATGTCCAGGAGAATGGAACAAATTCAAAGCTAAGGTTAGCCAGAAGAACCACAAGTACCAGCGCACCCAGGAACATAATAAAACCTATCACAGACATCACTCAGGGTGCGCACTGATCAAAACATCCACCCATTACTCGCGAGTGTGCCCACTTCAGCGTTTCCAAGTGTGGCGGGAGCCCCCCACTGGGCGTACACCTGCCAATCACCCATAGCAAAGACCAGAGCCCTAAATCCAGCGATGTTCCCTCAGCTCAGAGGGTTTGATGGCAGCGCACACGTCTGCAAATATAACCTCACCTCAAAGTCCTGTCTACGATCACTTCTGCACCCCGCGCTTACTACAACTTTACCTCTCATTGCAGCTTCATCTACTATATCCTAATCGTCATAGGGTCATACAACTTCCAGATCCGTACATTTTATATAATATAATGTGTTTTGCATAACTGGTCCCACTGAAATGAGAACACATCCCGAACTACGCAGCCTCCGTCCCCTGAAGTTCATTAATATATTTGGTCCCAAAAAGTAAACCTTCTTTCATTTGTGCACAGGTCGGATGCATTGAGGTATCTAACCTGCAGAACACCTGACCCATACCTGTCAACCACCTCTTCCTGGGACAGATGCCGCATTTATGCGCTGTAGACTGGGCCCAAAGACATGTGCACAGATAGGCGAAGGATGTCACAAAACAACAGACATTATGGTTATCTGGTAGAACACATCGATGCATAGAAATGGGAAGTAAAATGTACTTTGGGCTTATTTTGAAAGATTTAAACCGGACACACCAGCATTCCCTTGGCCGACGCCATTACGCATTGGCGGAAAATCAAGCCGCAAGGTGACACCAAACCTGGTCATCATCTTAATCAATTTAGGCGGGACAGTCTCGATTTGAGGACTCTGTCACATCATCCCCATTGTGTGCATCTTTGTCACACAACCCCCCCCCCCCCCCCCCCCCCCGCGGGTGTTGCCACACCCTCATCAAGATATGGTCACACCCCCATCAAGATGTGGCCACACCCTCTTTCACAGTGTCCCCATTCAAACAGCTGGAGAGGGGAGTGTTATGAGGGCAGTTACATATCTCGTCATCAAATCCGTTACCTTGCAGGACGAGCGCAGGAAGATTAGCATCGTACGGGGTCTACACTGCTCAATCAGAAGATTATTTACCATTATGTGACAACCCCATAAAATATTTAATCCTGGGAATATACTATTTAAATTAATCCAAAAATATATTTAAAACTTCTTTTTATATATTATATTAGAACAAAATATTTTTTTTCAGTTTCATATTATTTACTTTTTCTCTTTTTCTTTCAAACCACGGTGCCAGCCAGTGATAATTTTATTCCATCAATAACGTATTCACAGATGGCGACGAGGCCCGTACAGCGAGACGCACTGAAGAAAAGGAACGTTTAGCTCGTACTCGGCTCCTGGTCTGAGGATCTCTGGATTGCAACTCATGGGAAAAAAAATAATGAGCAGCGAAAGGTTGTTGACCGAACGCCAACAATTTTTTTGCCCAGGAATGAAATCCCAAACTAGAGAGGGCGGAACTGCAGAACGGTCAGGATCAGCTAACACTCCGTCCCCAAATCTCCGGGATTTACAGAGCACAATCCTGCATCTCTTCTCAGGGCCGGAAAATGTTTCACCTCTTCGCTTCCCGGTACTCAGTCATTTTCAAGCACAACAAGAAAAGTGCTGTATTTCCAGTGCGTCTTAATCAGGAGGCCAAAGAAACATTATAGCGGTGGTACGAAGATAAACAAACATAGCAGGGACCTTTATAGACTAGAAGAATCATATGTCATAGAGTATGGCTGGGGGGGGGGAGTTATAATCGTTATATGGTAACGGGCTCTCGCTGCCTAATTAATCTTGCATTATTTGAATTGATCGAGTCCGTAGGATGAGTGTACTTGACATACAATTGCGTCACTTTAATTGGTGCTTTGTAACAATGTATCACACGGTGCTTCTGTTGAGGCAAATCTGTGTCATTGCAGCAATGATAACAATATTTACTCACAGAAACTGTCAGGATATTCTCACCCCCAGATTATAACCCCCTGTGGTCTGTGTGCCCCAAGTGGTACCTCAGACAAATTCAAGGGGCACCTGGTTCACTTAAATATATCTCAGAATAACATTAACTGTATTAGTAAAGACAAAAACAAAAGCAAACAGATATTTGGGGGCACTTTGTATAAACTAACACACTTTTTTGGAGTACACAGTAAACAATTACCATCACACATTGAGAGACCCCATTCTATTTATCCTTTACTCTGGGGACATGGTGCTGGAGCAGGGCCTGATTATTCAATAGGCTGGCTAGGGCGCAAGGTTTTTGGTGGGGGAGTGGCGCAAAATTGTGTCAGGGAGAGGCCTAAACTGAACTTAATTTTAAAATATAAGAGACTGGTTCGTCTCCAAAGTAAAAAGAAAATATGAAAGAAAGATGCAGTAAGGTTTTAATCCTGACGTATTCCTGTGGCAAAGGCTGAAAACAATGAGTCATCCTCGGGCCGACGCTTGAGTATAAGCGAGTAGGAGAGACAAGGATGGCGACAGGCGCAGGTGTGACAGCCCCCTCCACCCTCCCCCTCTGTAGCGCTCGTTCATGTCTACGTTCCGCTATACAGTTCTGATTTTAATGAAAATAAAATGAATGATAAGGATTGTTAAGTCCCTTTTAAATAGCCAAGTGGAGCAGAGTTTCGAAAACATTGCAGCATAAACATTGGTGGGGGGGGGGGGGGTCTGGAGGATGCTGGATTTTAAATTAAGGATGAGTTTCATCATCATCATCATCATCAGTTATTTATATAGCGCCACTAATTCCGCAGCGCTGTACAGAGAACTCACTCACATCAGTCCCTGCCCCATTGGGGCTTACAGTCTAAATTCCCTAATATAGACACACAGACAGACAGAGAGAGACACTAGGGTCAATTCTAATAGCAGCCAATTAACCTACCAGTATGTTTTTGGAGTGTGGGAGGAAACCGGAGTACCCGGAGGAAACCCACGCAAAAACACGGGGAGAACATACAAACTCCACACAGATAAGGTCATGATCGGGATGAGTTTGTTTTTATCTACTAGACATTAGCCTGGTCTGCAAGGCAAAGGGGCGCTACGAGCGTATTAGCCTAGGGCTGTAGAGAACTACATCACCCAGGGTTTACCTTTGTATTGTGAATTTCTAAATAAATTAAAAATAGGAAACAAACTGGCCACACCCCTGATACAGCAAGACGCAACCTCCTTATATACTGTTGTTGAATGACACTGGAACTATCCTTATATAAACAGGACTTTCAGGAGGGGGGGGGGGGGGGAGCAAAGCTGTGGCAATTTGCTAAGTGTTGAGGATCAGAGAGCTGCCCTCTCCGTCCTATCTCGTGTCTCTCGGTAGGGGGAGGCAGTAACAGGGATGTCACATCAACTCTCTTTTTTCTGCCGCCTGTCACTCACTTTTCAGCCTTCTGCTTAAAAAAATACATCCAGATGTTCAGTAGATTGAAACCCCCCCCAAACTCCAGCCTCCAAGGTCGGCAGACAGGACCTGTTCCTAAGCATTTTACTATTAAAGTGCCAGCGTGTTATTGCCGTAAAGCTCAGAGGGCACTACGTGGTTAAGTTTTTAGAAAAAAATAAATAAAATAAAAAATGTAGGATATAAAAATACATTTTATCAGTAACAGCTGATGCGCGGTACCAGAGATAATTGGGGAGTTACATCTGTGCAGTGAATGGATTTTGGGGAAGAAAATAAAACTAAAATAAGTTTGGGATAGGAATTTTAAATTCTGGTCAAATATAAAATACATATTGACACTATTAAATAGCAAATGTTTTTCTCTTATGATGCAATAGGATGTTGCAATCGTCCACAGAAACTATCGCAACATACTGCTCTTCAGCTAACCCCAAACTGTCCTGATTTAGACAGGATGTACCTGATTTGTGGTCCTTAAAAGGGGTGGAGCTTATGTAGTGGTAGGTGGAGCTTCGCAAAACCTGGGTGTGCTTGCGTGGATCGGGCAGTGTGAGGGCAGATTTGGATGTGCTTACTTTGTCTTTAGAATTGTTGGGAAGTAGGCAAACGGTTACAAAGGGCTACACCTCCCCTAAAAACACTTCTTCAATGTCAGTGCGAGGTATGGCAAATGTGTGCCATTGGTGGGAACAAAGCATGTGACTTGTTAAGGGGATAACGATCTAGTACTTCAGAACTTCTAGCAAACCTCCTAGCTGTCCCGATTTTGGAGGGACAATCCCAATTTGTGATCTCTGAAATGGGCAAAGTCATACTTGCCAACTCTCCCGGAATGTCCGGGAGACTCCCGCATTTTGCGAGAGTCTCCCGGACTCCCGGGCGAGTGTGGCAATCTCCCGAATTCTGCCCACTTCACTAGGCAGTGCCCCGCAGGCGCCAATTTATATCATTGCAAGTGTACTGATTTTTTTATACTGTGTATTAGAAATGTACTTCTGATTTCTGATGCTATAGGCATTTGAGAAAATCTGTTGTGTAGCCTCGAGAGGAAATCCTCATTAAAGCTAATTAGACATTTTTCATGTAAAGTGACCCTTGCTTTAGCCTGAATGGAGGACATTACCTCCCTTTCATGTGTAGTTTTCATCCTGTATCTTAGAACCTGTCTGAACAAAGCAACTAGCAAGTTTTAGAAAATAAGAGATTGGTGTAAATTTTGTTAACTTGCATTGCATTTAAATCCAATTTTAGAGAACATATTGCATCCTGATACTAAATATCTGATGTAATATCTCAGTCTTTGCAGAAACATCTAGGATCAGGGGACGGTGTTACCCCCTGCTAACATGCATGTCAGAATGTGTATAAAAGGAGCACTGTTTGACCATGTAATGTAGTATTATACCATCTGTACCTTCTGAAGATCACTAGTACCACAAACTAGTGTAACTGTCCTTGTTAGGATACTTGAGCTAATAAACATCACTGCTTCAAGATCCTGCTTTGATACCTACTTACCTGCGGAAATTCCTGTGGCCTACAGATTAGACCAAGCTAATCTGTTATCTGGCTGTTCTGAGGCTGGGACCCAACATTCCAGTACCAACGCTCTTCCCACTACCTTGCAGTTCTGGCCAGTGGGAACCATCCACAGCAACCCTGATCTAAAGAAAGCGGTCAGGGGTACCAGCCTAGATACCCAGCGACGGGGGACACTAGCAGCAAAAGTTACCCAGAAGGAACCGGTTCTAGGTTCCAGCGAAGGAGCCTGGTGGTGGCAGCAGCAAGCCCCTCCTACTGCATTTAGAGCAGGGACAGGCTGGGCTGGGGGGGCAGAGGAGCATCTACCCCCCGGGCCGGTCCCATAGTGGACTACCTTGGCTGGTCACTGAGCTACCTGCATTTTTTCCATTTAAATTTTCCTAATGGGCTGCTGAGTCGAGTCTTGCCCTCCGGGCTAAAATTTGCCAGCCCTCCCCTGGTTTAGAGGGGTGCAATTGGGGTAAAGAAAAGGGGCGGGGGCAAGGCAAGCCCAGCTGGTCCCCAACAAGCACAGACAGAGTAGCATAGGAGCTCCATCCTGTCCCCAGGTGAATCATGCGTGAGGCTTATTTTTATGTGGCCACATCTCCGTGGTGACGTGTCCATGCCCCCATGTCCCAATTGAATTACTGCAAAAGTTGGGAAGCATGCAACAGATCCACTGAGAAAGTCATCAAACGCAGATACGCTGAGCCAGCTTTTAATGCCCATTTATCACTCTCACATGTATGTCAACGGACCTCTTACACGGAGTTGCAAAACAAATGTTTTCATAATTTGGGTTTAATTCTTCTGTACATGCTACACTGCCAGCTCTGGAGCAGGGAATAAATCTCAGTAAAGGGATATTACCCAGGAGTGTGTTAGTAGCAGCAGCAAACAGCCATGCAGAAATTCCCCAGCTACATACCAGCATAAATCACATTCCTTGCATCACTCCGGAGCAGTATTTCCATCCTCGGGGTGATAATAGGATCCAGCAGGAGGAAACTATAGCAAGTAGAGCGATGGAGCCTAGATCCAGACCCTTCCCCCACACTCAGGCTAAAAGAGCAGTTACAGGGCAAAGGTTAAAAAGTTCAATGGCCTCCTGGGCCTACTTAGCAGTCGCATCCTCCTAGAGAATGCTGATAGCTATATATGATGAGAGGTAGAAAAGACAACACTGCCATCTTGTGGTGATTTACTGGTAAGACAAGTTCGTTCCACGAAACTTCTCATTTTCACAACAATCAATATCAGTCCTATTTAACTGGATTACCTGCTGGCGGACATATGCTTACTGAAATAAAATGGGTGATAATGTTCGATTTTTTATTTTTATTTTCCAATTGTAATAACCTGGACTGAATAATTAAACTATTTTGAAAACTACATTTAATATCAATGCATTCAACTCAAGCAAATTATTGAAACATAACTTATGTCTCTCACCAGAAGAAATATAAAAAACTCTGCATCTCATATTCAGAAGCAGACTCTCTGTTCATATGCGACAACTATGGAATAAATGCTCCTTAAAAATATTAAATAATGGGTGTATAATAATATTCATATTGCAAGAGTTGCCCTAGCTTCTTTAATTGTGCTTTCACCGCATGCCTGCTGAGAATCACTTGAATAAAGCGTCACTGCCATTGGTCAGAAGTTCTCATCTGCTGGCCAATTAGAGACAGGGATTAACAACACCCGATGTAGGGGCAGGCTTACAGTCACAGTCATTGAATCATTTACTATCACCCCCATGCTAATTATTTTTGTATTAATTAATCCGATGTAATAAACAAAGGAACTCTCTGAATGAGAAGTTCCCACTGAGATGGAATATTCAGTATGTCTCATAACGGATAAGAGATAGTGTGTGTAACAGATAAGAAGGGTGACAGATATTTTGTGGTAAGTCTCAGTAATCAGAGAGTAACAGATATTTCTTCACTCTGGTATCTAAACACTTTTTGTAACTTGTAACTATACAAATGGCAATATTTTGTTACAAGAAAAAACTCTCTAAACTGCTACAGGAAACTCTGCTCAGTTTGGGATCTCTACTGGTAATTGCTCGGTGACAATAAGGCCAGGTACCGACAGTCATTGAGTTTGACATGCTTTAGTTAATATCAATTTACTAGCGTTTGGAGCACACGGCTTCCATAATGCGTTTATACATGGTAACAGATGCTGCAAATCTAGTAATAACTTTAGTGTGTATGGTGACACTAGTGCAGTGTTTTCCAAACTCAGTCCTCAGGTACCCCTAACAGGGCATGTTTTCTAAATCTCCTTGCTGTAGCACAGGTGTATTCATTAGTGACTGACACATTATAATTACACCACCTGTGGATGTGTTACAATGTGTCAGTCAGTAATGAATACACCTGTGCTCCAGCAAAGAGATATGGAAAACCTGCACTGTTGGGGGCCCTGAGGACTGAGATTGGTGAAGCTGCTCTAGAGATTAATAGTGTCATACATGTCTACAAGCACTTTACCAACATTAAAAACACCAGTAAAATGCAATGTAATTAACGCAGAGGGTAAGAGGCCTAAAGGTGCCTCTGAGTATATACATTGTTATATGTCCATTGTTTTTGCCACTGAATCATCTTACCAAAAGCCCCCTCCTCCTGACAATCGTATTCACATATTACACTACAACAACTTGGGGGTGTGGCTAACTGGCAAGAATGAGAATGATGTCACTGACGGCGTGGCGAGGTCAGGAGGGTGCGGGAAATGTCAGGCAGCAGGAGAAGGGGAGACAGACACAACCCCCATTACCCAATATATTTATTTATTACTGTTTTATTTATAGCGCCACCATAATACGCAGCTCTGTTTAGAGAATAGCCGACCAGTATGTCTATGGGAGGAAACTGGCATAACACTGGGAGAACACATAAACTCCAGATAGATAGGGCGCTGGTGGGAAGTGATCACATGGCCCCAGCGCTGTGAGGCAGCAATGCTAACCACTGTGCTGCTCCTATATACTTTATACTCAACACAATTGGGAATTTTTGTGAGATTAAAGTATCTTTAATAAGCGTCTATAAAACACATTTACAGCTGCTAATTGACAGAAGTACCGGCATCAGGGCCTAATTATCCAATAGGCTGCAGCCCAGGGCACTAGGCTTTTTTGGGGGCTGGGGGGGGGTGCAAATTTTTGGGGGATGCAAAATTGTGACAGGCAGAGGTATAAACTGAAAGTTGTTGTAAAATATAAGAGAATAACTGTTCTCCAAAGTAAAAAGCAAACATGAAAGATAAATGTAGTAAGGTTTTAATCTGGACGTATTCCCCTGGTAGAGGCTGAAGACAATGAGACATCCTCGGGCGGGCGCTTGAGGATAAGTGAGTAGGAGAGACAAGGATGGCGACAGGAGACGTGACAGCCCCGCCCCCTCTTCACCCTCAGTAGCGCTCGTTCGTGCCTCTATTCTGCTATTTAGTTCCGACTTTAATGGACACTGAGTGACAGACTGCTGTGACCCTTTTACAAAGCCAAGTGGAGCTGAGTTTCAAAAACACAGGAACATAATTATTGGGGGGGGGGGGAATATTTAATGAAACATGAGTTAGTTTTTACCAACCGCGTATTGTCCTGGTTGGGAAAGCGACGGGAGCTATGAATGTATCAGCCTAGGGCGGCATAAACCGTTAATGAGGCCGTGACCAGCGTTGCTGGGAGAACCTCACGTGGATACTGTTCTATTGACCCTTCATGGAGCAGAAAGGTTCTATGTATTTGGATGGTCGCATAAGCGGCAATTATTGTATAATAATAATCTGATATCTTGTCACTCAGAAAGATCGCTTTATTAATACAACTGCGACATACACACAGTGACATACAACTGCGACATACACGCAGGGATATACACACAGCGACGTACACACAGCGATATACACACAGCGACGTACACGCAGCGACATATACGCAGAGATATACAACTGTGATATACACACAGCAATATACAACTGCAATATACACACAGTGATATACACACAGCCATATACACACAGTGATATATACACAGCCATATACACACAGTGATATACACACAGCCATATACACACAGCCATATACACACAGTGATATACACGCAGCGATTGGTTTTCACCAATTTGATCAGTTAAAAAAAGAAAGAACAACAAATTAGACGGCTTCTGTACATATAAAAACATTATTCCCAGTACACTTATTTATTCACACTATATTTGTGGCTCTTCAGAAACATTACATGACAATTCCCAGTAATAGCCTTCAGGCTACTGTATAAGTAAAATTATATTTTAATAACACACATTCTTATTAACATAAATAAACAATATAAAATAAACACACAGTTTATGCAGCATGAATATAAATATTCCTTGTTCAGATATCACTGCTGTTATCCCATTGTGTACTGAAGCAGTCATTCTGGAAATTTGTTTAGTGTTTTATTATACAGAATTTCTGCAGAGCCAATAATTTACAATGTACACAGGGAACAGACATTGCACACAAAAACCACTGATTCTCTTTGAGAACACTATTTCTATAAATGCTCACACACATACCCACTTGGAACATATGCAGAGCGAATTCAGGCAAGATACGTCAGGCAAACGGACTTATGTTCTAACAGGACAGCGGGTCACATGGGGACACCAGCGATTTGAAAAACGCTATGGTTTTGCATGCGATAGCCGATAGGCTATGAGCGTCTGCTGCATAAGAGTCGCTTTGTAATATCATTGTATGTAGCTCATTATAATTATCATTTGTTGCTAACTGTCATAAATGTAAAACAATTCCGCTGAATCATTCCGCTTCTATTTAGGGCTCCTCAACATGAGCAGAAAAATAATGCAGTATAAACAGCCATTGACCTCTATGCTGAGCGGCCTCAGCTGTGCACACAGACATCCGTGATGTTCGCGGCTTGTAGGTGACAGTGAGAAAACGTCACAGCATCATTTTGCTTTGAGCTCTGAGCAGCGTATATATATATGTTTCTGACGATTACCACAATGGTGTAAACTTAAGGGTACCCTCGTTTTCAGATGCGGTGAGAATGTGTGATACTGTAATCAGCACATCTTGTGTAGTGAACAAACCAAAAAAATACTTCTGTTACAGTCAAGATTTGAATTGCTCGAAATAAATCCTGATCCCGTTGTTAAATTTATCGCCCAGCGTTCTGTAGCCAGCGAATCCTGTTCATGTGGCAATCGTTCCAATGTGCGATAATACCAACAATCCTTGTGATGGAAAAACATTCATCACAGACGCTGTTTTCAAACTTCTTGGGAACTACAAGTCAGACAGATTTTCTCCCGATGTTATTTACTTTACAGTACAAATATTACATCCAGATGTCTGGACAATACCAGGGAAGTATCTGATTTCTTCTTTCGTACTGGTGCATCTAAATCCATCAATATCTAACCTCTAATTCAAGCGGGAGTGTTACCTCTTAAAGGGACTTTTCATTTTCCCTTTGTATCTATCTGACAAGTAAACATTAAGTGATTAATGTCAATTCTTGTTACTGAACTTTACACCGTTTCGGTGCTGGTTAGTTTTCGCAGCTCGCCATTGGGTGAGATCATTTGTGAAATCATCGGGGTGAAATTTAATGTAAATTGTTGGTACTTTGGGGCTATGATCTTATTTTG
The DNA here is from genome assembly GCF_038048845.1 of Mixophyes fleayi. NCBI lineage: Eukaryota > Metazoa > Chordata > Amphibia > Anura > Limnodynastidae > Mixophyes > Mixophyes fleayi. Next base: position 128,690,107 of record NC_134410.1, on the reverse strand, counting down.
GAGGGGAAGGGGGTTTGGGGGATTCTCTGTTGCACTGTAACTAATATTTTAGGTTATATGTAAGGAAATACACACCATATGGAGACTAAGAAGTGAATGGTTGGAGAGACACCCGTAGGACCTTCTAGTATCCTGTAGGGTTTACCTTTGGACCAATATCATTCTCAGTTATGTTACCAGCTCTTTACCTGTGATCACATTTTACTTCACTTTAGAGATTCTTTGAACTCCGGCATCTGGAGAACTGAGAAAGACTCAACCACATCGGCTTCTGGTCCAGGGAGTAACTATCATCAGAGAAGGGCTCGCGGCTCTATGGTAGATCTGTTAAGGCTTCTACCTGGCTCTCCTATGTCATAGTTCACCTTTATAGCCGTTTCAGTGACCGCATATGGACCATGTCGGGTTGGAAAGAACTTCTATTCTACAGAAGGAACCAACACAAGGATTCCGTCTCCTGGTTTGCGCATACACAGCCATGACGACCGTAAACACCGATACATGCATAAAATCAGTCTGCGCGGGCCATAGGCCAGTGGACTCAAGATCATCATCATCATTTTATTTATATAACGCCACTGATTCCGCAGCGCTGTACAGAGAACTCACTCACAACAGTCCCTGCCCCATTGGCGCTTACAGTCTAAATTCCCTAATATACACACACAGTGAGACACACAGACTATGGTCAATTTGTTAGCAGCCAATTAACCTACCAGTATGTTTTTGGAGTGTGGGAGGAAACCGGAGCACCCAGAGGAAACCCACGCAAACACGGGGAGAACATACAAACTCCTCACAGATTAGGCCATGGTCGGGAATTGAACTCATGACCCTAGTGCTGTAAGGCAGAAGTGCTAACTACTGAGCCACCGTGCTGCCCCAATTAATCTTCAAGTGCAAAGGACCCTTACAGCAGCATATGATTTCAGGGGCAGAGCAGGAAGGGGACTGGACGTATGCACATAGTCACTGTACAGTAAGGGCCAATCTCAAGCGCACGCAGCAGCGTCTGATTCAAGTTTTGGGCATCTCTAAGGTACGTGATTTTCTGTTGTATCACTTGCACCAGCTACAGGTCAGGTGTAAGTGCTGATTACTAGTGATGACGGCTGTGTATACAGCTAGAACATGTGTTTGTATCAGGAGCAACTGTAAAAATGTATTTTATGTACAGTAGATATTAATAACATCCTAATAAATGTATTTCATAAGAACAACACAACAAAACAATTTAATTTTTGAATGTTTTGTCATTAATGACTATATTATTAACAGGTGACATTATTTGAATACTTTTATTTTTTTTCTGTGCATTATTTTGTGGCTTTATATTCCACACATGTATTGGATGTATCCTGCAGTGTATTGTCTGTTAGAGCAGAGCGGACCCAGACTGTCTGTCTGGGGGTGATAAACAGACATTTTGGGGTGAAAGAGAGACTGCAGTAGGCACTCAGAACTGTGGTTACATTGTATGAAACAGTAATCGATAAGACCAACAGTACACCTCTAGAAGGGAGAGTTTTCCAAACCTTAAAAATCCAATTCAATGTTAACAAACAAGTAGACTCAGTTCTTACACACACACACACACACACACACACACACACACACACACACACACACACACACACACACACACACACACACACACACACATTATATATCTTTAAAAAATGTCTGTTTTTCATGAAAAGCAATTACCTGTAATAGATAGTAATTATAAAAGGATGTGTTCAGTATTCAGCCCTGTAATTGTAGATTTGTACTGACAGTAAGAAGTTAGCTTTCATTTATCAATTATTACTAATTAGTTTTCAATTAGTTTAAGTGTTGCTCAACTTTCCACCATAGTATGATTTTAACCTACATTTCCATATAGAGATTAATGGATTTATTTTATGTAACGGACAAAAAAAATTACTTAACATTGGAATAACTTGTATATTATATCTAAAGTATATTTTTTATATCCAAAAGATTTCTTTAATCATTTTCGCTGGATAAATCTTTCCCTCAATTTAGGAAGTTATTTGTGAAACTCTCTCATTAGTGTAGTAGTTGTGTTTAACCAGCACTTCATTCAAACGTGTACTTGTCAATTAGAAAGAAACTGTAATACAGGCTGCAGGAATGTCATATGCTTATATTGTTTTATTAAATCACATAATTGCTTTCGATAGAGCCCATCTGGGACCAATGTAGGGTACTTCTACAAGAAACACGTGCAGCTTTAAAAGTATCATTTAAAACACGAGTGCCTTGCATATTGTGTGGAGAGGCAAGCGCCCCAGAATGGCTCTCTCACGTCTGTTCCGACCTAAATTAAGAGGTGGCCTGGCAGCTCCCGATCTGGAACTTTACCAAGAAGCTGCTAAGCTTGACCAGCTTAAGGATTGGACTGCACCTTACCCTCGCAAACCGTGGGCCTCTATTGAAGGCCAAGTGGTATCCCCGCTTCCGATAGTGGACTTATTTTGGCTAGATGGCAAGTCTAGGCCGTCCACAGCGTCAGCTCTGCCTAGTGTTAGTGACTCTTTAGTGAGCGGAGAGAACATGGTTAAGGTCACTCAGGAATTTTCCCTCCCCTCCTCTCACCTCTCCCTTCTTGCGGTGGCGACATTAATTCCCAACCTGCGACTGGGTCTATGGATCTCCCGAGGTGTCACTAAGGTCTCAGACCTCTTTGAGCAAGGTACCTTGGTCCTCTCTTCAGGAGCACTTCCAAATCTCGTCTGCGGACTTCTACTAATACCGTCGGTCACATCATTGGACCCAGTCGCAGCAATCCTGCCCATACCCGCCACGGACCCCCCCCCCCCCCCCTCTGCTGCTTGTGAAGCGGTTGATATACTCACGTTCCCACGCTGGGGGCATATCCGCTTGCTACCAATGTCTCTTGACAGCTCCCAAGTATTGTAAATTGCAAGTCCAAGTGCAATGGGAAACTGATCTCGGTCAGTCCCTGACAGATGAGGACCATGTTCTTAAAAATGTTTACACCATGTCGAAATGTATCAATCACTCAGAAATGCTCATTAAAATGATCCATAGATTATATTACACCCTTGTTAAACTACATAAAATTTGGCCCTCTGTTTCTCATCTCTGTTGGAGGGAGTGCGGGGAAGCCGGATCCCTCTTTCATATTTTCTGGTCTTGCCCCAAAATTGAGTCTCTATGGAACAAAGTTTTTGGACTAATACAAGTAACTTCATTGTCTATTATACTGCACCCATCTCTGGCCCTTCTCCAATTCTATCCACCGGACTTCCCGGCTCACCGCCGTTATGTCACAGGACACATTAATTGCTACCAGAGCAGCCATCGCTCAAGACTGGAAGAGCCCGGCTCTCCCGCCCTCTTCAAAATTATAGCAAAAAGTCAGCATAGCTATGTGATGGAAGTATAGGTTTCAAATATTCCACTTCTGTCTCTTCCCCCCTAATGAAGTGGTTCACTTGGTTTGATTACTATTCTACCCATAGGTCTGCCCTCTCGCCTTCTGGGTCCATCTAGGATAGTACTATATTTTCTTGACCCGCCTTCCATAGGGGCCTATTGCGTTCCCCACCTGACTACCTACTTATAGCAGCTCCAGGAACTACTCCATCCCTTATACCCCCTCCCCCACACCCTCCCCATTTTTATCCTTTAGCTTGTACTATACCCTTTATTTTGATATGTTTTTGCATGTGTTAACAATACATGATGCTTTTTAATGCCACTTGAGCTTTGTTTGTTCATACATATATTTACTTTGTCATTCCTCACTTGTGTTATTTTTTTTGTGCTTTTTCTTTGGAAAATCTAATAAAAGTATTTTGGAGTTAAAAAAAAAAGTAGCTTTTAAATTAATTTTTTCTAAGATCAATTTGGACAGTAAGTTTCTCTGCACTAAACATAACCGTATTAGATATATATGGTATATTCGCTGGGAGCGCTTAATATTGGAGTTAAGGGAAAGTAAATTGTCCGCTCTGTATTATTAGGGAGATATTCTGATGTCTGAGTGTCACCTGGTTTTCACCAAAGTTGGATACTCCCATAGAGCAAATATTATTAAAGGGACTGACTTCCAAATCTATTAATCCCCTGTTTGGCTTATGACTAGGAGCATGTTCAGTATCATGTTTTGTGTCACCCTCCCTAAATCATGCAGTGAGAATGGGGTCTTATATCTGACCTCAGTGGTCTGATCTCCTTCAAAATGTAAAAGGAACCCTCATTCAGGGTCCTCTCCTTCAAAGTGTAAAGGGAACCCTCATTCAGGGTCATCTCCTTCAAAGCGTAAAGGGAACCCTCATTCAGGGTCATCTCCTTCAAAGCGTAAAGGGAACCCTCATTCAGGGTTTACTGCTCTCTGAGGGTTCTTGCAATTCTGGTTGCAAAATACCCAGAAAATCAAAATAGTGTGGAAAATTATACAAAATTCACTTTGAAAATGTATGTGTAATATCGGTTAAATTTTAAGTGGGGCTAAGCACTCCCTCTTTTTTGGAAGCTGCGCATACATACTTCAATTTTCGATAATTATTTCTGGTTATAAGTGAGCGCTGGTGTTTATTGCTACTCTTTTTCTCCCCAAGTATAGAAAGCATATTCCTAACACCCCTTCATGTGCAAATAGGGGACCCACACATACCTAGAAATTAATAAAACCACAAGGGGTAATCCTGTCCCTTATTACATAGCATATGTTCAGCACTTAACTAATAGCCTTTAGCTGTATGTCATACTTCTAACATTTAAAACTTTTTAATGAATATTTAGATCCTTGGTTAGCGGTTCTGCCAATATTCCGGCCATCCAGTTACAAACTACGGTCTTCGTCTCCACTTTACCCTGTGTAGTAACATCTGCTACACTAAATGTTGTGATTTTTGGAATCGGTAGCGGCGCTCTTTTCTTACAGAAGGTGAAGATGATTTAAAGAGACATTATGCTGAGCTGATTTGCCTCATGCTGCACTATAATGAGCGTAGTATTGCTTATATAACAGATTACTTCATTATGTGTGCGGTACTCGCATCCTCCACCACTTGTGACAATCTGGGGGACAGTGACTTGGGATCATTTTTTCACACTCCTATTGGGCAAGACATAGTAAAACAAAAAGTGCTCTGTTTAAAGGCATCTCCTAATGATTTATTTGCACATATGGTGGCACTGAAACATAAAACATAAAGGAAACTTTAGCGATTAATAATCTATCAGCATCCTGACTACCGCTGGGCGGATCCTCCTCACCAACTTAATAAAACAAAATATAATTCCATGCTATCAGGAACAGAACACCTTTGCTGACAATGTTTGTGTTCCGTATCTTGCATGAATTTGCTCTGTGCTCGAAAACGGAACTTACAGCAATGAACGCTATTGAATGCAATTCATGTCCGAACGCAAATGACACTTACGACTGCCTATGATTTGAGGGGTGGAACGGGGGAGGAGAAGGACGGGCAAATGTAGGCAATTTACAGGGTGTGCCGAGGGCACTCTGACGCAAATGCGAACGATTCAAGTCCTGTGTTTCTCGTAAGTTTGCTTGGTTTCAGCTACAGGGCAGGTGTAAGTGCCGACTGATAGTGATGACTGACACGGCATTGTCTTTGAATTAACAACTGCATGCCTGCGTGTTACTAGCTGTCACAGAACACGTGTATGCCAGGAACACTGACTATATAATTGCATTGTGTGTGCAGTACGCTTTAAGAACATCCTAGTTTATGTATATGAGTTGTTCCTCTGTTTTATGATTTATTTTGCATGCATGCTGATATGACCTTATATTGCACACGTGTGTATCCTTTACGGTGTTAACATATGGAACGTAGCGGTTAGGCAGAGCGCAGTTACACCAAGATTCCAATCGAAACGCATTTCTGTATCTGCACAGAATTGAATACTGGCAGAACTACACTCAAGTTCCGCGCTCATTTTTTAAACGCAAGTTGCGTTCGGACACGAATCAGCCGCTTAGAGGGCATTACTGTCTCTTTTTGCTAGCCTCGGGTCTAAGCTTGTGTCCTCTTATATTGCTTTCCTTGTTGCTCTCTCTTCTCCTCCTAACCCCCTTCCTATTCCTACCTAACCCCCCTCCTCCTTTGCTTTCCCCGTTTCCTAGTCCCCTCTCCTAACAATTTACTTGGCCATTTACTAAGAGAAGCATTCCCACAAGTCCTCCGCTCTGACATTCTCTGAACCACTTTCTTTTAACAAGCTCCTCAACATACCGCGCCCAGCTCTCCATTTATATCTGTTATAATAGATTTATTCAACTGCCTACAGATGTTCCGTTTTATTATGCACAAACATCTAATATAATGGCTTATACATCCTCTCAGAAGCAGTAATAGACTGTGCATTATGCTGTTTTGAGACTCCTTGTACATTATGGCATGCTGCCGTTAGCCATTACGCTCTTTGCTTTGAGCAATCTCTCCTACACTCCGAGTTTTCACATAATTATTAGTGGTATGGACAGGACCAGCCTTCTGGGTCCTCTAGACTCTCCATCCATATAAACAGTGATTGGACTGTTTCTATAATTCACAGAGGAATTATTCTTTAGTGCCCAGCAGGTCACAGATCTGATGCTCAGTTTTAGCTTTCAAATCTTTTTCCTTCTTTTCAGTTATTTGTCTTCCACTCTTCTGTCTGACCTTATCTTCCCTCTTGATTGTTCCTCTCTTACTTCCTCAATCTTGTTTGTCTTCCTAATCACCCCCTTCCTCCCAAAGGTCTCCGTTTGCATGGTATGGTCCATGCCACACTACTGAAGTTCTTCACAACTTCCAGTCATCTTCTGTCTGGTGCATCTCAAATTCTCTCTCCCTTTGACTATGGCCGATTCATCCAAAGTGACCTCCGATTACGTGAAAATAAGCAGTTATAACGTTTAAGGCCTCAATATCCCTCAGAAACGGTGAACGTAAGGATCATGCTCGACTGAAAGTCAACGTGGCATTTCCAAAAGAGACCCGTCACACAGCTAATCCTAAATTCTAGCATACCGCTTGCCCTTCTGACTCTACCAAAAGTTAATGAGTGATGAAACTACATAAATAATCAGTCTCCTTTCCCCTAACAAAAATATGCACAGACCCTATTGGTTGTTCTTTCATCCTTACAGGACGCATTTTGGCAATCGTGTCATCTTCATACCCTACTGGAGGAAAGAGAAGCAGAGAAGAAATATTATACAATAAAACTTTTATTTCAATAATTAAAACAATGTCTGTAATCATGCAAAATAAAAAAAATAGTGCACATAGACAAAAAAGTAATAATTCCCATATCAGATCTCAAGATCTACAGTAACCGCATTTTATTGAATCAGTGTATTTGGTGAATGTATCTTAAGGCAATTTAATTTAACATGCTTGTGATCTACAGTACTAACACCAATACACTGCGAATCTCCAAACTTTGGGACATTCACATATGCCATTTATACAAACTTAGCCCTAATTTGGGGTAATACAATTTATTGAGGGCACCAACATTACATGGATAGTACTTTTTTATTGCATAATCTCTTTAGTGAGAGAGTATAAATATATATATATCCCACTTATTTCCATTTGACTGTTGATTCAGTAATATGCAGATACATTAGAATACTGTAGGTCCTCATTTCTGATATTTTAATTATCACGTTTTTTTATCTATATTTGCAATATTTTTCTATTTTACACTACCGAGAATTGCAGACATTGTTTTAATTATTGAAATAATAGTTATTTGTATCATTTTCCAATCAGTGCACTCAATCACTGCATTTCTCTGCTTCTCTTTAGTATACAACAGCAATCAGAGCAGCACCAACCTCTTAATTCTATTAATAACTACGATATTTGTATTTTTTTCTTAATAATAAAGGTTAGAGGGGGCTCCTTAATTTATGGTTCTGGAAAATAATCCTATTAGTCTGTGCAGTTGTGTACCTTGTTACACTATTAGAGGAATAAACATTGTGACGTCTTAAGTGTCGGAAAAGGAGATACAAGGGTACTAAAAGTGTCAAGCCTTCTAAAGCTCCACTTTCAGACAGTTCAGATCCAGTAATTATAATTTGCCCCTGCCTTAATACTGCATCTAAATAATTTCACTAATGCATGTCTTTCAAAAGAAACTAGGTTAGCAGCAGAAATTACGAGGTGTGACAGCCTTTATTATGTAACACAACTAATCAGCAACAAACAGTATATGCAGAGTATCTGATGCAGGCTATTAGGTTCAGAATCATATGCAGATGGCTCTGCTATTCACAGGCAGAAATGCAGGATACAAAAAAAGTCCAGAGTAATCTGAGACAGACCCAGAGTCCCTCAGAACAGCCAGCCCCAATAGTACTTGCATAAGTATAAAAGTCAATGCAAATCCTCTCCACTCCAATTGAATTGAGTGGAGCTGCACAACTGATGGTCAGGACTCAGGCTGGAATGGATGTGGAGTAACTGAACATCAGAGCGATGTCCCACCAGAGGTCAGCAAACAGAACGGGTTGTATAAATGGTAACACTGTCGTGGTTTTCTCAGGACACCACCTCAGCCAGGAATAGAGCGCAGAGTATTTGTCAGTCAGGCAGGTAACAGGGACACAAACGATCAGGCAGAGCCAGGAATCAGAACCAGAATCGCAGTCACACGTACCAGGGATCAGAACCAAAAAGTAGACACAGGATAATACAGCACAGGAACCAGGACGTTACCACTAAAAGCACAACACTAACACTGGTAAAGATGGAGCGTCAGGAAATGCCTTAACTAGTGCAGACAACCAATCAGGATAATGCAGGTAACACATCTACAAGACAAGCCTAACTGAAAGCAGAGAGCTCTCACACACAGAGAAACAGCAACAATAACAGATAACAGAAGTAAAATCCTAACAATATTGGTTCAGGGGTGCACTTTGGGTGGTTTCCTGTTGCTAAAAAAACACCTCCCCCCCCCCCACACAAACACACATACATACAAGGAGGAAACAGCGTCTAGGAACTGGCATTAAAATAAAACAATAACACTTTGTCTGCAGTCTACGCAACGATTTTTGTGGGGATCTGCCTATGTTTTAATGAGCTTTGGCTTCAACAAAATGGCCACCATTCTTCTTATTATTTTTAGCTCTAGTGAATAGTTCCTATGTTTTGACTTGAGTGTTTTTCTGTGATCAGGAAAATGTTATAATAATAAAAGTGCTGCGGTCATTGCACAAGTCTACGTCTCTTTATTTGAGGAGAATACCTGAACTAAATTGAGGCAGCTTTCACAGACTAGTCTACAATTCTTGCTCCAAAGGTCTAAATGTACAATTTCCCTCCTCACCTCGGAGTCCGTTGAGTACAAAGCGGGACGGATAATGAGCGCACAGGAGCTGCCTCTTCTTTTCAGGGAATATAAGACATTGTTGTCTTCCGAAAACATTTATTTTATAGAATATTGCTCCGCTAGTCCCTGTGTGTTATATAATAAGTCACTTCTCTCTTCCCCGACTCCGCTTACCTTCCATTAGCTTGTGACAACAATAGCAGCTACTTCATGAGGCAATCACGCTAAGAGCCATCATTATGGTCTACCGTAGAATAAGAGCAGACAATTACCAGTCCAGGACTCAGCAAATCAAATATACAGATTTACAGAGATTTATGTAAACTGCAGCTTTATGGGAGTATGGGGGTGAGGGGTATATCAAACGCAGGAAGCCATTACTAAGGGACTCATTTGCAAAGCGGTAATAACCAAGGTGCGGTGTACAAACTTTTTTTTTTTGAGACATTGCGCACTGATATTGGTGTGTCTAGAATTCCACTGTGTGTTTTTGGTAGTGCAAAAAGTAGATTATTAATATGAGATAAAGGGATAGAGAGGGAGTATTTTTAGGCCCGTTCTTTGCTGTGTGGAAGGGAGCACAGACATTACCACTGTGCAAAAATCACACCGCAAATCTCTTTAGCTTTCACCGGTGAGAATGCATGATCTCTGCTTTCCTCAACGCTGCCTGCAAACTATAAGTGCACCAAAGGTTTGTAGGGAACTAGATAAATCTCAAGGGATGCACCGTACAACGACGTGAACTTTTCCCATTAGACTATGCAAACTACTATTCCACGGTGAAAGTCGCCATCTTTCTCTTCAAACCAAGGCCGACCTCTTGGCCCACCAACACCAGTTTGTATATCTCACCCTGTTTGCGCGGGTTTCCTCCCACACTCCAAAAACATACAGGTAGATTAATAGGGAACATAAATTGAAACCTCCACTGAATGGTGTGAATAATTAAATATTCTCTATAAATTGCTGTGTAATATGTGGGTGCTATATAAATAACTGCTAATAAATTGGAATAAAAAATAAAGCACATGAAAGGTATAATATATATATATATATATATATATATATATATATATATATACACACACACACACATATATACATATGACACGTATATACATATAGACACGTATATACATACACATATATACATATAGACACGTATATACATACACACATATATACATTGACACGTATATACATACACACATTTTATATATATATATATATATACACACACACACACACACAAACACATATACAGTCAAGTCCATAAATATTGGGACATCGACACAATTCTCATATTTTGGGCTCTATACACCACCACAATGGATTTGAAATAAAACTACCAAGATGTGCTTTAACTGCAGATTTTCAGCTTTAATTTGAGGGTATTTACATCCAAATCAGGTGAACGGTTTAGGAATTACAACGGTTTCTATATGTGCCTCACACTTATATAATCTTATATAATCAACAATCCAGGATTATGGCATAATATTACGACTTTTATGGAATATGGTTTATTAGTAGTTTTTATTTTATTTATGTTATAATGATTTATATATTGACTGTTCTTTGAGATTAAAACAATTATTATATGTCACTATAACTCTACGGTGGTATTTTCACCTTAGATAGGATCTAATTGTGCTTTTTTGTTCTGTTTGTTTTTCCTTTTTTAAATTGAAGTTGACACACAACAACTTCTATGAAGAAGCAGCATTTCTGATCCACTTCTAAGTGTATTAATGGTGTTTTAAACTGTGTTTTGTTTAATGTTTTATAACATATAAAAGTATAGAATATTATAAGTCAGCACCAGGATTCTTTGCCTAATTTGGACGTAGGATTAGAAACATTTTTGAATACAGTATTGGTTGAAAGATCGATGAAAGATCATTGATCAGAAGAGGAAGAGGTTATCAATGAAGAACCTTTTTAAGATCTTTATTGGTGAAATTATTACTGGCAAAACATGCATTTTGGTCTTTAAAAATCCAAAGTCTGAGAACAGTGTTAACGGCACAAAAATGGAAAGTACTTAGGAGGAGAGAGACCGATGAGTCCCTGTTTCAGGTACCGTTAAAAAGCAAAGGCGAAGAGTCCAAAATTAGGGTACTTAGGAAAAGGAATTAGTATCAGAACATAAGAGGTAGTATTATATAGGACATTGGTAAGAACCCATCTGTAAAACTGAGTTCAGTGCTGGCAGCCAGCTCTCCAATAGGATACAAATAAATTAGAGATATCTTAAGTAGTGTCTGATCTGTATCACAAAACTTATCAGGAAAGGACAGAGAGTCTCAATATATACAACTTGGAGCAGAAAAGGAAGAGGGGAGTAGGATAGAAGTATTCAAACGTATCAAGGGTTTAACCTTCCTAGAGGAAAAGAGGTATTAGAACAAACACTGGAGGGTAGCAGGTGTAGGAGAGGTCTGTGCAAGAATCACTTTACTAAACGGGGAGTAGACAGATGGAATAACTTTACAGCAGAGGTGGTAGAGGCTACTATGGTAGGGGAATGTAAACATGCATCAGTCTATTCTATATCTAAACAACAGGATCAAATAGAGTGAGATTATCAGAGATAAAAATTGGGCAGATTAGATTGGCTCTGTGTTTTTTTATCTGACATTAAATATTTATATGTCCCTATACCGAACTACATGTCAGTATAACAATCCCCATGGGACAGTAAACAGTCAAGTAACATTCCCATAGAGCTACATAAGGCCCCTATTTAGAATCTCAAAGAAAATTTTGCAACCTGTGAAATGTTGTTGCTTCTTATAGACAAAAGGAAATCAAATCACCGGAGATTGTGAGATTGTGTTACTTACAAAACGAAAAGTTTTATTTACAGTCAAACAACAGGATGCATTTAGAATGAATTCTGCATTAGAAATTGTGTATAAATACATCAATACGTGGTTCTCATATCTTCTAGTAGATCCCTTGTACCAATTTAATTGGATTTACGGGACACAGACCAAGTAGAAATAGGATAAATATACAAATGCAATAAATTAAATTGTATTTGTTACCTACGCAGAGTGGAGACAGCCATTTCTTGGCCTAAATCTTTATATATATATATATATATATATATATATATATATATATATATAATTATTTTACCTCCCAGCATTCCGACTGTTGGTCCAGGATTGTCCTGTCTCGGTTGTAAGAGTTGGGAGCCATGGTCGTGGCCTGTAACTTGAACCCTCCTGGGTTTCATCCAGCGTTACCCCTTCACCCTAGATGCATTCCATTCAACTAACATAATGCAGCTGGAACGGGGCTTAAAAAAAAAAAAAGGGATCACCGATCCCTATGAAGTACATAAGCACCATTCACGCAGTCACTCAGTGTAATGCAAGAAAAATAGAGATAGACATAAATAAGAAAGTCAATATCTGAGAAGAGAATATTGCGGAATTTAAGTTTATTTTGAATCTGCAATAAAATTGGGAAATTATAATTATTGAAAATAACCTACTGTGAAGAGGAAGCTGAACTTCGTTGTGGAAATCTATTAAAGAGTATCTCAACTCAAATCTAATCTCGCCTAATTAAAATCACTATGCCGTATGTTGCAACTTACTGGAATAACTTGTCTTACTTGATTTAGGTCTTCTGCCTGAAATCATCTATTGAAAAACTTCACTAGCGACATCTGTAGCCATGGAAACAACCGGTGTGGTCCACAATTTGTTTCCATAGTTACATGTGTCATTAAGGAAGGTCGGTTACTCACAACAATCTATCATAATAAGAGAAACAGTGTGTTTCTCAGTATTCAACAGGTGATTTTAGTTAGAAGTTATATTTTAAGTATCAGTAAATAGTCTTAGTACCCAGCACTATGATTTTAATTAGTCAAACTCATTTTTGACTTCAGCTACCCTTTATATCAATACATTAGAAATTAGCTGAGTGATTCTGATATACTTTAATGACAATGTATTTTTAAAGGTCCTTTATGCCAACTCTTCCCAATAAACAAGCCCCACACACCTGTATTACCCCTTTACTGCTGAATGGTGAACATTACCCCAGATGTTTTTAAAGTGACAATACCCTGAGATAAGATATCTGCCTTGTACATCTTTATTAAGAAGAGGCATTGTCTGCCATTAATTTTAGGACAGGTTAACTAAGCACCTTAAGCAATCCCGTTCTCCTCTGATGTGATTGAGACAGTTAAACACGCAGGAGCTTTGATCCATCGGGTGCATTTATGGCCGGGTCGGGTGACAATTAATGGATATTATCCACTGTCATATCTGTTTCCATGTAGAATAAAATAAGAGGACAATATAGATATTAACATCCAGGTAGGTAAGAAAGAAAATCCCCGTTAAGTCTCTTGAAAGTCTGGCATGTTGTAAAGTAAATCAGATTTGTTTCATCGCAAAACCCGTATTGGAAAGGGGCGATTTCTCATGATGCATTGGACACACCCTTGAACGCTCCATCTCGCAGTTTTACACCCAGGCGCGGAGCCCAATGAATTCTCCTATACAGTGACCTGGACGGTATCATAGAACGACAGCCCAGAAGAGACAGAGGAGGAGCAGAATCGGGCGTTGCAGGGTGTGAAGAGGGGCACGGTTACACAGGTCTGCATCGCAGCAGTGAATCCTCACGCCCGGAAGTTCCTGCTGCTGACAGTGACGGGAGGTGGCGCAACCACTCGTCAGGAGCTTCCCCAACACCACTACAACAAGAAGACGTCATAGTAACAGATCCGGCATCGGTCACACAACTCCCAAGCATGAGAGTACCGCAGATTAACAGGGCGAGTCACAGAGTGTATAAAATGATCTATTAATGCCCAATGTTTACCAAAATAGCTATGAGAACTTAATTTATCTAATTATTTATTAATGGAGGAGCTATTATATTAAATATTAAGGTGATAGGAAATATAATTCACAGACATCTATACAACCCCTGTAGCCAAATTAACATGGAAAATAGTAGACAGATTGTTTGACATTACCGAGAAACGTGTTTCGCACAAAGCTTCTCTTTGAGACCTTTTATTCAGAGTGATGTCTCTTTAAAACATTACATGTACTGTACGAAGCCACCAGTAAGGGGCAAGGCTGAGCAGAGAGCACAGATAGGGGACCTGTGGTGGGGCTGGCAGTACATTCTGGGACTAGTAGTACCACAAAAGATGGAGAACCTGGGTTTTCTACTACATTGAAAATTTTTTTTTTTTGTATTTGTTTTTTTAATAACAGTCTGCAGATATTCACAATAAACTGCATTTTGCACGTTGTTAATCTAGGCATGTAATCCTGTAAATCATATGTGAATGAAGCGTGAGATCATTAGGAAAACGTATGAGAAATTAAACACTTACTATATATGTAGGTGAATATTAGACCTTCCGTGAGTTGTCTACTTTTAATATCCTTATAATTATTATATCCCATATACTGTTGTGTAGGACAATAAGAACTTGGTACAGATAATTTATGTGCTATATCGTAACCAATCAGAGACCAGCGTTCAGTCTAGTGACGGTAGACTAATATCTGATTGGTTGCAGCCTATCGCTGCTCTTACACCGGATATCAATGTATCATGGGTACAATCTATATGTAGGTAGGTCAGTTCTGCATGTTTATTACAGAGAACCCAACAGGTGTCAGAAAGAAATATAATTACCGCTTTCTATCTTGATGCAGAATCGCTGTTTAAATCCCTTGTGTGAGTGGGAGCAGGTGACCACCTCGGGGCTCGTGCAGCCCTTGTCGATGTACTTGGCTCCGGAAATTATATTGCAGCTGTAACACTGAAGGCCGCAAGCTGTAAGAGGAAGAGAAATGTCACAACCATGGATAAAAGCAGCGGAAATGGACGTGAGACCAACAGAACTGCAACAATTCGAAGACAAAGAAGGGAAAAAAATATTTTTTTATTTTGATTTTCTGAGAAATCCCTGAGATTGGTTTTGCTAGAGAAGATTTATGTCCTAAAGATGATGGATAAATAGCGGATATACTCTCGTGCTGCAGGTAGAGGCAGTGTGGTCATTGGCATGACCCCCCAGCTGTGCCCATTCAGACCTTGAAAGGGGTGGGGCTTATATGGAAGTGGGTGGGGTTTCAACAAAAGTGGCTATTTTAGGCGGACCGGGGGTGGGGCTTATTTTGTCCAGATTTAGCATGGATAAATGTTAGAGGCTCTTATTAGGCCGACTGCAGATTAACTGGATTTGCATTTTCTGGGAGAAATTATACATTTACTGACATTTTACATGACTTGAGTTTGATTTGTGAACCATCTTTAGCCAATTCTTCTGTCAGCCTATCCCAGCTTAGGTAAAATTAATCATTAGACCTCACAGCTTTACCAAGCAAGAGAAAGAACGGAGGGAGAGTTGGGGGGATATGTAATTAGTGTAATTAAGTAAACACACTACTTTTGCTTCCCTGTATTTAAACCAGTCCGCCAAATGAATGGAGAATTCTCAATGAAATACAAGGTTTAAACACGCTATTTAAACATAATTAATGCAGCGGATTATTTCGCTATACAAACATATATCCTTTCCACAATATTTTAATTTCTTTTTCTGAGGCTTCTCCCCTTTAGTATGTTGGTATCTATATGAGGCTTTGCGCCAATGTGTGTCACTTACAAAGTGGAAACTGGCCTAGGATGTGCGGCTTGCTTAGATTTGCGCAAATGCACCTAGAATTCTGCCTAAGTGTGTAAGTTAATAGAGTAAGATTTGCAGAGTTTGAGGGAGCTGAGCGGAGTGACAGTGTTTCGTACAATGTACGCAGTACAAGCAACCTCTAGTTTTGCAGAAGTCAGATTTTAGTGGCACGAGATACATTTTAGACGTGGTTCTTGCTGTACCGAGGGGCGCACTACCGACTCCAGCAACAACACAATTTGATTTTTTATTTCTATATTTTTAATGAGACAATTAAACTCAATTTCCCAAACAACATCCACACACAACGGTATAAAACAGACAGACAGTCCCTTCACTCTAATGCTTCATCTAAGCCATCAATAATTCAAAACCGAGTAGTATTTTTTTAAAAAAAACCTTTTATTTAACAAAAAGGACATTACTAAAGTGAAAGCGATTTGAGTTTCGTCAACGGGGTTCACTGACCAAACCTCTCCATGGACAATGGGAGCAACAGTGACCCTAAACTAAACCCAAACAGACGGACCCTCATAACAAAACAATGTATTATACTGAAGAAAATGAATGTCAAAGTTCAGCTAAATTTACTGTTATACAACGTAACTGAAGTTGAAGGGATTTCTTACAGACTATCGATAGACGGTCTTTACACGTTGTGCTTTCATGAGCCAGGGAATATATAATGCAAGCCGGGAATCCAGAACAATTCACAACTATACAAAATTTGCATCAATATGAAAAAACATCCACAATACAAAACATATTCTGCCGAATAGAGGTTGTAAAGTATGTATGAACGAGGGGAGTAAAATGCAATTCTCGAATATTAATGTGAATCCCCCCTGTGTATTCATCACTTACTAACATATCAATCTTCAATTATCGATAGGCAAAAAAATATACAGTGCACCTACTCACCTACCCAGGAGAAAAGAAGAAGGACTAGGAGGAGAGGCTGCAGGACCGCGGAGAGCGACAGGGGGGGTCCCATGGGCTACGGACTTGGAGAACCTATTTTCCTCGGAATAGAAGATTTTGACTCCGTGCTCATAGCACTGTAAAGCCCAATCTGGCTTCGCTGGAAGGTCACGTAAACCTTCTTACAAAGATGCCTGGATTAGACCCACAGGGAGGAAATCATCTCTGCAAATAAACCTCTTGCTGCATCAGGTTTTGCTGATTTGTTTCTATATTTCTCCTGCGTATTTCTTGTACCATCTGGAGAATAGTGACGGACAGGTGGTCAGGGGCTCTCAGAGAGCTACACAAGGTGAATTACTGTCACTATCTAGGACGACCAATGCTCATGATTCCTGAATTATTACTATGAGTCTCAGGTTTAAGCAGAGTTAACCAAACTGTGCTTAAACAGGGCTATGACTAAACATGGACTTTAATGGCTTTTAAATACTTTAATGCAGGAATAGAGCAACACTAGTGAAAACTTTGTTGAGATGAGAGCAGCTACCCAACGGGACAGATTGACAAAAAGGATATCAAGAAAACCTGGCCTGTTAGTATGAAGAACGTAGGCGTAAATCTTTATCACAATTGCACAACAATGGATATTAAAGCAGAGGTATGATTTATATTTTACAGGGATGATTCAATATTCGTGAATAATTCCTAAAATGAGGGAAATGATCCGGACCTTTGTACCCCTGTGCCAGGAAGGGAGGGGGAGGAAACCCTGGTAGCCAGCGGGGTAATAAGCTCTGTGTATTGTACTCATCACGCGGTCCTGTCTAATGACAGTTTAAGACACAATCTATCCTCTGATTTAGTGGGATTAGGAAGGTTTCATTCTACCAGAAGCCTCTGAGAAGAGAGATCCGTCTGTTATCTTGTAGCAGGAATGTCGGGACAGGAAAACATCACGTTATACGGCCACTGCTAGGACTTCAACTACATTCAATTTCTATAATATAAATGTCTAGTGGCGTGTGTTAGTCTGTGTGTGTGTGTGGAAAAAATAAAACCAAGCTGCAGCGCCACCTGCTGGGCGGAGTTATACACTGACCTACTAAATTCTTAGTGTGTGTGTGTAAAAAAAAAAAAATCAGAAAGGGCTGAAATTTGGTATACTAAGATGTTTTTAATTTGTTAATTGTTAAAAGTGTTTATAAAAATTTAAAAAATATATATATATATTTCTTGAAGGAGAAGTGACAGTTGGGAGTGGTTGGTGGTTGCCGGGGGTGACAGTGGGGAGTGGTTGCCGGGGGTGACAGAGTGAGAGGAGTGTGATACTCATCAGGACCGCTGAGAGAGATCCCTGTGTCTGGATAGACATCTGGATAGATGTGGCGATAAAGATGAAGGATGAGGTGATGGAGAAAAATGATGAGGTGGTGACATGTGGACAAATATATATATATATTATATATATATATATATATAGTAACATACTTTCACAACGAGAATGTGGAATTTGTGAAATTGTAACAATATAACAATGTGGATGGATTGGTTATATTGTAAAGCGATATGGAATATGTTGGCGCTATATAAATAGATGATGATTATAACTCACACGAACAATCCTTTTTGTAACAAGATGTAAAGTGAAAGCCTGAAAGTGCGATATTCAGTCTTCCATTACTATAAACAGACTATTTGCTGAAGCAAGATAGAAAATATATTTTTATAGCTTTTCATTGAGGATGTCGGTTTTGACCTTTACTCTGCAGTCATACTGCATACTGACCTTTCAAAAAGTAAATTGCAAATCATGGAACTTCAAATAGCATTAAAGGCTACAATAAGTATTCCAAGGGATGTCACTATTGCCCAAATATAACAATATAATCTCCAGCGGGCATTCCAGGGGATGTCATTAGTGCCCAGTTATAACTATACAATATATAATGTGCAGCAGGCATATTATTCATGAGGATGTGACTTTTCATATATTATAACTGAAGACATCACTTCTCACCAATTATATTTGAGATAGGGTATCCCCTCCTGTAAACTATAAGGATATTAGAAGTCACAGAAGAGTCCCATGACCATATAAATACACAGGTCATTATTATTATAAGAAACTCCTAATATCCATAATATACAGTGGCGGAACATGGAATATCTGGGCCCCATAAACAAGATTTCTGGGAGGGCCCGGCATTATCCGTCAACTCTAGGGCACTGCATACTCTCTCACAAATACAGGTATGAAAATGGATGGGCGAAGCCATCACCGGTCGCAAGTAAAAGTGGGCGGGGCAATTGTGTATGGTGACGCTATTTGCGTCATAACGCTCAATGTTCTCTGATGTGGGCGTGGCTTGATGCCACACTTTGTGTCATCTCCGCAGCTAGAATTATCCGCTCTTCCCAGGACGTCTCCCCCTAATTCGGGCGTTTCCTGGATATTCCGGTGGAATAGGCAACCAAACTACGCCATGGGCAGTACTGATGCTCAGTGTATTGTAAGCACTATAATGACTGTCTGAGGTACGTTTGACTGAAGGAGATAAGAACGAAGGAGAGAAGCTGCAAGTATTGTTCAACAACATTGCCTGAAGAAATGTGAGGTATATTACATTGGTCACTCTTTAGCATGGGTGATGTATGCCTTATAATGTGCACCACCGTGAAATATATTATTACTTTAGTGATGTCAAAGAGTGACAAATATAAGGATATCTTTCATAGCTGTTTATATAATGTCTTATAACAAGTCTTATAACAGGATCATCGCCCTTTTCATCACCTTTTGTGCACATTTTGCAGACAGACACTGATACAGCCAGCAAAAGGAAACCCTCTTCTGAACGGGGCTGATCCCTCCTAAATCCCTCTTACTATTCTGCAACTGTGCACAAGACTCTGCTCTAAGCCAATTTTTAATCTGCTGCTCTGGTCCGTTATCCCTGCAAAAGATTTGCATTAGCCAGTAATTCGTCTGAACCTAGATTCGCGCTGTGTCTAATCTCTGGAGTAGAGATAGGTATCTGTACTTGGAGGGTGAGCGTTACCCGTCATGCCTGATTAACCCATACACTACCATGCTGCTTGGCACGTCACTCACACCATCTATCATCATACTGAGGGGCATAGGTAAAAGAATCCCCCAGTAATCTACTGGGAAGTGTTCTGGATGCACCTCATTAGTGACTTCAAAGCATGCAAGATCTATAATACGCTGGAAATAACTTTCAGTGTGGGCAGACCATGCCAAGTGTCCCCACCCTGGATAAATAATGGGCACTATAAATGTGAACATTGTTCAGGTGGAAGTACTACATATTCCTGTGCTGACAGATTGTGAGGTTGGGAAACCCTCCTCCCCTTAGACGAACAAGAACAATTAAGCTCTGAAGACGCTGTATGTGGATAATTAGAGGAGGAGTGCGCCCTCCTCTCCTCACTTCAACCTGTTAACGCCAGCACAATGAGAGCCGCCATTTTACTCTCTGGAAAAGCGCTAGAGTTCAAAAGCGTCAGTGTGGTAGGTTAGATTTACACCTAAAAAAGAAAAGTGGAGGTGTTGCTATAGCAACCAAACAGAACTTCGCTATCGTCCACCCCCACGTTTCATTTTTGGAAGGTTTGGTAATTCTATCCCTTTGGGCGGTATTCAATTGTTAGCGAGATCCCCGGAAAAACGAGCGCTCAAAATATATTAGCGTTAATACGGTAGTTTACTCGCTGAATTCCCTGAGCTGCGAGATGAAATTCAGCGAGTAATTACCGTATTAATGCTAATATTTTTAGAGCGCTCGTTTTCCGGGGATCTCGCTAACAATTGAATACCCCCCTAAGTGTCTTTCCAGGTTCGGACTGAAGGTCAGCATGGATAAACCAGCGCCTCCCAGTTTCATATAGGAAACTATATTGAGTTTATATTTTCCTCTCATGTCCTAAAGTCATTTTCCAAACTTTTTACACTTAAAGACATTTATAAGATTAAAATAGATGAATATAAAAATGAATTTATGGTATAGTGTATACCTGCCAATATTCCCGAGAGTAAAACTGGGACAAGCAATGACTCACTCCAGATCTTCAGAGTCACCATGAGGCCTCACTTACCATAGTCACATCCTCGTTTGAAGCCAAAATTCAGGACTGTTCTCAGGTATGACAGCGGTTATTCTACGATACATCTGCCTATTGCTTTGTGACTCTCAACCTAGTTGCAAAGTCAGGAGAGCTAAATCCAAATTGCAAGAGGCTGCTTACAATCAGCTATACAGGGTATCTATGCTAGTTAGCACAAGTGGAGCAGTGAACATACTTAGTTACTGACCTCTAGTATCTCCTCACATCCCCTGGGTGAGGATATTATTCATACAGCATGCAGATATAAGGCAGTGAGATGCAGGTATAAGGCAGTGGGATGCAGATATAAGGCAGTGGGATGCAGGTATAAGGCAGTGGGATGCAGATATAAGGCAGTGGGATGCAGGTATAAGGCAGTGGGATGCAGATATAAGGCAGTGGGATGCAGATATAAGGCAGTGGGATGCAGATATAAGGCAGTGGGATGCAGATATAAGGCAGTGGGATGCAGGTATAAGGCAGTGGGATGCAGATATAAGGCAGTGGGATGCAGCTATAAGGCAGTGGGATGCAGGTATAAGGCAGTGGGATGCAGCTATAAGGCAGTGGGATGCAGTGGAATGCCTTATGATTTTGGAAAATAAGTTGTAGAAACATGTGACGTTTATAACAGGGAAACTGACTATAATGCATCAGTGTTTGAGGTAATTTACGTCAGAATACAAGAGCCTGACAGAGTGCAGTGCTACACACAACCACTAGAGGACGCATTTCCCCATCAAGCACCGCACCAGACACTTACATGGAGTAACGTACTTCCAATCGCAACATGGCTTCCGTTCTGCCAGTCTCAAAATGGCGTGCCTAACCTCAATTCTATCTGCGACAAAATAACGGATGAACCGCAATCATTGTTTGTCGTTGTATCGAGTTAAAGGAAAGGGGGGGTTAACCATCTTGACGCCTCCACCCCGTCTATCCACTCGCGCGTCAGACAACGTCAGTTGTCAGGCGACAAAAGCTGGTGTACGCCAGAAATGGGCGCGAATTCTTTCAAGTTGTAGCCGCGCCCCCCCAACAACCATTGGATAATCCCGTGCATATTTAATTTTTATAGCTTCACCATGTAATTCCATGGATATATGTAAATAAATCAGTATAAATGTGCTTTATAACGCATATTGAGGAAGAATGGAGATAGTAGATATAATACCTATCATAGTTAAGGTCTCACAACGAAGTCGCTATAACATTACAAGATGACAACGAGAGGTGACATATATACACCTGCAGCCGCCCATACAGCCGTGTTGTATGAAAGGAGAGAAGGTTAGCACTCCCCTTGACAAGGATGGAAGAGGTCCCAGTGGCCTTTACAACACATATACGGTTAAGGCATTGTCACTTACTTCGTGGCATCTCTAACCAAGTTTTTTAATGTATGGAGCTAGACCCTGGCTGCCATGTTTTTACCCTGGGAGTAGCACAATACTTTTAAAGCAGACTTGTCAATTCTCCCTGAACTAGGGGTGATCTCCCTGAAGAGTCTGACATTCTCCCTGATACTGAGCCAGTACAAGACATATCTGTGAGGAGTTTGTATGTTCTCCCCGTGTTTGCGTGGGTTTCCTCCGGGTGCTCCGGTTTCCTCCCACACTCCAAAAACATACTGGTAGGTTAATTGGCTGCTATCTAATTGACCTTAGTCTTTGTCTGTGTGTGTGTTAGGGAATTTAGATTGTAAGCTCCAATGGGGCAGGGACTGATGTGAGTTCTCTGTACAGCGTTGTGGAATTAGTGGCGCTATATAAATAAATGGTGATGATGATGAGGACATGGTTGGCTTCGCCATCTGTGGCAGGATGACACAGTTCAGAAATTGTTTTCCTATGTCCATGTATTGATGCCTATGGAGGTGGCCATTTTCATGGAGACCAAGATTTAATCAAAGACTGACAGGCAAGACAACATGTCTTCAGTAATGGAGACAGAAATGTAAAAGACACTTCAGTCTCTAGAGATTCATTAGCTTCTTTTCTTTAACGCATAGTTGCTTACTCTTCCGGAATGTCCAGGAGACTCCCACATTTCTGGGAGACCTCACGGGAGAGCAGGGCAACCTCCCGGTTCTCACCCCTGAAATAGATGTGATGGGCAGGGCTTAATGACACAAATATTGTCATGTTAGCCCCGTCCCCTGCTGTAATTGGCCAATATTGTGACAATCGTTTAGGAGGTGGGGCCAAAATGATGCAATTCGCCAAGCCCCGCCCTCACACACACCTCCCCCGGGATCTTCCTGAAGCCAACGAGGAAAAGTTGGGAAGTATGTTTTAAAGAGAAGAAAATGGAAGTGGCCTACTGACTTGGGACAAGGCATCCTGATATAGGACTGGCCTAGGAGCAGGGACAGGCTGGGTTGGGGGGTACTATGGGGAGCCCACTATGGGACCAACCCAGGGAACATATGCCCCCTGACCCAGCTAACCTGTGTATGGAGCTTATGTATCACATGTCCATCAGTGATGTCACTTGTCCTTTAGAATTATGACATATAGCTGTGATTGGGCAACAGCGGCCCTCTGGGGCCCCCAGCTCCTTCCTGCCTTATTGTCAGATGTGTTTGTTATAGCGTGTAACACGTGTGTAAGATGCTGCTGATCTGTTATTACAGAGAGGTGTCCCCTTATTTGATTAAATGTATTGTTTTACCTTATTTCCGAGATGAAGGATGTGTGGCCCCTGTGAAGGTTAGAGGGTCATCAAAGTGTATCAGGTCACCCATCAGTGCTCTATAGTGAGGTCACATGTCCATTAGAATGATGTCACTTGTCCCTTAAGGACACAATAAAGACCAATTCCTGGCGCTGCAATCAATATATACCTAATATATATATATATATATACACACACACAAATATATCGCCTCTAAATTTGCAGTAAAAAGGGAACTAGCAAACACAAATTATATATATATATTTAAATATTTATTTAATATCCTTTAAATTTTAGCCCCTTGCCTGCTAAGGGCAAGTGGGACTCACTCTGTACATGCTGCCCAAATCCGCAGAGGGCGAGTGCCACTGCTCCTACAACTTACAAGTGAAGCCCCAGATCACTGCCCTCTGGTGGGTGTCTTGCAATGCTGCAGCCGAAGCCCCTTTTCACTTCACTAGGATGCGGGAGATGCTCACCCGGGGGTCCGGGAGACCTACCCAGAATTCAGAGATAGTGGGCAAGTAAGTAAATAATAGTCGTAGGTGCCTATTTGTACCCATGGCACCGCTATGTCAACACCTACAGACAGGGCACCATTTGTAGCGGGATCCTCGCAGCTTTTAAGGAAGCTGTGAGGTTTTTTTAGTAAAAAAAAAGTTCTAATATTCTGGAAGCGCTGGTTTTGGAATGAAACAATTTCTGGGAGATGCTTAATTCACCCGTATAATATTACATTGGAGTCACAGCTTTGTCTGCCAGTGAGACACTAACAGAATATCAGCATTATCCCTTTATACTCATATTAAGAACATTTTCTATTTGTCAGCATTGTATACTCCCTGTAACATTACTCAGTTTTATGAATTACTAATCGGTTGTGTTAGAGACCTTCTTTATATCTATAGTAATCATTATTGGAAAATGGGCAAGCGTGTATTTCAATATATTGAATATATTTTAAGTATTTTTATAACAAACGCACACATCTATCCATATCTACATCTATCCATGTACGCACTTTTTATATTATACATCGTTATTTTAGAGCAGTATTCATTATCTACCTGTACACTAGAATGAGGTCACTTTACAGAGCGGAAAATACAAATAGACACTGAAGAACATGACGTTATCATTTTTTTTTTTCTTTATAAGGAACGATTCCAAAAAACACTTCAGCGCCCTGTGGTCATCTACGGATGGGACGGACGAGTGTTAACATGGAGTGCAGTAGGACCTGTTAGACACCGGTGTGACCGTGTAATTTGCGCAAATCGGCTGCAGCGACACTGAACAGACGCATTTGCTGCTGCAATTAAACGTTGGAGCCAATCTGTTCCTGCAAAAGTTTTCAAGAAAGAAAACCTGTTTGACATTTGGTCTGAGAGTGACCAACGGATCCCTTTAGTATGACTGCAGATTAAAGGAGGACGAGAGCCTGTGTCCCAGGTGTGGTACAGGTATGGGGGAAAATACCTGAATAGTGAAACCGCAAGTAGTTTGTGAAATCACAGATTGATGTAAATTGTGTTATACACAATTATTGAGAATGTATTGTGTCCCGATGCTGCACATCAAATGTGATATCAGACTGGGTGGTGGCAGGGGGCTGGATAACCACACCAATAAGTGCATAAAGAGCTATACTGTGCATCCCATCTGTACGACCACCGGCTAATGTGTAACGATCCTTATAATCATATAAATATACTCTGAACCACTGCCCATGTCGTATCTGTATACTAATCCTGTTCCATACATCTAAAGATACCTCCCAGAATACACACATCTCGCCTCTACAATCTATTTTGAATGCACCCGATAAGACTAATGTTCCTTTTTCTTCTATAGCTGCTGCGCTCTGTCATCCCATGTATTGGTTGTCTGTTTTACAAAACCCAATAAAAATACTTCTACTAAAATAGATGGCAATTAAAAACCTGCACCAACATACATCTCTTAACTTGCCTCAAAATCTCTCCCAAAATCAACCCCCGACTCTGCCCAAGAGCTGAACCTCTAATCCACATCCCACCCAGTCAGGTCGGACAATGACCATCGCTTCACCTCCCCTCGTAACCACATCTCACTCCCAAATTCAAGATTTCACCCGTACTGGCCCTAACCACTGACAAATCTCCCTCATTCCATCAGACTATTCCCCAACTCCAAACACTCTTTGAAAACCAACCTGTTCATTAAAGAACAACTATCATCCTTCGTCTCCCCAGAATCTTGCTTTACCCCCCTCCCCCCTCCCATTTTGATTTCTATCCCCTTACACGAACTCGCCCTGTATCAAACTTTTGTCTGCCCCTTTCCCATTAGATTGTAAGCTCTTGTGAGCAGAGCCCTCTTCCCTCCTGTTCTCATTACCTATAACTTTGGCTACACTGCTGACTTCCTCCTCGGACTCTCTGTCCATTGTCTCCACTCCTCTATTGTCTTCTCACCTTTTCAGTGGCTGTAAACCTGTTAGTTGCACCCACACTAATGGGCACAGGTTACAACTTGCGCTGAATATACCCCTTCACCCCATTACCCATCTATCAGTAGCTGTGTTGAGAGGTGTAGTGTTATTTGTATACTGTATTGTCCTGTAGTCCCATGTACACGTGTGGGACTCTATAAAAGGATAATTAAGGTAATAACCACCTTAGGTATTTATGACAAAGGAAGGGGAACAGTTTCACAGCAGATTTCCCTAAATAATGGTAGATTTGGTAATAACTGTACATTGCAAATAGGCTTCTACTTAAGATGTTTCATATCTGCATGGCCGGTTACCTTGACGTGATATACAAATAGCACAAGTAAAATGGATAATTTAGGCCTATCCTGAAAACAAAGTGTTGGTTAATTGGTTTCTTCATCACAAATACTATATAAACCAGTGTTGGCTAACCTGTGACACTCCAGGTGTTTGTGAAACTACAAGTCCCAGCATACCCTTCCAGCAATAAGCTGCTCTTTATTGGCAAAGCATGTTGGGACTTATAGTATCACAACACCTGGAGTGTCACAGGTTAGCCAACACTGTCATAGGCAAACTGAGGGGGAGAGGGGGGTTGTCTAGTGCCTGGAAACCCCCCATCCCAGCCAGGGGCACTGTATGCTAAGCCAAGATAATGGTGATTATTTTAATTAAAAGCCATTTAATTGGGAACTAGAATATCTGAAAGGAAG
This sequence comes from Mixophyes fleayi, assembly GCF_038048845.1. Classification (NCBI taxonomy): domain Eukaryota; kingdom Metazoa; phylum Chordata; class Amphibia; order Anura; family Limnodynastidae; genus Mixophyes; species Mixophyes fleayi. The sequence continues at coordinate 128,663,166 of NC_134410.1, read as the reverse complement.
AGCCTTGGCTGCACAGAACTATAGGGCATGGAGGATCCCGATTGGAGGACACACAGGAGCACGACAATGGCAGCTAACAGGACAGAGGTCATTAAATAAAACAATTTCACTTTTTTTACCTAGTCACGTAAAAACCCACCTCTTTATTACAGCTTATGGATCTGTATGTTGTCAGAAAAAAAAACAAAAATAAAAACAAAATCACAAAAATATATATATAAAAAAAAAACAAAAAACAAAATCTGAAGTAAATACAGAGTCATGCCATAAGCATTACAATACTATGAATTTCCAAAATACAAAAAACAGCAGTTGCTTTTTACACTGAAAATCTTTACAATGGGATGCGATGCTCAACATGTCGCCCTCCCGTTCCCACAGTTAACCTGGAAAAAGAAACGGAGGAGAAAAGGGAGAGGGAGAAAGATTAGCACGCGGCAGAAATAAATTTCACCGGTCCAAGGCCGAACGAATGGTATGGTACCCCTGTGGCACCGGAGAGGAAGGGTGCAGCGTGCGTTAGAAGATTGCTCCAGCAGGGGAAACGCATCACGGGAACGCGCTGCAGTGTCTGCGCCGTAGTAACTCCTAGTTACTGCGCTTGGCAATGCAAAACGCAACTATATGTCCATAGAACATGATAGGGGCCCTCCGCTACCTGCAGGACCAGCAACAGAAAAGACTAAATTAAGATTCAACCGCACCCTTATTTGGTCACCAAAAAAAATTTTGTTAGAATTGCATCTGATTTGGAGAGAAACTGGGGGAGGGAGGGGGATAGAGATGGGGAACGGCAAGACGCTTTAAAGTCTCGTTTTCGCGATATTTAGGATGACTACGACATAAAAAAAAAGAAACACCCCTAATAAAAGCCTGGAACATGTGGGCAAATTTAGACCAGTAGTGATTAAAACTAAGCAGATCCCAAACAGAGGTAAAAAAATAAAATTTAAATGAACAGAACTACTTTAGAACAACTATTAATTGGACTTATGAGCGCTGAAATTCTGGGACGGAGGAGCAGGACCAGATGAATGCTCACCCAACTGCTCGCCACCATCTTTGGACCAAAGGAATTCGTTAACGTAGACAGAGGGAGACAGAAGATAACTTTGGTGTGTGCAGAGTGTAGTTGAGAGTCGTTGGCACATTAACGCGGATAAAAGTAAAGGAAACAAAAATGTCACGGCTGCTAAATTATCCTTCTTGCTCTTTGTTCTAATTTCACAATAACGAAATCAAATTTCATGTTGGATAACATTGTGTCCCTCCCAAGTAAAGACGCAGATTCCAGATCAATTCAACACTGTTGGAGAATATGGTGTCCCGGGGAAAAGGGGGGGAAAATCGAGGAGGATGAGAAATCTCCGGATGATACAGTCTAATAAAAGGGGCTGGAGGAAGGTTTAACAATCGCTCTTCCACAATTTAATGGTCTTGTCATTCTCTAGTGCGGCGGAGGCGATGATGTTTTCTGTTGGGTGGCAGGCAGTTGAAATGACGACATCTGAAAAACAAAAAAATGCATTTAAAATAGAATTTTGATACACTAAAGCAAAGACAAAATTTTTTTAATTGTACTACATTTATACACACATAATAATTAAATGACAATAGAATTTTTTTAACACCTAATAAAAACGAGGGTCAGCAAGCATATTCAAAGTGAGGTCCTCCACACAGGTATGTCTTGTGCATTAATTAAGCGTTGTCGCGCTGGACTGTTCTAGTTAATTAAAATTATAGCTATTATGGCCGCAAGAGGGGACGGTGACTTAGAAAGAAGTGCGATTCTCAGGGTGCATTTTGTAAGAGCTTCAGTGACCAGGACAGTCGACCTTGTTAATGTTTCCTGAACAGCAGCATCTACGGTGAGGTCGGCGTGGAAGACGGAGGGAAAATTCAGGATCGTGATATCGGTGCAAGAGTTGGAAAAACAGACGAACAACTGCAGATCAATGGACTGCAAATGTCATCGTGTGATACAAGCAGCCGATTTAATAAAAAATGAGAACTACATAGAGGAGAATCACCCACGCACCGGGTGATACACGTTTGCAAGTTCAGTGGTGCACAGAGCACCGGCAATGGGCTACTGGAAGCGAAGGACGATGATGTGGTATGATTGATGCCCCTTCACTATGTTCTTGACAAACAGACGAGGACACGTATGTGGCCAACCTGAAGGACTCTGCAGCCGACTGTGTTTACAACAGTGAAGGAATCTGGTGGTTTCCGTAATGTGGGGCTCATTTTCCGAGTATGATTTTGGCACAGTCATTCGTTTAGAAGGCAATGTCAATGCCTATTGTTATTTAAATGAAACTAAAATGATCATCTTCACCCCATAATTTAGCATTTGTTTCCCCGACACGAATGATGTCTTCCAGGAAAATAATTCCCTACTTCTACAGAGAAAGTGTGGGCGCCAATTGCTTTGTTGACGAAGACTCCGATGGGCCCCCACGGGCCATGATCTCCTCACTCAGCGGATCTGAACACAATTGAGCATTTATGAGATATCCTGGAACACACAAGACAGCACTTTCTACCATCAACCAGGTGTCAGACGAGTAACTTCTTTGTGGATAATGGTGTTAATTCCTCCTGCCCAATTGCAGACATTGGTAGACTGTGGCACAGTGAATGACTTTCTATTAGTGGTTCCAATTTTTTTTTTATACACATAAAAGTAAATATATATAAAAACATAAAATAAGCAATATTAAAGGTATCCCCAAGAGCTGGGATCGCTCCTGTCACGTCTCTTTCTACACGGTGTGTATTCGGTTGTGATCACGCAGACGTCTCCAGAATTCTGCTAAACCTACTATATAAATACACATTGATTCACACAAACACCTTATAACTATTTCTATGTATTTTTTCATGTCCTACTTTGCCGTCACACTGGTCCTTACCCGTATGTCCCTGTAATTTCTGCACAATCTCCTTAGTCTGGAGGTTCCAGATATAAACCAAGTTGTCTTCTGATCCAGAAACAATCCACTGAAAGACAATGGCATTTGTTATAGCTCTTCATAATATTCCGCAGTACAAATAGCTACGGATCAGCCTCATTTGTCACTAACAAAACCACAGGCGCCCCCTAGTGGAGACGGTCACTGCCTGACTCACAATAGGCCATAGGAGAAACCAGTAATTACTATAATTAAGTGTATATAGTTCCCTTTGTCTATTGGACATGTATTGCATTGGTACGATTCAGGAATAAATCATTTGCATGAATGGTGAATGAATTCATCTGTCTGAACATTTTTTGTTGTATTATCATGAATAACTTATATTCAATAAAAGGTCCATAGTAAAAGCAATTTACTATTTGAGAAAGGAAAGTTTACAGCTATTTCCCACATTCCCAGACGGAGCCTCGGTAAACGGTGTTTAAAGAAAGAAAAAGGTACGAAACCATGTAGAGTAATCAGTGATGAATAGTTTGGTTTTATACAAGAAACAATGTTAACAGCATTTTCTTTACTAAAGCCATTTTTGGTGATATATTTATCATTTGAGTTCATTGAAGTTCTTCATTTCCACCATAATGACAGCACTAAGCAGTAATTAGTACATGAATTACCTTGCCACCAGTAACGGAAAAATTAGCAAATATGCAGTACTTCTCGTTCTTGTGACAGGTGTACGTCTTCAGGCACTGGAACGGGAAAGAAAAATTGTCTTTAGCAATCAACAGGACCGACACACACAAGACATGGTGTCAGGAAGCAGCACAGACGGATCTTGTAACCATACATCAGTAACTACCACTACTGGGGTCTGCGTTACAGGCAAAGCATCCAATTTACCTTGGACTGAAAAGAAAGTTACAGAGGGGACCATATCAATGAGACTGGAGACTAAGGCCCGATTCACGTTTGGACGCAACTTGTGCTTAAAAAAACGAGCTCGGAATTTGAGCGCAGTGCCGACCAGATTCAAATTCAAGCGGATCTCAAGATACGTCTCAATGTGAATCTGGGTGTAAGTACGCTCTGCTTAAATGTTATCAGACTGCAGGATACACACAAGTCTATGTACAATAAAAGGTCACATCACAGCGTATGCAAAAATACAAATAATAAAAAAAATATAATGCTATAAAATAAATTAACTCATACTATAATCATTAAAAGAAACGTGTGTTTTAAAACTATATTCTAATTACAATAAATACATAAATCATTTTTATAGTTTCCCGTACTTGCATACAAATGTTCCTTGCTATCTAGTGGCAAGCGTACGTGTAGTTTTTAAAACAAAGATGATGGCGTGACAGTCATCACTATCAGTCGGCACTTACACCTGCCTCGTAGCAGGGGGCAAATGATAAAAAAAAACAAAAAACACAAAAAACAACCCCCAGGACTTGAATCGGCCGCATCTGTTTGAGAGCTCTGTTCCTGTATATACCCTACATTCATACGCGCCTTTCCTTCACGTTGTAGGCAGTCGCAAGTTTAATTTGCATTCAGACATGAATTGTGTTCATTGGCATAAGAGAATGCCTTATCTGAGTGGAGTTTGTATGTTCTCCCCGTGTTTGCGTGGGTTTCCCCCGGGTGCTCCGGTTTCTTACCACACTCCAAAAACATACTGGTAGGTTAATTGGCTGTTATTAAATTGACCTTAGACTCCCTCGGTCTGTGTGTGTTAGGGAACTTAGACTGTAAGCTCCAATGGAGCAGGGACTGATGTGAGAGGGTTCTCTGTACAGCGCTGCGGAATTAGTGGCGCTATATAAATGGTGATGATGACACACACACTCACACACACTAATAAGCAATATAATTACTGACTGCACAAACCGCTCTATAAACCACTGTATAACACTATAGATTGCTCAGGCACTAATCACGGTTTAATGATTAGTACTCGCTCCATGAAATGGATTGTGAAATCAATAGCAGTTCACAGACCCTCCAGGGAATAATTGAAGAATATTCCTACAGACTAATCAAAGCCGACATCCTTTAACATACATGTTTATCAGAGCAGGTCACAATAGCAGCCCATTAATTTACCTCTCCGTCACCGATATCCGCAGCTGGGAATACTGCTGGGATATCGAGTTACCAACACAACAGATGCTGTGGACTGTGCAGCCCACAAGACAGACGCTAAACACCATCTGACAGACTCACCTTCCCTTTGCTGTAGTCCCATAATTTAAGTGTGCTAAATAAAAAAAGGAAAAATGAAAACATTTTTATAAGTATTGTACATTTTACTATAACCTCAACTAACGAGATAAAACGGACACGTTACATACAAAATCCTTATTCATTTACGACCGTCGGCCTCACTATTAAACATCACAACTTTTAAATGGCAAAATAAAAAAGTCAGCAGCTGGAAGCCAGACCTGGAAATCACGGATAACGGCAAATTACTTTTTATGTACTTACTTGTCTAAAGTGGCTGCTAAAATATATTTGCCATTCGGTGAAAACTTCACAAACGATACCGGAGGATTGTCATCATCTGAGAGTAAAATGATCGATACATCACTAAATAATAAAAACAAAATATATCCAATCGCAACCCCCCCCAAAAAAAAAAAACATTTGTTCCTTACCAATCAGTGTTTTTAAGCACTGTCCCGATGCGGTATCCCAAATTCGGCTAAATGATATAAAAAGAAAGAAAACGAATTCAAAAGAAGAATTGATTTGTGGCTCATGTTGTGCAAACTCCATACTTAAATTGTCACAATATCTAGGCTCGGGCTCCATTTAAAAATGCTCTTTTTTTTGGGAGAGAGAGAGGAGGGAGAACCAGCAAACAACTCTAGAAGCCTAAAAGGGAAGTTTAGCAGCTGTCACTGACTGCGTTACCCCCACAATTACCAAGAGGTGTTATGTGTAAATTACAGGTATATTAAATAAAATCTAACAAGTGTTTTCCGGTCCCACGTACAGATGATACTGTTGCATATTAAGAAAAAAATAAATGAGTAGTAATCATATGATTTATACACCAAAGTGGGCAAGGAAAGGTCACGTGTGTTGTATTTAGATTTCAGCATTACTATATTGAAGAATAAGGAAGTAAATTGGCTTCGTGAAGAGAGCGATTAACTCACCAAAGACCATCATAACTACTAGACACAATGAGGGAACCGTCGCGATTGAAATGCACCTGAAACGAGAGGGACAGAGTCACGTGCAGAATATAAAAGAAGGTGACATATACTAATTACAGTCTTTGTATCGTATCCTCGGGAGGAAACGTCCCCAGACAGAGAGAGGTAAACATGATAACCTGGGCTGATAAAACGTGGGTCCCAAATCTAGCAGCCTAACGCAGCGGAACACCAACATAACAAGGGAAGATATGACGAGCTTGTTCTCTGCTTGCCTGGCAGTTAGTGTTTATATGCCGATATATATTGTTGTATTCACTCATAGACAATGTTGTGCTAATTAGGTCTGGTTCAACGTGTCCAATAATTCAGCGAAGAGGAACAGTCCATGGGGGAAACGGCTTCACAAAGGAAGGAGCGAGATGGGGCTCAGCTCTGCTTTACAAATACATCATTTCAAAATAACCTTCTGTTCAGTTCCACAGCGACACATTGGAAATTTAAAGGGCGTAAATGAAAATTAGACAGCTTACTAATTGATGTTTTTATAAGCTCAAAAACGAAAAGATAAAATGATGTCTTACAGCGGAGACGGGGTCGGAGTGAGCCGGCAACGTCTTCAGACACTTTCCGGTCTTCACGTCCCATATTCTGACACTTTCATCAAACTGGAGAAAGAAACACATGATGTGAACACACTATACAGTCGCCAGTCTCAGTATTACTTCCCCCACCTGGAGTACATTAATATAACGTAGAAACATAGAATTTGACTACAGATAAGAACCGCTTGGCCCATCTAGTCTGCCATATTTTAACCTATGTTAACCTCAAACCCTATTTGATCTACTATTTGATCCTTTAATCTTTCTTAGGATATCCTTATGTCTGTCCCAAGTAAGTTTAAATTGCTCTACTGTATTAGCCTCTACCACCTCTGACCAGGAGGCTATTCCACTTACCCACTACCCTTTCTGTGAAGCAGTTTCCTCTGAACCTACTTCCCCCAGTGTCAGTACATGTCCTCGTGTTCTAATACTTCTCTTCCCCCCCAGTGTCAGTACATGTCCTCGTGTTCTAATACATCTCTTCCCCCCAGTGTCAGTACATGTCCTCGTGTTCTAATACTTCTCTTCCCCCCCAGTGTCAGTACATGTCCTCGTGTTCTAATACTTCTCTTCCCCCCCAGTGTCAGTACATGTCCTCGTGTTCTAATACTTCTCTTCCCCCCAGTGTCAGTACATGTCCTTGTGTTCTAATACTTCTCTTCCCCCCAGTGTCAGTACATGTCCTTGTGTTCTAATACATCTCTTCCCCCCAGTGTCTGTACATGTCCTCGTGTTCTAATACTTCTCTTCCCCCCAGTGTCAGTACATGTCCTCGTGTTCTAATACTTCTCTTCCCCCCAGTGTCAGTACATGTCCTCGTGTTCTAATACATCTCTTCCCCCCAGTGTCAGTACATGTCCTCGTGTTCTAATACTTCTCTTCCCTCCAGTGTCAGTACATGTCCTCGTGTTCTAATACTTCTCTTCCCTCCAGTGTCAGTACATGTCCTCGTGTTCTAATACTTCTCTTCCCCCCAGTGTCAGTGCATGTCCTCGTGTTCTAATACTTCTCTTCCCCCCAGTGTCAGTACATGTCCTCGTGTTCTAATACTTCTCTTCCCCCCAGTGTCAGTGCATGTCCTCGTGTTCTAATACTTCTCTTCCCCCCAGTGTCAGTACATGTCCTCGTGTTCTAATAATTCTCTTCCCCCCAGTGTCAGTGCATGTCCTCGTGTTCTAATACTTCTCTTCCCCCCAGTGTCACTACATGTCCTCGTGTTCTAATACTTCTCTTCCCCCCAGTGTCACTACATGTCCTCGTGTTCTAGTACTTCTCTTCCCCCAGTGTCAGTACATGTATTCATGTTCTAGTACTTCTCTTCCCCCCAGTGTCAGTGCATGTCCTCGTGTTCTAGTACTTCTCTTCCCCCCAGTGTCAGTGCATGTCCTCGTGTTCTAATACATCGCCTTCTATGTAGAATGTTTCCCTCCTGTACCTGGTTATAACCCTTGATACTCATGAGTTTCTATTGTGTCCAATGTTATAACCACTATCCATCGCTTACCACCACTGCTGTACATGGTTACACCTAAAGTAAATATGACTGGAGGAAGCACAAAGAGGAAGTAAATTAACTCTATATTCTAAATAACACCCCCCTCCCCCCAAGTTGAACTCGTTGATATTACTCACTTATCGGGATTCCTAGCGAAGGATTATGTTACAATATGTGGGACAATACTGTAGATACACCTGTATTATTCAGGGTGTATTGGGGAAAAGATCAAAGTGTTCATGATTTACAGCCCCCAATATACTGTACATTGCGTCCAACAGATTGTACAAATAACTAGGTCATGACCAAAACAAAGAAACAGGACTTACTGATCCAGACACGATGAGGTTGGACTGCGGGTTGAAGTTGCAGCAGAAAACATAGTTGCTGTGACCCTTCAATGTTTTCAGACATTTCCCCTGAGAAAGAGACAAAGAGTCAATGAATGAGGCCGTACATCAAACACGCAGTCGTCCCCTCACCCTACATAGGTCAGATAGTAATACAAATATTATAGTCACATTACATCGCGCTGCTAACATCAAACAATAAAACCAAATACACAATTATGTACTTTGTACAGAACCCAGAAATAAACCCGTGGCGTTCCCCCCTCTGTCGCCGGCGCAGTGACAGCTGCGGGCTGAAGCTATATACGTATACCGCCTCTCTCCGTTCACCAGCGTCTCAGGAGGTCACCGGTCCTTAGAGACAGGATAGGCAGTATCGTCATAACGGCAGCCTCCGCTGTCTGCATCAGCGCAAGATGCTCTTTAAAATCAGGTTGTGATATTTTAGGAAACCTTTGAAGGGAGAATTTTTTTATTTTATTTTTTTAAATAAAACCCATTACAGTGAGCAGCACTGAATGAGTTATGTAAAAAAAAAAAGAGGACAGGGACTCTGAGAAAGCCAATGGCCACCAGGTTAGGTGTGAGCACCATTCCTAGCTGGCTGCGCCAACAAGCAGACCGCCAGCTACGCGGCCAGGCACTACTATAGAGCAGTAAAGTTACACAATCTCAAACATTTATATATTGCAAGCTGTATAGGACAGACGTCTATTCTGCTGGGTCACTCTCTCTGCATGTACATGGGCCTGTTGTACATATCTGGGATGGTCAAGGATGGTAACAGCATTATGAAATAGTATATATAATTCCTGGAGACACACGAAACCGCAGGGGGGATTGAACAGAAACACAACAAAAAAATAAAATAATAAAAAAATAAAATAATAAAAAAAAAAAAAAAAAGACAAAACCGCAGGAACGCACCGAGCTGACATCCCAGATTTTTAGTGTTTTATCATCCGAAGCGGAAACCAGGAGATTGGAATCGGAAGACCAGGCGACATCTGATATACCCTAAAATAATCACAAAGACACGTCAATCTCTACATGATTACAATACGGTTTTCAGAGCTCATCCCTGCAATTTGCAATTGTTTATAGAACAGCCGAGTAAAGGTGGTCTCTGGAGGGAGCGGACCCTGCAATTGTTGATCTGCCGGGGAATGAGAAGCTTCGCACATTAACGTGTTTACACCAGAGTCTCCCTCCAGAGATTGTATCGCTTTACAGACAGAAATATCAGGAATATAATGACATCCTCCACGTACACAGCACTGCAGGAACCAGGGGAGAAGTGGGGGAAGTCATGGCTCTTACCAGCTTGTGTCCAGATATGGTCTTCTCAAACTTGCCATCGTACGCACCCCAGATTTTAATTAATTTGTCAGCCGCTTAAAAAGAGAGGGAAAAAAAAGTATGCACTTAAAATTATTCTGAAAACGTTAAAGCAATGCAATATAAACAGGTCAAGATCAGTGAAAGCATCAGACCTGAAAGTCTAGAAATAAAGGTCACTGTCGCAGTTTTACTTGTAGATGATTCAGGATTTTTTTGGACATTATTTACGGTCTTAATTGTCTTCTACCTTCAGATGACTTATGGGTTCCCTCCAAAAAATTTTACTAATCACATTGTTCTTTATACATGTAGCTATATCACTAGGCAGATTTATTATCCACCTGCTGTGCTCTCTGCATCGGATACATTGTTTCAAGAGAGTAACTTTTTGTCTGCCTGGTGATATAAAGACATGGCTATAAAGCACAGGAACATGGAGCAGTGGGATTTAATACATGTCGCAGGCACAAGCCAACAGATGAAAGTGATCTGGAATTGGGACAACTCCGGCAGCAGCATGGTGTCACAGCAAACAGATACTGGCTTTTAGTGTCTAAACTGTACACAGAAAACCACATAATCTCCTTTATCATCAAATTTATATTGCTTTGTGGGGACAGTTAAAGCTTTCGGGGTGGCAGGGGCCATTCTGGACCGTTCCTCTATCCTATGCTTGTTGCAGGCAGCCTGTAATACTCCTTCGGACAACTGTCATTTATACAGAACATAGACAGGGCAGGAGCCGGTCCCACGAGTCAAGATAAACCTAGACAAATATACACTGGTACTTGGAAGTTTATCTGTATAGGACAACCTGTTACCGACTGATTAAAAAAAAAAAAAAAATCTTGCTGGCCCCTAGATTTTACCGACCAGCTCCTGAATCCTATATTAAACTTTCCATCGCTGACTTATATAAGCATCAATACAAAATACATAAATCAAGATGCTCAGACACAGTCCATATGATTTTGGGGATAAAGAGCCGTTAACAAGGGTCCATCTACCCACTCCTGTGGGTAAATGTATCATACCCCGGTTTTGTCAAGTCCCGCAAGTTCGGCCTCTTCACAGCTTAAATTTAAAGCGGCGTTGCCTTGTAAAGGGAAACTTCCCTTTACAAGGCAGTGCCGCTTTAAATTTAAACTGCGAAGATGCCAAACTCGCGGGACTTGACAAAACCGGGGTATGATACATTTACCCCCTGATGTACCAGTACCTGCCCACTATAGCCAAACATTCACCCACTTATATGGTACTAATATCATGCCAAGACATAGTTTAACATGTTTGATACACTGCAGGCTATGTACCGACAGCTATTTAGGCTGTGTAAGGCTCTCTGCAGTGTCATGTAATAGTCTGATAGGAAGACAAGTCAGGATAGGGAAAAATGTTTCCACCACAATGTTCAACTTAATATTTGGAGCTACGACAACTTGCTGAAACGGTTACATATGTAATTGTGAATAACACTAGTAGTTATTCTATATTAAGCTACTTGGACTTTAGGTTTGGGGTTTTACAAAGTCAAAGTTACTAAAACCTGGAAACCAAACTGGCTTAATACACAGACAGTCCTGCCACACGGTGCAGGAACTATACGTAAGATTCCGGCATCACCGGCATGGACGTACTTAGGATAAGAAAACGCAGACACTTACATGAACTGGCCAGCCACTCCCCGTTCGGACTGAACTTTACAGAAGACACCGCCTTTGTGTGACCCGCGAGGGTGAACTTTAAAGCATAATTAGGTTTTACAGGACTGGGCTAAAATGAGAGTAAATCAGCTGTTAGTATAGTATGAGCTGGTCAAAAGACGGGCCCCTAGCCTCAAGTCAATGGAATAATGGTAGGAAACATTTAGGGATTTGAACCAGCATCTGCAAAAAGGCAGACTAGGTAACAATGACACATATTCGCAGTAATACAATCTGCGTGTATTGATACCAGTGCACCGGACAATCATTGTACAGATATGACATATAAATGAATAAAATAGCATCAAAATAAAGAGACCTAAGCATTATAATTAGCAGGTACGAACGCCAGACGTACAGCAAAAAGTAAACATAAGACATCACGACAACAAGGTGGTACAAAGGAGACATGAGACATAGGGCAGGGAGGACCCTGTCCCTGACAGCTTACATTCTACCGGGAGGGGGTAATGAGAAGAGGTATACATACATGGGGGGGGGTGATTAGATGTGGTGGACAGAGGAAGTAGACGGAGCGGACATGAGGATCTAGGAGGAGGGGGAAGGGTAAGCAAGCGTAAAGTATCAAGTACATAGCATAACATGGAACCCAAAAATAGGTATCAAATAATAACATAACAAGCTTCTCGAGAAATCAAATATACAAGTAAAGCCATCGGAGAACATGGCCAACAAACTGCCCTTTTTTATTCTTCTTTTAATACATAGTATGCTGTTATTACACTGTTCAAGGCTTTTATTGCTAGCCTTTGCAGTGGGACGGTATTGGGAGACGTCCTGATCACATGTTTGGTTACCCAGACATAGTGTGTGTGTAGTGGCTGCAAGCCAGGGTCTTATGTTTACAGTGTGTTAGTTACAAGTGTATGCAGAGTGATCTAGCATAAATCAGAGCTATAACGGAGTTCAGGAGATAATAAGGTGATCACCAGTTTACCCCATAACAATGATACAGGAGGACATCATCCATCACTCTTCTGCAAGTCCCATTACCTCCATCTCAAGCATCTGCTTGTACATCCCCCAACACTCCCTAAAAACCTGAGCGTGGATAAATTCACTGCGGATTTAATGAACCACTTGCAAACCTTGTCTCTCATTATGTTCAGTCTGCTCATCTGTAATCCCCCCCCCCCCCTCCACACCGACTGCTTTCCATGCGTCTCTACATTGCCCCGTGTTCCTCTCCTCCCTCCTACCCTAGATGTACTCCAGCCACCCCCTTCTTCCTCCCTGCCCATTATCCTTATCTAACTCTGTTACCCGCCTGGACCGGTAATCTTAATGTAACTTTAATTCCTATTACCCCCGTCCCTCTAGAATGGAAGCTCCTCTGCCCTATGTATCACATCTTTCCAGTCTCTGTCCTTGTTAGAGGTGAGACAGCCACATATGCTGGGTGACATGATGTTCACAACACATCTGCAATACTATTAAATGTTACAGCGCTGAATCAGCGAGAACAGGCTCCCAGGAAAAGTTGGTTGTCTTCCACTAGCATCTCTGCCCACAAAATGTCTGTAGTAGCACAAGTCGCCTGGGGGTGCACAAGCACCCTAGTGAAGCCCGTAGACCTTGCGGCTTACCGTAACTGTACTAGAGAATCAATGTACCCCACTGCAGATCCCCAATCAATTTCAAGTGAAATATTAGAATATAGAATATATTATTCACATTTATATTCGATACAGGAGGAGGGAGCTACAGACCTTGCTGGGATTTGCGGAGGATGACGGAGTTGATTGTGTTTTAGACGATTCAGTCTCTGGTTTCTTCTCCTCGGTAGCCATGGCGCACAAAGCGGAAAGAAGTCACGTGATGTACGGTGATGTCACCACCCACTGCGCAGGCTGTTCTGGAAACAGACGAACATATTTTACATTCTATACATATCGGCTTTACCGTATGGAACACATTCATGAAACCGCCATTAGATTTTCAGCTCACGTCTCAGACCATCTCTGAAAATATTACTAGAAAACAGGTCCCATACAACCCCCTACCCCCCAAATCTGAGACTCAATGTGCAGCAAGTTCGTCAAATAAGTGTCATTGAAAAGTCAATTACCCCAGGCCAGGGCTGTAAAACAAACGGCTGAAACATTAGCAGGCTGCGATGTCTGCCTCACATTCTAGTAGCTATATATTCTGTGCTGTAGCATTTATGATGTAGCCTCATCACATCCTCAGCACAGATTGTACTTCCAGTTAGGTAAACCTGTCTGCCAACAATGTAGGGCTTATTTTCAATATTGCATTTAGGTACAAAATTTGTAGTGAAGCACAGCAACCAATCAGCAATTAGCTTTTATCTGTCTCCTGACTCATGTGCGTGAAGGAGCTCATTTCAATTTTCAACACGGATGCATTCTTATCACTTTACCAGGAAGTTTCTACCTTGTAGTATTCTCCGCAAGTCACCGACTTACATACACCTCAGTATTATAAAGCATGACTGTAGAAATAAACACACTAAGTATCACATGTAAAGCTGGCCAGACACTGGAATCTTGCCGCTCCGCTGCCACATACGTGGGTGACAACACTGGGTGAGATCCGGCATTTGGCGCTTGTGACAACCGCAGAATCAGTTACAGCTTTTGGAAGATGAGCGCATTGAAGCCAATTGCGCTGCCCTTTCAATCACATTTACTAAATCTCCCAATAATGACCCTATTGCTTTCAATAAGATTATCAATGTCACAGCGTGTTGCCAGCTTAAGTCTTTGCTATGGAAATATTCAGATACGACCCATTAAGGTTTACATTATTGTTCAGTGTTACCCTGACAATCCTCCACAACTGATCAGATCCACATGCAGTAAACAAAAGACTTAAGGGGTCTATCAAGCCGTAAACCATGTGGAAACTGCTGTTTCTGCATAGTATAGGCATTTTTAAGTAACATCTATTTAAAGAAAGCCTAACGTAGGAGCTATCAGAGATCATCATCAACATTTATTTATATAGCGCCAGCAAATTCCGTAGCGCTTTACAATTGGGAACAAACATTAATAAGACAATACTGGGTAATACAGGCAGACAGAGAGGTAAGAGAACCCTGCTCGCAAGCTTACAATCTATAGGACAATGGGAGTTAGAAACACAAGGGCATGTGCTACATCATATTGCACAATGGACCAGCCAGACTGCAAAGGTAAAAGTACTGAGTGGGCTGTGTGTGTTGCAATGTTGGTCAGAAGGTTGTTGTCTTACCTTAGCAGTGTAGAGGCTGGTAATAGGGTAATCTAGGGAAATTAAGATGATGGTTGAGGAAGATCATAAGAGATATCTCCGGCATTAGGCTAAGAATCGCATTAAACCACAGTCCCCATCATTTTCAATGGGGACTGCTCTGGGCCAATTTAACAAGCTGCAAAAAGCATGTACCGATGGTAGATGGCGTTAGTCGTTCTGCCCTATATGGAGAGCATAGAGGCAGAGGGATATTCAGACCCTTATCCAGCAGTCTCTGTGCTCTCCCCTCTGTTATCGAAAATGGCACCGCACAGTGAGGCAAAGACATCGCCGGGACAGACTTATCGGCTGCGCTGCCACGGGATGTTCTTAATCAACGGCTGCGTATTATCATCCCTTATCAATACGGGGACCTTTTCGCTCCTTGGCTTAAGATTATCACCCTATGTGGATGACACACACATTTATATATCCTCACCAGATTTTTCACCATCTATTTTGGTCCGCATTAATATATATATATATATATATATATATATATATATATATATATATATATATATGTGTGTGTGTGTGTGTCATTAGAAGTAAATTCACCACCGCAAACGTAATCTATTCATGCTAATAAACAGAGACTATCTACCTGATGACTCTTTCTGCTTCTCCACGACAATGAGCCCTACCTCTCAAGCTCACTGTCTGGGTGGCATCCTTGACACCCACAGCTGCTTTTTGATCCCCAAATAAAATCTGCATCCAAATCATGTTACATACATCTAAGAGTGTACACGTATCTCACAGAAGTCCTTGCAAAAGCTTTAACACAAACACTAAATCACAGAACCCTCCCCTACTGGTTTTCCCCTAACCAGAGTTTGCCCCATACATATTTTGAATGCAGTGACTAGACTAATTGTTGCAAAACATCCTTCCTACTTCTGCTCCGCTCTGTCAGTCCCTATATTAGCTGCCTGTACTTTATTAAACAAGTAAAAATTTTACTTACAAAGACATCTACACACACACACAGGGGGTATCTGCAGCCACACACAGGGACAGGCCCCAAAGGGGGGGGGGGGGGGGTCTACAATCGCACACAGGGGTCAGGCCCCAGATGACGGGGGGATCTACAGTCACACACAGTGGCACAGGCTCAAGAGGGGGAGGGGGTCTACAGTCACACATAGGGGGTCAGGCCCCAGCTGGGGGGATCTACAGTCACACACAGGGGGACAGGACCAGAGGGGGGATCTACAGTCACGCACAGGGGGACAGGGGAAGAGATCTACAGTCACACACAGGGGGACAGGACCAGAGGGGGGGATCTACAGTCACGCACAGGGGGACAGGCCCCAGGTGGAGGGGGGAAGAGATCTACAGTCACACACAGGGGGACAGGACCAGAGGGGGGATCTACAGTCACACACACACGGGGACAAGCCCCAGAGGGGGGGGATCTACAGTCACACACAGGGGTACATCCCCAGGGGGGGGGAGGGGGGAGAGATCTACAGTCACACACAGGGGGACAGGACCAGAGGGGGGATCTACAGTCACACACAGGGGGACAGGACCAGAGGGGGGATCTACAGTCACACACAGGGGGTCAGGCCCCAGATGGGGGGGAATCTACAGTCACACACAGGGGTACATCCCCAGGGGGGGGGGGAGGGGGGAGAGATCTACAGTCACACACAGGGGGACAGGACCAGAGGGGGGATCTACAGTCACACACATGGGGACAAGCCCCAGAGGGGGGGGGGGGGATCTACAGTCACACACAGGGGTACATCCCCAGGGGGTGGGGGGGAAGGGGGGAGATGTCTACAGTCACACACAGGGGGACAGGACCAGAGGGGGGGATCTACAGTCACACACAGGGGGTCAGGCCCCAGATGGGGGGATCTACAGTCACACACAGGGGGACAGGCCCCAGATGGGGGGGATCTACAGTCACACACAGGGATACATCCCCTTGGGGGGGGGGAGAGATCTACAGTCACACACAGGGGGACAGGCCCCAGATGGGGGGGGAATCTACAGTCACACACAGTGGCACAGGCCCAAGAGGGGGGGGGAAATATACAGTCACACACAGGGTGACAGGCCCAAGAGGGGGAGGGGGTCTACAGTCACACACAGGGGTAGGCCCCAGGGACATATAGTTATAGTCACATACGGGTCTCTCCCTCTGCGGGCGGGGTGCGGGCCGGGTGTCTCGGGTAACAGGCAGGGTACCGGGTGGTGTCTCAGGGTACCGGGCGGGGTCTCAGCTCCCCGGCTCCCGGCTCATTGAATCCGCAGACACTGGAAGCGAGGAGGGCGCGCACCAGGCCAGTAAGTGGAGCTGCAGCCGCGCATGCGCAGAGCCGGAAACCTCCGCCGAAAGGCGCCTGCGTGAAAACCGTCTGCCGTAATGTCAGCCTGCGCATGCGCACACCGAAGCGCTCGGCGTGGAGCTGCAGGGAAGGAGGATACTGCGCATGCTCCCTTCTCTTGCCGGCCACGGTGGGAGTTACTGCGCATGCGGCGTCTCCACATGAACAATTGATTGCATGATGAAAGGTGAGGGGCGGGGTTTGTTGCTGCACACGAGTGAAATATGTTAATGAGGGTCTCCATAGGGTACAGCCCTATATAAGCTCACTGTCAACCTTATATCAGCACACTGTCAGTGTATACATGAGTCTATATACTGGCATCATTAATAGTACTTGTGTCTTATGTCTGCTCCATCACAGATCTACACCAAATGTCAGTAAATTAACTGACATCAGCTCTTCTCCCCCCCCCTCTCGGCGGCCCTGCCCATGACCTGAAATGTTGCACTTCATATTTAGCATTACCATAAGCAGAGCGGCCTTTTCAAGTGAGCACCTGTCTGAGTAGGGATTCCTGCACCTGAAAGGACCATGGGAAAGCTTGGTCTGGCCAGAAGGCCGGTAGCTCGAAAGCTGGAAACTAGTGCCCCTGGAGTGGTGACCCAGGGGTGCTCGACTTCACCTGGGGATTGGCACCCTCACTTGATGATGGCATAGAGCACAAACCCCACTTTGGCTACCCACTCTTCCTTGCCCTGGCCTTCTGGCTAGGCAGGAACAATTTTTACCCTCTCGGCCGGAAGGCTGGGGCCGCTTTGCACGGCACTATTAATTTTACCCTCACTGTTTTGTCACTTGCCTTATTTTTATGTCATTTTTTTTCTCACGGATTGGAGGTGGTACGGCAGCCCTTATGGGTCCTATCCCCGAAGATCTAGGGGAGGTGGTGTGGTCCCCAGTGGCTCCCACCTCCCTGAACCATCTGAGGTCTCCACTTAGGGGAGGCAGAAGATTACTATGCCAAGGGGAAAGCTGCGGCCGAACCCTTGGCAAAAGGGACCCCCCCCCCTAGCCTTGCGGAGAAGAGGGTCTGAAGACCCTTGCTCCCCTAAGGGGCCTTTTGGCACCGGGGGGTCGGGGATAAAGGGGCCCTTCCTCTTTTGAGGAGGGTCTGAATCCGTAACCTTATGCATGTTTTTTAAGTTTTACACTTTTTTTTTTCGAGCACTAGGGTGAAAGCACGTTACCGGCTTTCAATAAAAAAAATAAACAGAGTGGTCTACACATCTAATCACTGTCATACTTACTACAGCCTCAAGCAGGGGCTTCCTGGCGCATGCAGAAGCTAAGGGGATGGAGGTTCCAGCTCCAACCCTGCATGCAGGATTGTCATGGTGTGCTATCTGCATGAACAATGCATGTGCACCGCTGAATAATATAGGGAATATTAGTGTCTATTGCCATGATTTTTCCCTGTTCTTACAGCAATGTGATCAAGCCACATGAACCCCACATAACAGGGTATTAGAAGGTTGAGTGACGACCGACAGGTTAATAGGTATTATGACATTGCAAGCAGTACATGGTAGAATTGTTAGGAACCCCTCCAGCCGGCACAACACAACCCGGAATCTACTCTGCCAGTCAGGTGTTCACTGGAGCCCCTGATGGTGGGGACAGACTGGGCCGCAGACTGACAGAGGGTCGTGAAGTGCGTACCGGCTGGGGAGAACCCAGGCAAGAAGAGTCGGGTCCACGCAGAGGTCAAGGGCCGGCAGCAGACAACAGTATCGATGAACAAGCTGAGGTCAGGGGTCACAGGCAAATAGCAGAACGGGTAAACAGGCCAAAGATCAGGGTCACAGGAAACACGAGCGAAGTCCAATTCAAAGCCAAGGGTCATACACGGGGAGTCAAATAGAGATATCAGGATACAGGACAGGAACTAGCAGGTTAGCAGACTGGAACACAGGAGCTATAACCGGCAATGAGGCAGCAGACCTCATTGCCCTAAATACCAGTGGCTACCAATCAGAGCCTAGCTCTGAATTAGACACAGCCCCCAGCATAATTAATAGGTTGCAATAATTAGCCCACAGGCTAGAGAATATGGTGAGCGCTGCGCCCGGCTTCCTCTCATTGCTGGGACGCAGCGCTGAAGCGTCTACTCGTTGACCCGGCAACGGCCGGGTCAGGGCCGGAAGTGACGTCCCGGTCGCCATAGCGACGGCCGGGACGCAGGTGAGTGAGTCGCGGCGGCTCGTAACAGTACCCCCCCTTGAGGAGGGGTCGAGGGACCCCGACATCCAGGTTTTCTTGGGAACCTCCTGAAGAATTTCTTCAATTGTTTAGGGACATGGAGTTGTCTCCGCGGAACCTAAGATCGCTCTTCTAACCAGCGGTTCCTCCACTGCACTAAGAAATGCACCTGTCCTTGCACTTTTTTGGAATCTAGAATCCTTTGAACCACATATCTTAGTGGCTTACTCGCACTTCCCCCAGGCACAGTTGAGGATTGGCTAGGATACAATACCGGCTTCAACAATGAACAATGAAATGTGTTCGGAATTTTTAGTGAGCTAGGAATCTTCAATCTAAAAGCTACCGGATTGATCTGTTTGGTAATCATGAACGGCCCAATAAATTTAGGCCCTAGTTTTTTACAAGGCTGCCTGAGCCTAAGATTTCGAATTGATAGCCATACTTTCTGGCCCACTTTGAATGAACAGGTGGTACGGTGGTGATCCGAAAAAAATTTGCCCGACAATGAGGACTTTTTCAAGGAGGACTGAACTTTCCCCCAAATTACTTTCAGATCAGCAGCTGTGGAACGAATCTCCGGAATACCAGCAGGTTTGAGAGAGTACAGAGAATTAGACCTGGGATGGAAACCGAAGTTACAGTAGAACGGGGAAGTTTGAGTAGATGAGTGAGATGAGTTATTGTAGGCAAACTCTGCCCAGGGCAGCAAAGAGGACCAATTGTCATGGAATTCTGAGGAATAACATCGGAGGAACTGTTCAAGTGATTGGTTAACTCTTTCAGTTTGCCCGTTAGATTGAGGGTGGTATGCAGATGACAGACTGATCCTGATTCCGAGAAGGGTGCAGAAGGATTTCCAGAATTGTGCTATGAATTGTGAACCACGATCAGAAACAATATCAGAAGGAAGTCCATGGAGCCGGAAAACATGTTGTATGAAGAGAATGGCCAGATCTCGAGCTGTAGGAAGCCTGGTTAATGGAATGAAATGTGCCATTTTGCTGAAACGGTCTACCACAACCCAAATAGTATTATGTCCTGCAGAAGGTGGCAAATCAACAAAAAAAAAACCTTGGACAAATGTGTCCAAGGTTTTGCAGGAATGGGCAATGGAAGCAATTGACCCACCGGGCGAGTCCTGGGGACTTTGTTCCTGGCACAAATCTCACATGAGAGGACATGACTTTTGACGTCAGCGGACAAGGATGGCCACCAGACCGTACGGGAAAGGATCTCCAGCGTCTTATAAACTCCAGGGTGTCCAGCAGACCTACTATTATGCGCCTCTGCAAGAACCGCCTTCCTTAGATGGACTGGAACAAAAAGACGTTGTTTCGGAGTAGTATCAGGGGCTAATCTCTGGAATCTCTGAAGTGTGATACTCAGATCTTGGGTTAATCCAGCAAGGATTATGGAAGGAGGAATAATAGGCTCTGGGTTTGAAACTGGAACGTGGTGTGCCAAGAAACTTCTGGACAGAGCATCTGCCCGGACATTTTTGGAACACGGTCGATAGGTGATCAGGAAATTGAACCGGGTAAAGAATAACGACCAACGGGCCTGTCTGGGATTTAGACGTTTGGCCGATTGTATATATTGCAAGTTCTTGTGGTCGGTAATGACAGATCTGATGTGGAGCACCCTCCAGCCAATGTCGCCACTCCTCGAAGGCCCATTTGATTGCCAACAGTTCTCTATTCCAGACATCATAGTTGGCTTCTGCTGAAGAGAACTGACGGGAGAAATAGGCACACGGGTGTAGACGATTAGTATGAGGGTCCTTCTGGGATAGTATGGCCCCAGCACCGACGTCAGAGGCGTCGACCTCAAGAACAAATGATTTAGCTGGATCCGGGTGTCTAAGGACCTGAGCGGAGACAAAGGCTTTTTTCAGGCTTTCAAATGAGGCTACTGCTTGAGGCGACCAATTAGTTGGATCCATTCCTTTACGGGTTAGGGCGACAATGGGAGCCACGATGTCCGCAAAACCTGGAATGAACCTTCTATAATAATTGGAGAAGCCCAGAAACCTCTGCACCGCCTTAAGGTTGTTTGATTGCACCCAATCTAAAATAGCCTGAACCTTAGTTGGATCCATGGAGAATCCCTCAGAAGAGATTATGTAACCTAAAAAGGATACTTTCTGCACCTCGAACTCACACTTTTCTAGCTTGGCGTAAAGGTGGTTCTCTCGCAATCTTCGTAGAACTTGTTTGACGTGATTCTGATGTACAGACAGAGATCTGGAATAGATGAGGATATCATCTAAATAGACGACCACGAAACAACCAAGGAAGTCCCGAAGAACCTCATTGATTAAGTCCTGGAATACAGCAGATGCATTGCTAAGACCAAATGGCACGACCAAATACTCGTAATGGCCAGAGTGCGTATTGAATGCCGTCTTCCACTCGTCTCCCTCCTTGATACGGATGAGGTTATACGCTCCACGAAGGTCGATTTTTGAGAAGACAGTAGCACCTCTCAACTGATCAAATAATACTGAGATGAGCGGAAGGGGATAGGTATTCTTGATTGTAATAAGATTCAATCCCTGGTAATCAATACAGGGTCTTAGTCCTCCGTCCTTTTTGGATACAAAGAAGCATCCTGCTCCTACGGGAGATTTAGATGGCCTGATGAAGCCCTTCTCCAGATTTTCTTCAATGTTTTCCTGCATGGACTTGGTCTCTGGACCAGAGAGAGAGTACAGGCGACCCTTAGGCAACTTGAAACCAGGAAGAAGCTCGATGGCACAGTCGAAGTCACGGTGAGGTGGTAAGGTGTCAGCAGCTTTCTTGGAGAACACATCCCAGAACTCATGATATTGTGAGGGAAGCTGCTCCGGAATAGACTGAATCACCCGCAGGGGCAGTGACAAGCAGGACTGTGTACAGTAAGAGCTCCACTGGACAATTTCTCCTTTTACCCAGTCCATGACAGGGTTATGACGGGAAAGCCATGGGTGGCCCAAGATCAAGGGAACTGATGAACAATCGATAAGGAGGAAGGTTATTAACCCTGAATGGAGAGCTCCGATTTTTAATTGTAGTGGCGAGGTCTCCCAGGAAATCTTGCCACCAGGCAACGGACCTCCATCTAAGCCACAGACAGTAATAGCGGACTTGAGTTTTACCATCGGAATTTCAGCAGCGCGGCGAACCCGATGTCCAGGAAGTTGCCTGCAGCTCCACTATCAATGAAGGCGGACAGGTCCATTGAACGAGCACTAAACGTGAGCTGTGCAGGGATCAATAAGGCGTTTTTCGGGGGGAGACAATCTGCAGACCTAGGTGAACTTTCCCCTCGTTCCCTAGGCATGCTCTTTTCCCGGCTTATTCGGGCAGGAACGGGAGAAGTGGCCTTTTGTGCCGCAATAGAGACATAAGCCCTGTGATCATCTTGTCACAAATCGGGATCTTAGCACACTTCTCTCCAGAGGATAGTTCTTGGCTTCAGTGTTCCTGACTGCATTACAAGTGCAGTGTTCCTGACTGCATTTCTAGACTGCTCATTCCCCTGCTATATTCTACAATCAGCAAGAACATGAGCAGGAAGATCATCCAGGCTGCTAGGTTCTGTTTCAGTCCTGCTCCAGCTAGTCCCAAGGGTCCCAAATCGGATCAAGAAATACAGACGACCGTGACACGTCTCTTGTCTCTTTCCTCAGGGGAGAGACGATACGCTCCCAATTGCATGGGTTCCTCACCATCCGTGGGAACAGGAATGAAGACGGATAGAGGTGATGATGTCTCCTTTTCGGTTTTCCGCTCTTTATATCTCCTGTCGATTTTAATGGAGAGGTGCATCAGATCCTCCAGAGAGGTAGGAGATGGGTACTGCACCAAAGAGTCTTTGACCTGTTCCGACAAGCCAAGACGGAACTGACTCCGCAAGGCAGGATCATTCCATCCAC
The DNA here is from genome assembly GCF_038048845.1 of Mixophyes fleayi. NCBI lineage: Eukaryota > Metazoa > Chordata > Amphibia > Anura > Limnodynastidae > Mixophyes > Mixophyes fleayi. The sequence goes on along the minus strand of NC_134410.1, from coordinate 128,639,851 downwards.
TATCAGGTGACCATCTACGGAATTCAGCGCAGTATTCCTCTGCCGAGTGCCGGCCTTGTTTCAAGGCCCGTAGATGAGCTTCAGCGGAGGCAATACGGTCCGGGTCGTCATATAGTAGACCTAACGCCTCGAAGAAAGCGTCTACTGACTGCATGGCAAGACTGGTCTGCGGCAAGGAAAACGCCCAGGACTGGGGGTCACCCTGTAGAAGGGAAATGATAATCCCGACTCTTTGATGCTCTGACCCGGAGGAGCGGGGTCTCAATGAGAAATAGAGCTTGCAGCTCTCCCTGAAAATCCGAAACAGGGACCTATTTACAGAGAAGCGATCCGGCAAGTTCATCTTAGGTTCACAGACGGAACTTGGAGTGGATTGTGACACTTTTGCGGCTTCTTCTTGGACAGACGCTCAGCCAATCCCTGGATCATCTGATATAAGGACTCAACATGGGCTGCCAGGGCTTGTGCCGGAGACGGTAGGGATCCACTTGCATCCATTCCAACCTTGTCTCCGTGAGTGGGCCGGTTATAATGTTGGGAACCCCTCCAGCCGGCACAACACAATCCGGAATCTACTCTGCCAGTCAGGTGTTCACTGGAGCCCCTGATGGTGGGGACAGACTGGGCCGCAGACTGACAGAGGGTTGTGAAGTGCGTACCGGCTGGGGAGAACCCAGGCAAGAGGAGTCGGGTCCACGCAGAGGTCAAGGGCCGGCAGCAGACAACAGTATCGATGAACAATTCAGTCCCCCACCCATTGACCTCCTCCCAGTCTCCCCCTACCCCCCTCCGTCTCCTGCCCCCCTCCTACTTCCCTCCTTTTCATTCTCCTCTCCCTCCCCCCTCCGTCCCTGCCTCCGTTATCCCCATTCTCTCCTCCTACCATTGTGTCTCTGTCCGTCCTACCCTCCCCTTAGATTGTACACTCCTCCGAGCAGGGCCTCCTCTCCTTCTGTTCTCCACCACCTTAACTCTGCTCTCCAGCTCCTTGTCTCCTCCGCGAGGTCCTCCGGCCCCTGTCTCTACCCCGCTGGGGGCTCTCACCTCTACTCTAGCTGTTCATTGAGCTTCTGAGTTACTGTGATTTCTGTTAACTGTACTGTGCTGTCTCACCCTGTATCGTGTTTCTGTCTGTCCCTGTACGGCGCTACGGATACCTAGTGACGCCCTATAAATAGAAATTAATAATAATAATAATAATAATAATAATAATAATAATAACAAACTGAGGTCAGGGGTCACAGGCAAATAGCAGAACGGGTAAACAGGCCAAAGATCAGGGTCACAGGAAACACGAGCGAAGTCCAATTCAAAGCCAAGGGTCATACACGGGGAGTCAAATAGAGATATCAGGATACAGGACAGGAACTAGCAGGTCAGCAGACTGGAACACAGGAGCTATAACCGGCAATGAGGCAGCAGAACTCATTGCCCTAAATACCAGTGGCCACCAATCAGAGCCTAGCTCTGAATTAGACACAGTCCCCAGCATAATTAATAGGTTGCATTAATTAGCCCACAGGCTAGAGATTATAGTGAGCGCTGCGCCCGGCTTCCTCTCATTGCCGGGATGCAGCGCTAAAGCGTCTACTCGTTGCCCCGGCAACGGCCGGGTCAGGGCCGGAAGTGACGTCCCGGTCGCCATAGCGACGGCCGGGACGCAGGTGAGTGAGTCGCGGCGGCTGGGCACCGCCGCGGCTCGTAACAAGAATATGATATCGCAGAGCAGTACATGATGGTAAAGGACATTGCTCCTGTGAGACCCCGAATTTCTGGGAGTCTCCAGGGGTTCCCGGAAAAACAGGCCTCCATCCCAGATACAACCCACATCACTACTGAAGGGGACGGAGGTGGGGCTTGATGACGCGTTTCAAAACTCACCTTTTTCTTAAAGCCTTTCTGTCTCCCACTTAACTTAACCTTATCTTCTGCCTCCGTCCCCCTACTCTCCCTCTCTCCCCTGCGTCTCTCTCTGTTTGTCCACCCCTCCTCTCGGATTGTACGCTCCTCTGAGCAGGGCCATCTCTCCTCCTGTTTCCACCACTTCTAACTCTGCTCTCCAGCTACTTAGCCCTCCTCCTCGAGGGTCCTCCACCCCAGGTCCACTCTCGCTCCCTCCTCCCCCCTGGGGGTCTCCCTGTCTTCTGCACCCTCCTTCTTTGGCCCCGTCGTTTGCGGATCCTCCCTCCCCTGCCCTCTCTAGCTGTGCATTGAGCTTATTGAGTTACTGTGCTTACTGTTTACTGTACTGTGCTGTCTCCCATTGTATTGTAATTTGTTTGTCCCTGTACGGCGCTACGGACACCTTGTGGCGCCTTATAAATAAAAATTAATAATAATAATAATTAAAATAGGGGGAGATTCAATTCAGCCCAATGTGTCTCTGGAACATCCAACAAGACACAATGCGTCCATGTTATGGCAGGAATCTGCACTTGATTTTTCCTCGCACCCCAAAGACGTGCACAGAAAAATGAGTGGAGATTCCTACCATAATGGTTGGCAATGTGGTGATGTCTGCATGGCACATCACCAACAAATGAATATGCTCCATATTGTTCATAATATTATTCTATGACCAAATGCATTTAATCCTCCTTCAAAGTGTTCCGACCAACTTTCAGACTCCCCCATAATGACATCTCACAGGGTACCGATTCTTGACAGTGATTTAGTTGACTCTGCACGAGAAAAGTTTGGTAGGTGTGAGGGCCTTAAAAAGGCTGCATGCAGGTGATGCCACCTAGTCCTAACTAAATTGACCTTTAGCAAAGTGCTGATTGCAGTAAGTGAAAAGGAATGTGTAGCTGTCAGTGTTCACAGTACACTGACACCTGGGAGTAAATGTATCAAGCTGTGGGTTTTGAAAAAGTGGAGATGTTGCCTATAGCAACCAATCAAATTCTAGCTGTCATTTTGTAGAATGTACCTAATAAATGATAACTAGAATCGATTGGTTGCTATAGGCAACATCTCCACTTTTTCAAACCTGCAGCTTGATACATTTACCTTCTGTTTTCTGTAGCTGGTGTTGAGGTGGATCCTCACAGGCAGATTCATGGAAAGTGTATTATTATAATTATTTGCTATTTCATCTAGCATCCTGATATTGTGATTTGTAAGTAACTGTTAGAGAGTATGAGACAGACTCCTTGTGTGCATAGAGAACAACACATTACCAGGTGAGACACTGTGGACCTTTACATATAAATGCCAATAATACAGTAAAAAAACATGAACTTTACTTTTGTAATATTAAGATTGATTACATGACACTAACCAAATCTTTAAAAACATAAATAATTCCCAAGGGAATAAAAGGTTTGAAAACAAGACATTTCAATATACAGAGAGTCTGAAAGGTAGGGATCACTTTGAGAATTTTGTGATTCCGGAATACTACAGAGAGGGCCTGATTCATTAAGGAACTTAGGCAAGAATTTTCTGACGTAAGTCTCCTGGACAAAACCATGTTAAAATGCAAGGGGTGAAAACTAGTTTTCTATTTTGCACATAAGTTAAATACTGTCTTGTTTTTTCATGTAGCACACAAATACTTCATAGCTTATTTGTACACTGAAATTTAAAGTTGATATTTGTGTGCTACATGAAAAATCAGCTACTATTTAACTTATGTGCAAAATAGAGAACTCATTTTCACCCCTTGCATTGTAACATGGTTTTGTCCAGGAAACTTAAGTAAGAAATTTCTTGCCTAAGTTCATTAATGAACCAGGCCCAGAGTCTCTTTCTGGGCATTAGTAGTACATTGCTTCTTAATATGTTAGCGTGGAAGTATAATAATGTAACACCTGTAACATCTGCAATTTCAGGAGACGGACTGGGCTCCCTCCAGTCTTGTTCTGTTTTACTCTTCCTTTGCAGCCTTTGTGTAGTATTTGTATCGGATTATCAAGATTACAATCGTGAAATACTAGCAAAAAGAAAGAATGACAAAATGACACAAAAAAAATATAGAAGAAAATGTAGACAGTAGATGGCAGTAGTACTCAGAATTGCACATACATTGCCGTGAACTGTATGTTCCATTAACACTACATCTAAGCCGTACATTATAATGATAGAGATTACTTACATATTGCTTATATTATTCTACAACAAAGAACATAGCCTATTTCAGTCTATTTCTAAGTAGTCTTATATTACTTTAATCTAGTCTACAACATTGTCTAGGAATATGAAAACGTTAACTTGTCTTTCTAATGTCTGAGGCTAACAACATGAATCAAAATGATTCATTCATAAAGTTACAATACATTAATTCATATATGCAGTGATAATATATCAATTTATACAATCAGAGTGATACATACATCTGCTTATTTGGCTCAAGATACACCCCAAAAATGTTATGTAGACGTTTCTGTATCTTTTATTCGCCCCTGCTTATGCCTGGAGAGACGGAAAGTGGACAGGTAGGGGCATTCAAAAGTAAGGGCGTGTATACACATTTGCCACACAGTTAGACTTGGCCACATCCGCAGACTTTTAGGAGGTGTATCATCATCATCATTTATTTATTTATATAGCGCCACTGATTCCGCAGCTCTGTACAGAGAACTCATTTACATCAGTCCCTGCCCCATTGGGGCTTACAGTCTAAATTCCCTAACATACACACACACACACACACACAGACAGACAGAGAGAGAGAAACTAGGGTCAATTTTGATAGCAGCCAATTAACCTACTAGTATGTTTTTTGGAGTGTGGGAGGAAACCAGAGCACCCGGAGGAAACCCACGCAAACACGGGGAGAACATACAAACTCCACACAGATAAGGCCATGGTTGGGAATTGAACTCATGACCCCAGTGCTGTGAGGCAGAAGTGCTAACCACTAAGCCACCGTGCTGCCCTCTTGCGGATGCACAAGGGCTTGGGCTAAGATATGCGGAGTTAGTTGCGCTATATAAATAAATGGTGATGATGATATTTTACTAATACTACTGCTTTTGAGGTAGATGCATTTTGAGATGCCTTTGAAAGGTTGTAGGTGTTCCAGGTACTCCTTGTGGCATCCTTTTAGACTGGTAAGAACCCCAAAGAGCATATGAATGCATTATTTCTGTTATCAGTCTGACTTATCGGTGTCTGATAGTAGTTACTCCTCAGATCCACAGCAAGAACTATTAACTTCCTTGCAGGCACTGCATTGTCCTGTCAATATGAGTGATTGTTTATTGGTTGGGATCATTCTCTTGTTTAGTTCACGGTAATCAATGCACATTTTGATTGACCCATATTTCCTCCTTGCCAAAACCATGGGAGAACCATAGGGACTCACTGACTCCAGAAAGTACTGTAAGTGCCGTTGCAGCTTCCATATTGGCTTTTGACAATCTCCTTGACCTTTATCTTCATCATTCTTTCTATTCTTTTCTCTATTCCTCTCGGGGAATTTCACTGTCACCAAAATCAAAACTCTCAGGTTTGAGTTCTTGACTTTCCTCCATCTCTGTTTCCTTCTTCAGAAAAAGTAGCAAGACAGATCAGGTCAATTGTGAGAGTATGAAATCATATTCTCCCCCAAATTATGGCAACATTTGACTAGAGCCACAAAGTTGTTGGCATTAGACCCAATAATGGCATTGATTCATCATGAATGTCAGAAATAATCCTTAATGGACAATCCTTAATTGGCCATCCTCTCCATACACTGTGGCACCAGATTAATAGGCCGGATATGGGTTACAGTGGAACCTTCTGTAGGTGCTTCCAATATCACCAAAGAGAATGGGCATGTGAGATCCACTATCCAGGAGGACTTCACGTGGTTGACTGCTGATGTGAGCTGCCTCTTGGGAAGCTGGTCCATACAGTCCCATTGGGAGTTGACAGGGGGCATGGCAGCCAATCTCTTTGGTAGGCTCTCTCTTGCCTCAATGATAGCTTCCTCCTGCTGCTCCCCTTTTACGAAGTGATCAAGAATGGTACCGTCTAAGGACCAAATCTCCTAAACTTCTAGGCAGTGGGGTCAAGGACTAGGCCTCCTTAAGCAACTGCTTAATCGTATGTGCAGTCTTCAGTAGGCTCCATCATGCTGCGGCCGAGACCATATGAATTTTTAAACAGCAATGACCAGAATCTCTTCATGGCTGTGACTTCAGCTGTGGTTCCTAGATGTCGTTGTGGCCGCCCCTCCTTGCGCGATGGTGAATCCCTAGGGGAAAGTTGTGCAGTGAGTCCTGAGACACTTTATGGGAAGGTCTTGAGTGTGGCCCTTGCGGCTCTCGTTGGGGCCATATAGTCCCCCACTTTTGGCATTGCTGTCTTGCCACTAGCACAACTGAGTAGAGCACTTTTCGATCTATCACTGCATCTGGACTATGGACTCTGTCGCTCCTATCTCTGATCTCTTGCAAACAACTATCTTCACTTTCCCCCAGGCCTTGCAAGTCATATATGGCCTGTGCCACCTCATTATCAGTCACAGTCTCTGGTACTTCTTGCACTATGAAGCTACAGTTGAGTGTAGTCAGGGTCCCGGAGCCTATTCTGTCTCCCATGGGAGCTGTCCTTGGTGCACCCATAGTAAGCTGTGTCAAAATTTCTGCAGTGGCTCTGCTGTAATGTTTGGGGGCTGCCCAGTATGTGTAATGTGTTTCAGATACGTTCACTTACAATTGACATTTTCAATGACCTATCCAACACAGAATACTTTAAGGATTGCAGAGCATATAAAGGGGACAGTCTAGAAGAGAAGCATCCTGTTGTCCCAGGTGCAGTATGCAACAATATCCTTCTCATCATTGATTTCAAGGTTTGTCCTTTCAGGAAGGTCTAAATCAATCAAGATGCATAAGTTGGCTCACAGAACCGTTCCTCTGAGCTTCTCCTTCCATTTAATTAAATACTGATGATAGCCATAAGTCTAGGGGGTTAATGTATCAAGCCGAGAGTTTCCGATGGGTTTGAAAAGTGGAGATGTTGCCTATAGCAACCAATAAGATTCTAGTTAGCATTTATTTAGTATGTTCTACAAAATGATAGCTAGAATCTGATCGGTTGCTATAGGCAACATCTCCATTTTTCAAACCCAGCGGAAACTAACAGCTTGATACATTTACCCCCAGTTCTTTTGTTTAACACTATACTTAGGATCCTGCATTGAGATATATGAAAAATTGGATGAACCTTATGCATTGAATATAAAAATTTTATTGTCATGGCTAAATAGGAAATCCGTTATCACAGAACAAAGTGACAAGTGGAGCAGTTTGGCTTGTATAAGGTCTCTTGAATGTCCATTGAAGTAGGTAAAGAACATCTGGCTCCGGAGGATAATTAGTAAATAAAATGGACTCTGTAAGCTGCAGTGATGGTAGCATTACTATAGGCAGGCAGGGACAAATGCAGGATTTGTAGAGGGGGGTTTCCACACCACACCACCAGTGGGCGTGACCAGCATGCATGGAGGCGTGGCTATAATACTAGACAGTGCTTTACTGCTATCCAACTCTTCCTATCCCCATAATATACATGGGCAATGCTACGAGCACTACTGTTAGGTGCACGCAGTTCTCCCTTTTCAAGCAGAGCCGTGTGAAGCAGGGGCAGAGTCCAGCCACCTCAATTATACAGTGCCCCAGGCTTTGGAGGGGGGTTTCCAGGCACTAGGACCCCCCCCCCCAATGTTTTTCTATGACAAGCTCTGCAGTCTCCTCCTGTCTGGCCTCTCTCTCACTCCCCTATCTCCCTCGGCAAGACTGATTTTCGTCTCACGATGCTGCTTCTGCCTCCCAGCTGTGCCAATCGTTACACTTGCTCCTTATTCCTTATAGAATACAATTCAAACTCATCACCCTCCCCTAAAAGCCCTCAGCCTCCTGCCCCCATCTCTTTCCACACTCCCACCCACTCCACTCTACCAATGATTGATGCCTCAACTCCCCACTGATTACACTCCCTGCTCCAAGACTTCTCCCGTTCCGATCTCCCACACTTATGGAACATGCTCCCACATCCAATCAGACGCTAAACCAGCCTCAAACCCTCCTTAAAGACCCACCAAAGCCTAGCAGTCTTACACCTACCTCCACTCCCTCTGGCCCAGCCTTCCAACACTCATATAATCATTCTGTGTCTTACCTCGCACCTCCCCATTAGATTGTAAGCTCTCACGAGCAGTGTTCTGTGCTCAGTTCGTTCACCAGTGCATCATTGTCTTTTGCTTCCTGCATGATCTTTCCACCTGTTATTCCTCTGCCTATTACTTCTTATGCACAGTATTATGATTTCTACGTCCGTTACTTTGCCTGTTGTTATGTCTTTCTTAAATACTCTTCTCTACCACCACAACAAGGAATGAGTAGGTCAGTACTGAAATCCATAGAATAGATTGTCATGGGCCCAGCACGAGGGTATAGGTAAATGGTGCATGAGTCTGGCAGGCAGTAAATGCAAGATTATGGTCCTGGCACTGATTGCACAGGATGCACGGTGGCTCAGTGGTTAGCACTTCTGCCTCACAGCACTGGGGTCGAGTTCAATTCACGACAATGGCCTTATCTGTGTGGAGTTTGTATCTTCTCCCTGTGTTTGCGTGGGTTTCCTCCGGGTGCTCTCGTTTCCTCCCATACTCCAAAAACATACTGGTAGGTTAATTGGCTGCTATCAAAATTGACCCTAGTCTATCTGTCTCTCCCTCGCTGTCTGAGTGTGTGTGTGTGTGTCTATATTATGGAATTTAGACTGTAAGGCCCAATGGGTCAGGGACCAATGTGAATGAGTTCTCCGTACAGCGCTGCGGAATTAGTGGCGCTATATATATAAATGATGATGATGATGTCTGAGGTAGGAATGGACTTTAGTTCCAGCAAGATACTAATTTTAGTGACACAAAATGGGAGAAGAATCAGTTTTTAAAGTTTCAAGTGGGTGGAAGTTAACGGGACCGAAAAGTCAACCAACAGATGGCAGAACTAGCTCAAGTATGAATCTTATCGAAGTGATTACCCTCACAGATTGAGTGAGCAATTTGTACTCGAAAATGCAGAGAGGCAGGATCGGTTAGAATCTTTTCAGGTGACAAGCTGAGCTCAGGCTCTAATGATGAATCCTCATATTGATGATTACCACAAAATTGAACCTAATAAAAAAAAAAAAAGAAGTGCCCATTTGGATTGCGTTGAATGTTGGCACTGAGCAGCCTTCATGTATTCAACACTCTGATGGTTGGTAAAGATGGTGATTGGCATTTGAGTCCTCCAATCTTTTAGGGAAAGCCTGATGGCCAACAGTTTTCGGTGCCCTACTCAATAAATCTGACCCAAGATTTTTACTGGCTATAGTGAAAACAATTTTTCATTGCATGTCACTTGGTCTATCGATATTATACTTCACATCATTTTTTATTAGCCCATTATTAAATAAGACTGATTTTCCTGAAGAAAAAAAAGCCAATTGATAGTGAGAATCTAATGTACCGAATATATCAGAGTGTAATATATTTCTGTAAATTAAAATAAAAGTGAATACAATTTTTTAATTTATATTGCACACATAACATGCTTGTTATGTTACCTTTGTCTTTTCAGATACATCACTGCAACATCAATATAATTTGGACTAGGGTTCATGTATCCTCATTGATCCCAACAGACATACTAATATAGAAGAAGCATTAATACCGCACTGCGGCACAAGTTATAACACAGGTATGTATGGTATCATTTACTGCAATGATGTTTATTTACAAGCTCCTAACTTGCATTAAAAATGTATATTTAAACCTATTACTCATATTTTGGGAAAGTCCAATAATTAAACCATTATGGTCAGAGGTTACTAAGTTATTATGCCAAGTAATAGACCCCTAAAATGGCATTATTACATCATTTCTATCCAGATTTCCCGGTATACAACAAATAAATAACAGGTCACATTTTGGGAGCTGCTCGGGCACCAGTTGTACATTAATGGACAGATCCTCAACTTCCTGTCTCTAAATTATCGCTAAAGTACAAAATAGTTTTCTGATGGAGACCACCGTCTGTAAATATCCAACTTATACTTCTCCCCTGGTTGAATGGAACAAGTGGCATGAGTATAGAGTGGGAGTTAGTTGTCTAACATGGCCTAGACCGTACTTAATTAATTCATTTTTTTTAACATCACTTTTATTACTAACTAAAACAAACTACTGATTATTATAGTTTCATGTTCCTTTTTATGTAACTGTCTTAGGCTTATACCTAAGTTTTCTATATTCTGCTTCATTAGCAAATATTGTATTATTTGAAGTGTACTTTGTATAACCACTATCTGCTATATTCCCTTATCTTGGATTTTTCTGTCACTCTCCCCTTTCGTTTGCTTTTTATATCTTGTACAAAAAAACCAATAAAAATTAAAAAGTAAACTATAAAAAGTATATTGAACATGTAATTTTACAATAGTGTGCATGTAGCCTTAATCTTATATATCTTTGCAACTAGGATCAAGTCAGGTCTTAAATATGATTATCTCAGAATTTATATAATTATAATTTTATTATATAATATATTATATAATTTTTTACTGAATAATTTTTTTTTTAAATCAAGAAAAATTTTATTGCATTTTTTACTTTTAACAAACAAAGAAAAAACCCAAAACATTAGGCTAATATAACAAACTAAAACCCACGCAGGGTCACTTTACTGAATACATTTACATTGGCTTAATATGTTGGGATCATGTCTGTTTTCTATGTAGTGTAAGTGCTCATCTGCCAGAGCAACAGGAGTCTCAACCCCAACTAATGTGTAGAAAACATCTGTGTTCAAAGCACTTGTGTGACGTGGCCATAAATAGCTTCAATATCTTGCAAACAAAAGGGCCAATGCACAAGATTTGATTGTTCAGCTTGAGCACGGAGATTTGCATCCAATTGTGTGTGTCACCAATTGGATTGGGTTGCTTGGCCATTAGGCTGTCATGTAATGTCCCTGTAGATCTCCAACACAGACGGACCAACTCACATCAGGCCCATAAGATCACAGTCCCAGACTGACCTTCTCACATATGACTGCTCTTCAACACCTGTCAATCACAAACGACCAGCGTGGGAAAAAGCTTGCGATTGGCTGTCAGGAAAGAGCTGACTTGGGGGCATCTTGCATTAATAATTTAGCGGTGGTCAGTACTATGGGAATTTTTTTTTTTTTTTCCGATTTGGGCTGCGAGAAAGAAAGAAGTTTTTATATTTAAGTGGTGAGCGAAGGTTTGTAGCGATTTTTATACAATTAGAGTTAATTTTAAAACTCTGTTCTTACTTATTTTTATTCTTTGGGTCGAATAGGCATTGTACTGGGACCCCTAGTTGCCACTGAAGGGGTGCCCATAGTGTTCATTAACCCAGGAAGGGTGAGGGAGCCTCTGACAAGGGGGTATGATGTTTTTTTTGCAGCACTCCTTCTATAGTCACCAGCCTGGGGCTAGTTTTCACCATGGTGGGGGCACCTCTTTGCTATGTGGAAATCAGCCCAGGATGTCTGTTGGCGGTTAACTTGGGCGCAGGTATGCTGCCCATTAATCTTTTACTTTAAACACCGCGGCCCTGTGATATCAGTGCTGGGAAGGTGGGGGGCATTTTGCTTTTTTTAAAACCAGACTGAAATTTGTGACATCTGAGCTGTAATTCAAAGAGCCGGTGGGATACTGTGAGCAGAGCGTTGTGTTGACTTGAACACCCCCAACCATTTGTAAAAGTTGGCTCCTATGGGTTTTTTTTTTCTTTTTTAGAAATCACCTTGACATCACTTCTGTTCTTTTCATGTACAAATTATGTGCAGTGTTGATGTCTCTTCTTCATCTTAAAGTATCACCCTCCACTGCAGGGTATATCTAAGCACCCACCATGACAGTGTGTAATAGATATAAATAGAGTTTTCGTGACCAGAGCTGACAATGAGCTCCCAGCTGCCTGCACTAGGTAGAATGGAGGGAAGTCATGTTGGGAGGGAGGGGGTCCTGGGGGCCTCCCCTCTCCCCAGCCAGCCTGGCTTGGAGTCCCCTTCCCCTGTTCTGCTGGTCCCCGCCACACACGGAGCCACTGACCACTCTGGCCCAGCATTAGCCCAGAACAAAGCTCTCACGAAGCCGCTGACCGTGGGATCACCCCCCGGACTAGCCTCTCTCTCTCTCTCTCTCTCCCTTTCCCGGCCACTCCATTAAGGGGGGAGGGAGGAAGACAGAAGGCGGCGCTGGGAGTTGTAGTCTCCCCGGGCTTTCCATTTCCATGTCATCCAGTAGCGGCGCATGCGGCTCGGAGACTACAAATCCCAGTGGGCTGTGCGGGCCCCGCGCATGCGCGACGCTCACTCCGAACTCGTCTATTATGCTGCCCTGGTGAACATAAAAAGAAGAAGAGGCGCTGGAGGGACTGCGCGACCGACGTTACTGAGCGGCCGGGGGAAAAGTAATCCGTGACCGTCTTCCTGCTCTACCTGTCTGTGTGTCTGTCTGCTGACAGCGGGGCCCAGGGCGGGGATCCTGAGGGGGGGTTCAGTTCCCCCCCCCCTTCTCCCGTGGTAGCGGCCGCTCCGGCCGAGCCATTGTGTCGCTTTGCAACATTGTATCAAACGTTCTGTTCGCTGAGTGATACATTGTATCCGCTGAGTGTCTGAGCGCAGAGGGGGAGGGAGCCGGCCCTGCTCACCCGCTTCTTCACGGCCTGGGGCGGGGGTCTGGCTGGAGGGGGGGCACCTAGCCGGGGGGGGAGACATTTTCCCTGCCCGCCATCTTTTAAAGGGAAGAATTACAGGAGTGGGGTGTAATAGGCGGCCCCGGGCTGGGGGGAGAGGCGGATCCCGGGCAGCAGCTAGTCAGCCGGGCTGTTAGTGTTGGCGAGAGACCGGGGCCTCCAGGCTTCCCCCCCCATCTCTATCAACACTGTCACCCAGTAGCCCCCTGCCCAATATTCCAGCTACAGATCAGTACCCCCTTCCCCTCACTACAAGGTAGATGCAGCTGGGGGGTCTCCTACACTAAGATTTGTATTTAGTGCAGACACCTACACAGCTCCCTATGAAGTGTCTGCAAAACTTCTTCCCTGCTGTGATATCTGAAGGAGGCATAGAGGTTGTGTTATTAACTTTCATCTGTTCCATCTTTGCAAACTCTTCTGTGTTTTTTATTTTTTTTAAATGTTACAAGTTGTTTGCATAAGTTTTAATGTTTTGATTAGGAATGTTTTAAAGTTTGTTATGAAATAGTTCCACTATGCATCAGGTTCATTCAGCAGAACAGTGTAGAATGTCTTTCCTGCCCCCAGACTGTGCTGTCTCTGCAATGCACTCAGGTTACTTGATGATGATGTAGCTGGGCACTGCTTTATTAGCTCTATACCTTTTTGTGTTTATGAATGGGTTTTATTATGTTTGATGAGGCGCTTCTCTTGCTCTGCGTTAGGTGTCAGGCTACTTCTCAGACACAGCAAACTGCAATGTGGAGTCATTGGTGCTTTTGTTGATGTCTTATTGTAGATGTTGTCTGGGACAGGATCCCTTTGTTGAGACATGTCTCATTTTGACAGGAACCAAACTTTATTAAAAGGTCTGCGATTCTACTTTGTAAAGTCCCATATGTTCACTAGAAGACACAGCATGCTGCTGGTTGTGTTGTACTTTGTAATGTCTGATGCTGAACAATGGGGGCAACTATTTGCATTGTTTTTAAATGACTGAAATGTAATAACCTGTTAATTTGCTGGAATATGCAGTGTTTTATGATGCCAGCTCAGACGATTGGTTCTTTTGGATAGATGCAACAGGAGATTATCCTCAGACTTTTCAATGTATGAGAACTTTTCGTGACAGTTTTGGAAGTGAAGTAATAATATTTCTAGGTTTGCTGGGGGGGGGGGGGGGGGGGGACGTTTGACTGTCTAAGGCTATAGATGTTTATTTGTATTGCTTTGTAAACAATGCTGCTTTTTTTCTTGATAAAATGGGTGTTATGAATGACATAATACACTTGTACTGTATCTTTAGCATGAGCTGTGATGTAAAAGGCACCTGTTGATGTTTAATGTTTTACATTTTTGCTGTGTGAATGCTGTTATTTTGCTAAACTGCTTTTAAAGAATACCATCCAATTCTGCTGCAAAGTAACTTATGATTGTGAATTTTGATTTTTGTTAGTGTGTGTATTTTTTATCTATTTTATCCCCTATTTAGTGTAGAATAAGTTTGTATATGAATATTCCTGGCCATCATTATTGGATCACCCAGCTGTATATGTCAATGTTGTGAATTATGTTGATGTTTCAGTAGATGAATCCTAATCAGTGGTCCAGGAATGGCTAATGTTGGGTGGGCTCCTGTGGGAAGACCCTAAAACTCTGCATTGTCTGTAAATGTATAACTTAGAATGTTCATATATCATGTAGTATCCCTTGTACAATATCACCTGTCTGTCCAGACTGTACTGTTATACACATTGTTGGAGATTATCTTTATTTCATGTGTGTCAGTCTGTAACAATAGTCCTGTAGGGAAAACAGCACCTGATTAGTTACTTCTGTAGTCTCTCGGGAATGGGGATAAATGTAAATTATTATCACTCTTTTGGGGAATAAGATGATGGGTTTTGTCTGTAATTAGAACTATACTTTTTTTTTTTTTTTTCAACACATCCCCTGTGTTTCTTTGTTTCCAAATCTGAGCTATAGGTTTTAAAATGGTTTATTTTGCTTTTATTGTCCAAAGGGCTCAGCTACATGGCCTGCTGGCAGAACTTGTCAATAATTGTCCATCTTCAACAGAACAGATATTATACCGGAGTGTTTATGACGGGCTTGTTGTACTTTACACAGGGACCACCTTGTATATGCTGCTATATGAATATCTAAAGCCGATGTACTGTAACCTGTATCTTATTATACGTTATTCTGCCTATATACAGATTGCTGTGTGTAACAATGTTTCGTCTGCTTGTGTCGGTGTACTCCCAGTAGTGTCATTTAAGTGAACCTGACACCACAAACGAACCCCTTCAATAATATGATAAATATTCTGTACATATCACACCAGCTGCCTCTCAGTGTCATTGACACTCTGGATTATATGTAAACAAGGAGGAGACTGATTCAGTAGCAGAGATATGAAACTGACCCATTTCATCCCGAATGTATTTGTCTGCTCCTGAACTTATGAACAATATTTCATGGTTGATACCTGAGCATTTCCTTTGGTGTTACCCTGATATTCTACTATACCTGTTTATAATGTAAATCTTTTACTCGTCAATTACATTATAAACAGAAGTCCCTCCCACACCGAGGCGGAGCTAACAAGCTGTGGGCCCTGGTGCAGGAAGGCTGGGAGGAGGGAACCGGGGCCCCCAATCCTTTCCATCTGCCATGCAGTGGTCCCCATTATCTCCATGGGCCCCGGTGTATGGTACCTGTCGCACCAATGGTAGTTCCGCCACTGTTCCCACATCCAAGATCAGAGGAAAAAGCAATTGCAGTCATTTGAGTTGCTGTGACATCACCAGCTCGTTCCCTGTCTATGAAGCCACCAGGTCTTCGCATGTGTGCAAAGCAAATTTGTCAGCAACTTGCTTTAGAGGACTGAAAGAGATGTGATTGACCTAATGTCTTAAATATATAGCTTACATTATGTCAAGTATATGTGTATACTTATAACACACAGCTATTATCATGTTTGCTGCCTTTACTTGCTCTTTAACGAGAGCGCATTTAACTTGTATGAAATGTTTTGTTTATATGCAGTAATTATACCCAGGTTAAGTCAGCGCTAAGTTCAGTTGCCGACAAGTCTCCTAAATGGGGCCGCTACATGTCCTGAAATAGGGCTGTTGCCGTAGTTTTGAGGAGAGGATTGAATGGGTCATAACTGAGGTTCTTTTCTTTTTAACATAACCAGCTGGTTCTCGTTTAATAATTTAAATACACAGGTGTTTGTCCTTATTACAGCAGCGACATCTTCCTTGGCGCTGTGTGGTGTATGTAATTTGTGCAGGACATTGTAACAATTACAGCACTTAAACATGTACACAAATCTGTTGAGAACCCTGCTCCGAAGATCTTTGATGATCTGTTTTGCCTTTAAATATTACCCCACACAGGACATGGGGGTTTCTATGCAATTGGGTGCATAAGGACTGACAGATCGTTGAAGTACAACAGTTGGTTTTATCTTGGAGGTGCAGAGTCCTTGCTATCCTCGTGTAGAGCTGAATTCCTTTGCAGCCTGTTTGTTTGGGATTGGATAACTGTTGCTACATGTGGTTCCCATTACATCCTGGTGTTGTCTGCTGTCATTGTGGGCAAAGCCGCAGTACTGTTATCACTTACTCTGGAGCTTTAGGGTTAACACTGTAACAATATCACAAGAGGGATTGTGTATATGATAACCATTAATGACTGTTTAAGTACACTTCAAGTCACAGTCCGTGAAACATAATTTGGCTTTTATTTTGAGTATGTATACTATACTATATTGCTTGTCTTGTGAGTATTAGATGTGGTACTTGTGTGCTAACATTGCTTCTTTTGGTCCTGTGGTTGGTCTAATAAGCAATATTGTGATTTGAAGTTTGGCTGCTCCTGTATTATGAAATGTATAAAATCTCAGGCAAACCGGGGGGGGGGGGGGGGGGGTTCCTAGTGCCTGGAAACCCCCCTCCAAGCCTGGGGCACTGTATAATTGAGGTGGCTGGACTCTGCTCCTGCTTCATAAGCTCTGCTTGAAAAGTGAGAGCTGAGTGCACCTAACAGTAGTGCACACAGCATTGCCCATGTATATTATGGGGATGGGAAGAGTTGGAGAGCAGCCAAGCACTGTCTAAAATTATAGCCACGCCCCCATGCATGCTGGTCACACCCCCTGGAGGCGTGGTGTGGAAACCCCTCTCTACAAATTCTGCGTTTGCCGCTGAAGTCTATAGCAGAGCAGAATGATGAGATGTTATGGCTGTTATATACAGAATAGTCATGGCTGCACAAATGGCTTTGGAGAACTGGTTTGGGAGCCATCGTCTAACCCATTGACTGACATTCCTTTATAAACATTTGTGACTCAGTCTTGGTAACGTCCTCAGATGACCCCGTTCAAATGCAGTTTTATTGCAACCCCTTGAATTATGGCCATGTGGTGTTCCCGTCACCCATACGCAGTCATTCTGTGCACCAAACCAACGGTCAGCCTATTGGCTCACTGGGAGCTAGAGACATTAATGAGGCACAAACCAATGTCTCTAGTTCTTGCTCTCCGATAAAATGGCTGCCCTTGCTGTAAAAAGGGGCGACGGGTGCGCTTTTAACACGTTACTCTGTAATTGTTACCCCTTGCGCTGTCATTGATGTTTTGTAAGGTGTGTTACCATTACCTTGACTCGCTTTTCCTGTCTTCTAAGCTCCGTGCTTGGTCCTCCTACTTGTTCAACCGGAAAATCTGCCGTCAATCCATCGAGCTGTTGTAGTTGCTGGTCCTTGTATATATGGAGTCTTGCATTTGTTGCCTTTTTAAAATTAGAACTGAAAGTTAAAAACAAAAAACCCCTTTTTCTAAAGATGACTTCATACATTGTTGTAGAGGGTGTGATGGCTACGGGTCATCTGATTCCGTAGTCTATGAATAACACGGGGGCTAGAGATCCCCTACAAGTAGAACTTGTAGTCCAACCTCTTCAAGTATTATTAGGACTGTGTGAGAGGCCATGTTATATTCATCGGTCATATCATCATCATTTATTTATATGGCGCCACTAATTCCGCAGCGCTGTACAGAGAACTCATTCAATCAGTCCCTGCCACATTGGAGCTTACAGTCTAAATTCCCTAATATAGACACACACTCACACACAGACAGACAGAGAGGGAGAGACAAGGGTTAATTTTGATAGCAGCCAATTAACCTACCAGTATGTTTTTGGAGTGTGGGAGGAAACCGGAGCACCCGGAGGAAACCCACGCAAACACAGGGAGAACATACAAACTCCACACAGATAAGGCCATGGTCGGGAATCGAACTCCTGACCCCAGTGCTGTGAGGCAGAAGTGTTAGCCACTAGGCCACTGTGCTGCCAATTTTGGCTATGGATTTTGCAGGAAGCCTGAGATCCCTCCCCTGGTTCTTTAGCTTTGGTTCCTATAATCCGTTATCTCGGCCAATGCAATGTTTGATGATATCCCATCAATGTGGTGAGACTCCAACCCACAACCTCTCAATGTCCATTCATAGTCTGGTGTCTACTGCATTAGAGGGCCACATACTGTAGTATCAAAATGTATTTTCTTCAAAGGGAACCTTCATAGCTAATTAATTCTAAATACGTGTTGACTGAATGCAATTTTTCTCAAATCCAGTCCTCAGCCCTACCGTGTTTTCCAGATCTCCCTGTCGGAGCACAGGTGTAGTCATTACTGACTGACACATTGTAACAGATCCACAGGTGGTATAATTATGTCACTGGTCACCTTGGAGATCCTGCCCTGTTAGGGGTCCCAGAAGACTGGATTTGAGGAATTCTGTCATGTTAAAACATCCTGTATACTTTGCATACGAACTTCACCTTTTAGTCTGCTCAATAAATATTTTTCTACAGCAAGCATGGTCTATCTGTCAAATACCACTGCTAACCATAAATGCATTAAAGTATGAGTACTCTTTCTATTTGGGGTAATAATAAATCTAATACACCTTCATCTGGTAAAAGCTGGCATTCCTAGCTGCAGAAGTATTAGCCCTTTACCAAAATACTGTTTTACAAACATAAGCTGTAAACTTGCCCTAAGCGGGCAGTGTCATTATGGAAGTGAGTACTAGTTAAGCCCACTTTACCAATCAATCTCCGATATGGCGCTCTCCTCTCTACTGAGCCCCTAATAACATAATAACAGCCAATTTCTCCCCAGATAGATATATATTTATAGTTATATTTTTTTAGAAACCAGAACCAGTCCTATTGTACCTTTCATAGAAGTTTTATTTATGTTCCTTAAAGTGTTGATACTGAACGGAGTCCTAAAGGAACTTTCTAAAAGTTTACAAATATGTTATTCCAGGGCTCTTAACTTTGACTAAAATAATGTCCGTCTCGTTCACGAGTCAGTTGGCAAATTGAAAAGTATTCTGGCATTTTATTGTCCGTTTATTTGTACTGCGCCATACAATCCGCAGCGCCTGACAGTTGGCACACAAAAAAATTGGGATACAATTAAAATCCAAATAAACATGGAGAACACATACAAATCATATGTACGGAATTTGTGCTTTTAGAAGTAAAACTGTAACATTCACACAAATCTTAAGTAAACACAGGTACATTGGAGGTAGACAAAGGTGTAGATGTGAGAATCGGTCAGAGAGCTCTGGTAACAAGAGCTTACAATCTCTGCGTCGTATGGCTGCTAGACGCACTATTCTCTTGGCGCCTTCAGATGCAATTTCTAGAACGACAAAGTACCGATGAGCAGCAGATCCCTGTGTACACACCTACACGATTTACCTTCAGATCTGTGATCTTCATCTCTCATAACCATCTGCTGAAAAGATGGTGACTCTGTACACTGTACAGATATCTGCCTACACTGCTGGTGGTGAGTGTGTACACACTGCCACATTTACCAGACATCGTTCCATTGCTGATTTTTAGGAAGTTTATAAAACCAAATAAACAGATGCGATGTTCTTTGCTACAATAAAACATGACAGTGCCAGAGTATGTACGCTCCCAGGATCTGGCCAAACGGTCAGTAATTGCATAGGTGTCTACACAGCTTAATGAGTACATCAAGACACAAACTTCTCTATCCATATGACTGAATCTGCCGCTGGGATACACACTCTGTTGTTGGCTAGAGAATTCTTTTAACACCTCTGCTTCTTACTCCCGCTTTCTCTGTATAGTTTCCTTTTTTTTTTGTGCATAGGTTTTTAATTTACTAACCTTTAGTCTAGGACTATATCTTAAATATCAAAACTACTGAGTTTGGAGTAATGTCTGGATAAAGGACGATACATATTTAATAAAGATTATGTTGCTTTTGGTTATTGTTTTGCTTTTATTATGTGTTTTTTGTTTTTTTTGTTTTTTTTCCTGTGTGGTCTGTTTATTGTTCATAGACCATGTGGCTGCTGTAGTTTCCTAATCTGTTGCAGATTGTGTTCAGTGCATGTACTGAGGCCACAAGGAGGACACGTGTGTGTGTGTGTGTGTGTGTGTGTGTGTGTGTAGGCCAAACAATTGTCCTGGTTTCCCAACTTTATTCTGCACCTATAATTGTCCCACAGAGGTTTATCTTGCGATAATCGCTGAAAAAACAATGTAACAATTTAACAAACCAATAATCCTGTCTTCTAAAATGGCGTTTTCCCGTTTGGAGGGGTTGTCTGGTATGATGGATATAATTGGCGCAGAATGCGTTGTACAGTGTGTTGTATATCGGGGAAATGAAATACTGTGAGCAGATCCATCTCCTGGTTGTCAGGCTGGACACCTAAGGGCTGATATGGTACAGAAATCTCCGGTCACTTTCCCTGGCATGTGATGGGACAGGAAGGTAGATGAACTGGGATCTTGGTACAAACTTGGGCGCGATGTTTCTCACATTGGGGCACATTTATCAATATTCACATAAAGTGAAAAATAGTTTTCAATCCTTATCGCAATGATAAGGATTGAACTATTTCTCACATTTATGTACAACCCTGCACAGAAACAGCAGTTCCAAAAAACTGCTGTTTCTGTGATAAAAAAAAATCATACTTACCCCCCTCTTCGGAACACGATGTCCCTGGATCACCTCCTCGTCCTCTTCACTCTTCTTTTTTTAAGCAATTGCGCATGTGCAGTTCCAAGAACTGGACATGCGCACACAGATCCCCTCTCTGTCTCTGCAACTATAGTTGCCAAGAGCGAGCGGTGAGTGACAGGGAGGGATCACGTGATCCCTCCACACATGCGCTGTCCAGCTCTGCTCTTCGGAGCAGAGCTGACAGCACTGAGATTTCTCATATATGATAATGTACGCCAGCTGCAGCTGGTACATTATCAAGACAAGTTCCCGAAAAAAACTATTTTTCGGAACTTGTTAGATTGCAAGAGGGAGCAGTCACCATACTGTTGAATGGAGCAGAATGCAAAGCAGCAGATATCCACGATATCTGCTGCGATGCATCTTTAATAAATATGCGGGGGACACATCGGGGCATGGATTCTATCTTAAGTGCCTGTCTGGTAATATCACTGTTATTCACCTGGTAATTCCATAACCTTATCTTGGAGCTACTTATCATCCAAAAGGTATATTTGTAGCTCTCCTTTGTGTTTTTGACGATCAATCCCACTTAAGTCATTAAATTTTGAGACATTGGTCACTTTCACTTTCAGATCCTAAACAGAGAGAACTATCTTTCGTGTCACATTTGTTTCTTGAACCTTCCACCCCTCCCCCCTTCTAATAATTTAAACATGTTCTCCAGTGAGAGGTCTCTGTATCTATAACCCAAGGATCGAGCCCTAGAACGGCTGCTCTGGACATGGCTGCTCTCAGCGGAGTTGCTGATGGCTGGAATAATCCACTATATAAACCAATTTATTTATTTTTTTTGGTCTTTAGTTTTGTGTTAGTGTTGTACATGGCTGCACAATGTTTCTTATACAAAAGGGGCTTTTAAAGCAGAATACAGGACCTAAGCATTCCTACGTCTGCACTATATTCCTGTACAATATCACTTTCCAAACACAGGCAACCTGACTAATAAGGGTTTGTGAATGGTCCTATGCTGTGTAGTGTTTCCTGCCTGTGGCTCAGACAGTACTAATAGATGTTGGATAATCGTCAATCTGAAGAATGTTCAACATTGGAAAATCCCGAAATGTTGGGGATGTTTTTTATGTTTTTGTTTGACTCTAGTCTGTCCATTTCCTACAGAGTGATACATTCTGTCTATAAGACTTTACTTGAATGCTGCTGTGGGCAGCCAGTGGCCCTTCAGCTACTGTGAGGGTATGCTGGGACTTGTAGTTCCAGAAGCGTTGGAAGGTCAGAGTTTGCTTTCCTATAGATTGTAAGCTTGTGAGCATGGTTCTTACCCCTCTGTCTGCCTGTATTACCCAGTATTGTCTTATTAATGTTTGTTCCCAATTGTAAAGCGCTACGGAATCTGCTGGCGCTATATAAATAAATTGATGATGATTCTTTCCTTTTATCAGCTTTATGAGATCTCCGTACATGTGACCCTTCTATCAGTCGGGTTTCTGCCTCTGTAGTGTTTTGGATACAATAGGTACTAGACCCCTTCAGTGAATGGAGCCTGAGGTCATCAGGTGAGACTGACTTTACCTGCAGTGTGTTTCCATGTTGCTGACTGCATTAGTTCGTGTGATTTCACAGTAAGAAAACAAACAACGACCCCTGAAAAGCGTAAAGTGTTTGTGTCCTTATAGATGCGCAGATCTGTGCTGTGACACTACACAATATACGCTGGGGAGAGCTGGTAGGTGGCATTTCTGTAGAGTTTTTCAGTCTTTAATGAGAAGATACTTTTGTTACACGTCTTATGGTGTTTTTCATGTAATGGTATAAAGGTTATAAAGCACGGATTTGTGGTACAATAATAAAACACTGCTTCATATTGACGGCAGCATGTTCTGGCATCGCTGCGTTTCACTATCTGTAGATAAGACGATGCCGTCTGTTCATCTCTCTGGTATCTGGCTGAGAGACGACTGTAATGGCAACATGGTGATATTTAGTGAGGATTGCTGTTCTGTTGGATACAAATATAAGCTTTGGCAACCCATATGTTTGATAACACAGCCATGTGGTTTGTGCTTGGGTCTTTTTTTGGTGTGTGTGTAAAAAAAAAATATATATATATATATATACACATACACACTTTTTTTTTTTATTTTTTTTATGCAATGTGGCCGTGGTTTTCGACCACAGCCAGGACACGATCTGTGCGTTTGTATATTCTCCTCCTAGTGCTTCGGTTTTCCCTAAGCATCAAAAAATACACCACTAAATTAATAATGGTGTGTGTGTGGCAGAGAGGTTAGATTGTAAGCTCCTGGGGCAGGAACTGATATTATACATTCTCTGTACAGCGCTGAGAAATATGTTGGCAATATATAAATAATGGCAAATAAATTGTGGAGATGTCTTATCTCCTAACTAAGGCTCCTAAATATCTGTTAACTACTTCACGGCTGGTGGGTTTTCACCTTAGTATTCATTTTATTTTTTAATTTACCGTGCGTGACTGATAGTATTTTCTTTTGGTAGCATATTGCAATATATATTTTTACCTGAAGTCTTCTATGGACAATATGAGATAAAAATACACTAGGATGAAAATATATATATATAATATAATTTTTATTCCCTGTTCGTACAGTGATATCTGACTGAGAGCTCAAATACACAAGTACCTAGCGCATTGGCATTTGATGAGGTTAATTTGAATACGGTCATGTTTGGGGTAACTGGAAGAAAATTAAACTGTGACATTCTCTCTGTAATTCTCTGAGGCGCCTTTTACCATTTTCTGTACATGTACAGCACACAGACTGATGGTTATATAGTGAAAGGAGCAGGGTCCCCAGCAGCACAGAGTATATCAGGAGATGGGTGATGTGTTAGTGAGGACAGGGCTGCATGTGACAGGGGCAGTGACATGATGCGAGGAGGGGAATGGAGGCAGCAGGAAGCCACAGACTGAGAGTTATATAGTGGAAGGAGCAGGGGGTCCTTAGAGCACACAGTAGTGATATGAGGCTGCTGTCATATTAGTGCAGGAAGCTTATTTCCCTGCATGAAGCCACCTGCAATCTGGTCCTTCACCCCAACCAGTAAATCGGACCACATTGGTGGACGCTTCGTACAGACCCCCTGTGTGTGGATGGACTTGTGTTAGATTCCTCTCTGATCCCCCGCTGTTTTTACTCTACTTGATTGGGAATATCCTGCTCTCTCTGACCCTTATATCTACTTATACCACACAGTACTGAGGAATCGGCCCTTTTCTGGTGTTTCGGAGGAAGCGGAGCGTCAGCAGGGGAGGAATATCGTACCCCTGACCCTTAGAATTCCTGTGTCAGGAATGACATCCAGATCCAAGATGGCCGACTCCTGACTACTTCACAAGAACGTAAGCGATCCGTTATTTTATATTTAATCTGGTGATGTCGGGGGGCTTAGTTACAGATAACGGATTTATCCCTTCCTGACTATACAGTTTGATGGCTGCATTCTCCAGACTAGATCGCTAACTGTGCTAAATTTTGTCTTTGTCTTTTTAGTAGGTTCCTGTTCAGTGCATGATTTCCCTAGATTATGTAAAAGGAAAGTAATGACATTTCTAGAGCCAAGTTTGGGTAATGAGTGTTTAAAGGAAAACACAAATATAGATGTAGAATCCTCAATTTCACTATCTGGTGTGAATTTGGTTGTTACCTGAACCACTCTTCGCTGCCTTGGTATATACAGGACAACTTGTCCGTGCCCCCTGCTTCTTTACCTGCATGGAGTCTGAACAGAGGTCTCCAGGTACTGAAGTGAGGCATGATGGGACAGGTATTTCTTTGAGGGGGTGTAGCCCAGAGAACCAGCCAGGTGATTAAACCAGCTTAAAAAACACACCTTCCAGCCTCATAATTACAGAATTGCATGTGATATCATGCCCTGCATGGGAAGATGATCATGATTAATGAACAGCTGCATAGAAATAGTATCTCCTCACTTAAATTCTCTTTTTAAATCCTCCGTCATTGATAACTTGCTGGTTGCTGAAATTTGGAAAATAGAAGCGTTTGACATTTTTCATTTTTGGACTTTGCCGTTCAGGTTCTATGGTTGGACCCCTGAAATGGGATGTCCTTCCCTGGTGGGGGCCATAAAGGAAAAGATTGCTTTGCAGAGTTGCCGTGAAAGGAAGTGACCGACCCAGAGACACGCACAATGTCTGCTGTGACCACCGCTGCCCAGGCCCCGCAAGGGCCGGTCAACCTGCCCCCTCCAGAAGTCACAAACCCCAACAAGCCAGGCCGGAAGACCAACCAGCTGCAGTACATGCAGAACGTGGTGGTGAAGACCCTTTGGAAGCACCAGTTCGCCTGGCCCTTCTACCAACCCGTGGACATCATCAAGCTCAGCCTACCGGTAAGCGGCTCTTCATGACGCTAGGTCAGGGTTCCAGGTTTAGTGCTTCTTGGTTATAAGCTGGGAAATGGTAACATTTAACTGCTAATTTTGGGGTGGGTGAAAAGCCTTTTATTCTGATCTTATAACCTCACTTTAATTCTATGGGTATAATCATTGAGTACTGGCCTCTGTTTTACTTCCGGCTCATCCTGTGGGGTTCGTTGTGCAGGTTTATAGACGTTTTACACCCACAGGAAGAGGATACGATAAGATTTTCTTTTTGA
Organism: Mixophyes fleayi; assembly: GCF_038048845.1. Classification (NCBI taxonomy): domain Eukaryota; kingdom Metazoa; phylum Chordata; class Amphibia; order Anura; family Limnodynastidae; genus Mixophyes; species Mixophyes fleayi. The sequence goes on along the minus strand of NC_134410.1, from coordinate 128,614,444 downwards.
CAGGGTGTAAATCTTTGGCTCCAGAACTCATAATCTTATAGATGTCGTCATGTTCTTGAGCTCCGGCCAACTAGTCTGAAAAGTGTGGTTGGAGGAGCTTTTGGTATTATTATTATTAGTATTATTATTTATTTATTTTTATTATTTATATTTATTATTTATATTATTTATATTATTTATATAATTATTTATTATTTATTTATTTGTATTTTTCAGGACTATCACAAGATAATTAAGAATCCAATGGATATGGGGACAATTAAAAAGAGACTTGAAAATAATTATTATTGGAGTGCGAATGAATGCATGCAAGACTTCAACACCATGTTTACAAACTGTTACATCTACAACAAGGTAAGCGCCAGGTATCTCACCCACACAGGGTGTAAAGGTAACGGGGCACAATGACTGAATCCCCCATGCCATGAGGAAAATGTGGAACCCTCACAAAATCAGGGACTACAAGTCGGTGGTAAATAGTATGGTGAGAGTGTTACAAAACAGGGCCTTAAAAATGCAGAGTAGGATGAACATCGAGGAGTATTGTGTTTTTTTCATGTGTTTTAATCACTCTAGTGTGGTTGTATTTCCATCTAAAGAGAACGATCATCTTAGCTGCATTTATAAGGTGCTTTAGCAAATACTTTTTGATTAGTTCATAGGCATATAAACCAGGCTCGTAAGCCAAAGTTCTGGGATCAGTGGAGCAGATATAGCTGTGATCTCTTCTGATATGAACCTATATTATACTGTTGGTATTATACAGGATCCATTGTGAGTTCCGTTCTGACTACTGGGGGTAAATGTATCGAGCTGAGGGTTTGAAAAGTGGAGATGTTGCCTATAGCAACCATTCAGATTCTAACTGTCATTTTGCAGAATGTACAAAATGATAGAATGTGGTTGCTATAGGCAACGTCTTTACTTAAACCATCACAAACTCACAGCTTGATACATTTACCCCCCAGTTTATATTATACTGTTGGTATTTTGCAGGATACATTGTGGGTTCCCCTCTGACCACTGGTATAAATGTCTGCTGAATTGTTCTGCATTAGTGATGTGTAAAGTAAATGATCATCGATAACCGATTCTGCTCTGACTTCAGTCCACAGATGACATTGTTTTAATGGCCCAAGCGTTGGAAAAGATTTTCCTGCAGAAAGTAGCACAGATGCCCCAAGAGGAAGTAGAATTATTGCCCCCGGTCCCTAAAGGCAAAGGAAAGAAACAAAGTCCGACAGCAGCGCAGACCCCAGGTACCGTTATTACCCTTCTCTTCTAAGTGTGGTGTGACCACATGGGTTTTGTGCGCTGTGTACGGACCTATACCCTGATCTTCTGTCGGGAGCAAATGGAGACATCGGACTTCTCAGTCTAAACCACTCTTTGTGATTCTTCTTTGGGGTGTTTTATTCACCTTCATATCCAACCCAACTAAAATCGCCCACTGCCCATAGGCTGTTCCACTGTAGCACGTGCGGCTCTGTTGGGGCATCCGGATGGAGAAGAATTTTGTTAGCCCCTCATTTTATATTTTAAAATTGGAGGTGTAGCACCACTAATTGCACAGTACTCTTAAAATATTGCCTCTTATATAATTGGTAAGAAAAATGTGATTTGAAGGGACTTGTATAGAGGAGCATGGCTTTCTGAGGAAACGGAGTACTCCCATGTGTGAGGGTTATTCCCTAGTGCTGTGTTCTACTCTTCTGTTTTATTTAGCTGGTCCATCGTCTATTGGAACGTTTGGGTTACTTAATTTTAGCCAAGGAAGCGAAGCCGCGCTCATTTGTATTTATAGTGGTGTACAAAGCATTGATACAAAGGACTTGTGCTAGTTTCATTGAATGGATGTTAGAAAATAAGAGCTCACTTAAGACTCTTCACCTCTGTGGAGTCCTGTGCTGCTGTGTTATAATGAAGTTATTATAGATGCATTGTTTAGACTCGTGGCCCCCGGCCATCAATAGAGGTTTTGTTAGACACCAAAAAATGTGTGTATGATTTTATACAAAAAAATGGGATACAAAGGAATCTGGAACTGTTTAATTACTCACTCTCAATGATTACTCACATGTTGCTATTCAATAAGAAGGAGGCTTTATTATGTATATTCTGATAGCCTACCAGGATAATTGAGTGAATGGAGCAGGAGATATCCTAAACTAATGCCCAAAATGCAAGGCTGTCGTGGACAAAGGGAATCTGTGCACCTATTGCAACAAAAAGTTGTTTCTTTTGCAGCATTGGTTACTGGGTTACAAATTACTGAACTACACGTAAAGTTTATTTATTTATTTTTTTAGGGATAGTGTCCATTTGATTTTTTTTCTTTACTCTCTAGTCATCACAGAACCTGAGCCACCCGTGGAGAAGCCCCCTCCTCCTCCCTCTCCTAAACCTGTCGTGGTGGAGCGCAGTTCTCCCAAGTCCACCATAGTGGAGCGTCCTCCCCCCAAGCCTGTCGTAGTGGAGCGCAGTTCCGGAAGAAGATCGGAGCCGCCAGCGGAGAGGCGTCGGGAGCGATATAAAGGTCTCCTATGTTCTAGAGCAATTCTGTATGTGGTCTCCACCCTTGGGTGTAACGACTCAGAGGTTCAGACGTGGTGTGAGGTCAAGAGGAATATTTAGGTGGCAAAAAGCTCATTCAATAAACCATGGCAGAAAAAAAAATCAAATTTTAAAGCAGTTAAAAGCATGAAATCGCACTTCTCGCTCTATCCCATGCCCGCAGGAAAAGAAACTATGGGTTTGGGTGGGTGGCATTGACGGGGACACTGTGGGGTATTGGCCTGGGGGAACGGAAGACTGTGGGGGACTGTTGTAGTTGGTGGTTCCATAACTGTGCAGCCACTATCTCTGGTTCTTCTGTGGACCAGGAGAATGCTGGATGGTTAGCTGGAGACCTTCCATTGTATGGGGCAGTCCTGGTGACCAGACACGCGAGACTAATCGACCTACGTGCTTTTTCATTTCAGCCGCAAGCCAAGCCTCCGCTATCTCCACCATCAGCCCAACAGTCCAGCTAACCAACATTGCTCCTCTAGTATCGCAGACGCCGGTCATCGCCGCCACTCCTGTGCCAACTATAACGGCAAATGTAACTCTGCCAGCTGCCACTACAGCACCGCCGCCTCCCCCAGCCGCCCCCGCACCGGTAGCTCCAGTGGTTCCACCAGCAGCCCCCGTTATTAAGGTAAATGGGTACGAATGTATCGGACTACTTCGTGCTACTTATTGTATGTAATGGTGTTTTTAGTCTTGAGGAGGGTGTAAAGCCTTTATGATTACGGGTGTTTCTGTATTTGGCTAAAACAGGACAAAAAAAAACCTAATACTATAGCAAATTTCCTAACTTTTTTTTTTTTCCCTCTTTCACCAGAAAAAAGGAGGGATAAAGCGAAAAGCAGACACCACAACGCCCACTACATCTGCCATAACCGCCAGCCGCAGCGAGTCGCCTGTACCCGTCGTGGAGCCCAAGCCGGCGAAAATGGCAAACAGGAGAGAGAGCACAGGTCGCCCCATCAAGCCACCAAAGAAGGACTTGGAAGATGGGGAGGTCCCACAGCACGCTGGGAAGAAAGGCAAATTGACTGAGCACCTTAAGTACTGTGATAGCATCCTGAAAGAGATGCTCTCCAAGAAACATGCGGCCTATGCTTGGCCATTCTACAAACCGGTGGATGCTGAGGCCTTGGAACTGCATGACTATCATGATATTATCAAACATCCTATGGATCTCAGCTCAGTTAAAGTATGTTCGTCTTTGCATGTTGTGTTGCAGTTTGTTACTAATCTCTGGCTATAGCACTACTTAGCAAGTCATCTTTTGTTTTTAATCTTGCGCTCTGCCTGCCAGTGTATTTACACATTATATATTATGAATGGCGTTCATAAAAGTAAATCGGAGAGTTTCTCCTCTGTGCCCCGTCTACTAATAGGACAGGGCATCGAGGACAATCAACTGGCTAATGTGGGAGCCCCAACGCTGCTGGTCACTTGGACCTTGGTCTCCTAAAATGGTGGATATTTTTGCCACCATGGATCATGCAGATCTGCTGGTCCCATCGTCTCAGAACCTGCGGTGACATTCACAGACAAGGAGGTTACTTTTGCTAGACTGGCAGCAAGAGCTTTGATACATGTGGTGGTTGAGTGAAGTCTTCTGGCTTAAGTTCTTGTCTCTTGGCTTGGCGGGTAGTAAACTGTTCTAAAAACTTGTCTGCAAAGAGACAGGAGCTTCAAGATCCCAAAAAGACACGTGGTTTGTTTTTTTTTTTTGTTTTTTAGTATGATTTCCAGTTTTGGCTGCACACCTTCTGTCTGTCCTTTTTGTACTTGGCTCTATTGGGCTTCAGCGAGTTCATGGCCTTCAGGATAGTTGCTAGTTGGTCATGATTATCCCTTTGTTGGATGATATCCTGGTGAAGGCCTCTTCCAGAAAAGTGACTTTTCAGTATCTCGAGTGGACCATTCAGACCTTAGAAGTTCACAGATTATCAACTGACCAAAGATGCACCTAGTGCTGTTGATTATAGTAAGGCCCCTGGTGTTTCTTCTTAACAACAAGATCACTCAGTATTTAAAGTCTTCCTTTCTGGCCAACCAACGTACAACCATTTGGTACTGGATGCATGTGGTGGCTACCATGGTCCCATTTCATATGTTCTCCATCCAGATTTGACACTTGCTTCTGTAGAACAGGTCTCTCAAACATCTTGAGTCCCATCAGTCTCACAAATGTTCCTGTCTCCCTAAAGTGGAGGACGGATTAGTCTAATCTATCATGGAAGAGGCCCATCTTGGTTCCTTATTAGCATGTGGTCACCACAGACTTTGGACTTTCACGCTTTGATACAGGGGACGTGGTCTCCACAAGAACCTGCACTATCAATAACGGTCTCAGATCTTGGGGCCATAAATCTAAATTTGAGTAACTGGACTTAACCCTTTCAAGGCCAATGTTCATGGTCCACACGGACGATGCCATTGCTGTGGCTTAAGTGAGCTACAAAGGGGCTTTCAAAGCTCATTTGGGCATGAGAGGTTTATTCCAACCGTTTCAGCATTCTACATTTTAGGAGGCAGATTTCATGAATAGTCGGTGTCTAGACCCACAAAGTCTGTTTTATCCCTACGGTTTTTAGGATGTTTTAGAAATTTTCACAATTGGACCTGCTGTTGTGATTGAATCAAACATGTCCCCTTTTTATGTTGCCAGGACCTGGGGGTGCTTAGCTCATCAATGCACCGGCATCTGCTGCTTGCCTGGTCCAGCCAGTCTACCCATTTCTCCATGTCAGACTGGAAAGGTTGCAGACAGTTGAGCACCTCCAACTGGTCCAAGCAGTTTTGGGACACCAATCTATATCTGTGTCCATCTCTCTCTAGACCTCATTTTATAGGACTATTCGTCTGCCCCATCTCCAAAAACATGTTAATAATCTGCCTCTGTACACTGTTCTCAAGGTGAGGATTAACCAGTAACATATAAATTGATGCTATAATCTCACTCTTCCGACTACAGATACCTACTCTTGGACATCTAAGTCTTCTACTGACTTTGCCTTCATATCATTTACCCCTTCTGGAGTATCAAGTCTGTTTACAAATTTATTATATAATCTTTAAAGACACTTTCCCTATGTAGATATTAACTGATGCAACTAATAGTCTAGTTCTGAGATGGTTCACTAGATACCAGCCCTTCCTATGAGCTCATACGAATAATGGCCACACAGTCGCCCGTCTTTCAGCCAAACTTTATCCATTCTACGCTCTTTGTCAAATCCAAGGAATGGATTTGCTGTATTGTGAGAACTTATGACGACAAGCTAAAAGTAAACTATATCCACTGATCCACCCTGATCTATCACTTTTTTTTATTTGTAGTTCATTATTATTCAGTTTGAAAACTCAAGTAACACGTCTTTGGTAGTAATGTGTCTGTAGCACAGTAGGGTATATCTCCCCCTCTCTAGGTGACCCTTTTGAATTTAACTGTAAAGCAAGAATAGCTATTTAGTGAGTTTGCAATTGCTTTGTTGCCTTCCACATATTCATGCTCTTAAGAAATGAATCTTACTAATTTTTTTTTTTATTTATTTTTTTTGTAACTGTATTTTATACAAATTTTAAGTTTTTGTTTTTTTGTCTGTGCTTTAGTGCTTCTGTGTATTTTGTTTAGTTTGCTGGACAATTAGAAGTTGATGCTCTCTATGGTTTTAGTGCAGATTTGTGTTGGTGTTCCTTGTTCTCTTGCTGTTCAGGAAAGGTTTACTTAGAAAATGTCAACGTTTCATGGAATTTTATTTTGTTAGAATATATGTCTCGTTTTCTTTTTAAACCCAAGTTCCTGCCTAGATACATTTTCTTTGTATAGAGACCCTATTGGTCCCAGAGAGATGGTGATATTTTCTCATCTGCTCAGACTAGCCGTGATTAAATCAATAGCTATAAGCCGTTTCCAATTTGTAGTCTGTCCTGGGGCCCTAAAGTTTTGTCCCGATTTTAAAGTCCTGGATTTTCGTAACTACCCGACAGCCGCTTCTTAGTCTGGCTGCATCGCTTTACGCTGTGTATGAAGAAATATTGGATGTGACTGTAGGTCGGTAGGGTTGTATGAAGTATCCTGCGACTTGTTGTAATTCAGTCTTGTGGAAGGTGGTAAATCAGTACTTTGAAATAATCATTCTGAGTCCAGAACTAAACTGCATCTTTGTTCCTTACACAAAGCAAAACTATTTCCTTGGGTGCATATTAAACTATAAGAGATCTATATTGTCAATCAGTGTTAGATCTGTCAGCACGAGGCCATTGTAAATTTAGGTAATGGTAGAATGAAAATGTGCATTAGATTCATTTAATATATGCTGATTTCTGACCACATTCTCTTGTAAACAGCGACTTGTCCTAGGTTTTTCAGTCTCTGTGTGAAACACCAATCGCCACATGGAACACTGAATTAGGAGGTCCAGCTTTGGGCTCGAGTACATTTGTAGCACAAGACTGTAAACGTTGGTCATTACTGAGCCATTATAAATTAATTTATAATGGAGACTTCAGTAGTGATCAGATAACATTTTGCCGTTGGGATGTGGTATAGTCTGATGTAAGTTCATGTGTGTTAATTGTATCATTGAATGTGCAGCAGGCATGCTGGATAACATGAACGTTATTCTAGAAATGTTCTGTAGGTCTAGTGAGAGGATATTTACATGATATAGACTTTATTGGTCAGTATTATACCATTTTCTATTGAAGCCTATGGCCCTATCCTCTTCTCTAACCCGGGAAAGATGCACAAGAGCTGCGACTCTCCGGAGAGATGAGGTTCTTTGAGCAGAAAGGTTTATTCTCATGCAGATTGCTGAACCTTTTATAGAGGATAAACATTGTTACCTACACATAGGTCTGCAGTGTGTATCCTCCATGTATGGCCTACGTTTTCTATCTTTTATTGCAGAAAAAAATGGACGTTCGGGACTACCAGGATGCCCAGGCGTTTGCGGCTGACATACGGTTAATGTTCTCAAACTGTTACAAGTACAACCCCCCTGATCACGAGGTGGTCGCGATGGCGAGAAAACTCCAGGTAAGGATCCAGCCTCCGTCAAACAGATGGGTGTAGTCAGAGATCTGTTGGTTATATTGAAAATCTAACCACCACATTCTTCATTAATGGAGTGACTGTCCTCCAGCCCCTCCACCACCCCCCCAAAAAAAAATAAAAAAAAATTGGTACAAATATTAAAACACGTTAATTTTTGGCAATTTATTTTTATACTTTTATTTATATACATGACTGTTATTATGAAAGAAAGCGTTAAGTTGTATGAAATGTCCATTTCATACAAGGCAGAGCTCCTACCCCTCTAGTCCTATGAGCTGACATTCGCCTGCACATAGGTAGAGCGTTCCAATCGCCATACACCACAGATCCCCCCCCCACGCTACAACTGCCTGAACCAGAGGGGACTGGGAGTTGCAGGAAATTGGGGAAGGGGGTCCTCTGAATTTGGGCGGACCCCTTCATGAATAAGTGGAAGCTCTTATTGGGCAATATTTTTGTCTCCCCTAAATACATCCCCATCTTAAACGGCCAGCAAGTTTAAAGTTAATGCAATATATGAAAAGGCTTCTTGTATAACTATATATAGTAGCGCAGCATGCGGCCATTTTAGGCTTGGGCAGTTTCCCTCAGCGCTAGACCCTGCCCACTGGTGTCACATGACTGTGTTTGAACTTGTTCCATGCCGGTAAGTGTAACTGTCGGTGCAGGAAAAGGAGACATGAGCAGCTTCTCCTACCTACATCTTCTCTCCATCTTGGTCTTCCTCGTCCTCCCCTTCCTCTCACTTGTGTGCGACCTCTTCTCCTTCTGCCCCCTGCTGGTGGTCTTCATCCTCATCCGTGTCTATGATTTGCTCTCTTTCCACAGGATGTTTTTGAAATGAGGTTTGCCAAGATGCCGGACGAGCCGGCGGAGGCCCCCGCCCCTCCCCCGGCGGCGGCTCCGGTGGTCAGTAAAAGCGTGGAGAGCAGCCACACCAGCGAGGAGAGCTCCTCGCAGTCTGACAGTTCGGATTCGGAAGAGGAGAGGGCCACTCGGCTGGCCGAGCTCCAGGAGCAGGTGGGAGAAAAATCTGCGGAGGGTTACTCAATCCGTCTCTTATAAACGTGACTTGGTGTCTGGGGATATAAGGTATTGCAATAGAGTCTCATTAAACCTACCCAGTCACTCACCATCTACACAGAAACCCCCATAGACCCACGCGTTTTACTTAGGGACGAACTTTATACATTTTTATTTTTTTTTGTATTTTTTTATATTTTAATGTTTTAACGCTTGATATAGCCCCCCTCCATTCACCTTAGCGGGATAATAAAAAGGGGGGAGTAAATTGCATTTTTTATTAGAAAGGTACAAGGGTTAGTGTTTTTTTTTACAATCCTGGATGCAGCATTCAAGGAAAAAATGTTTGTTGTGTTTTAAAAAATAAAATAAAAATCCATCTGGATGTACCCTGAAAGTTTTCTTTGTATATGTGTGTGGATGAGTTACAGTTTTCAATAAAAAAAAAAGTCCATTTTGGTGCCCTGGAGAAACCTTTAAATTTGAACCTACAAAATTTGAGCAGTGCCTCTTAATGTTTCTTGGTCTAGTACACATTAACTGTGGAAGTCACCCTCAGCTTCCAATAATACATTCTCTTCATTATTCAATCTATGGCTAGACGTTGAGATTATTAGTTGGTAAAAGAAAATGGCTACTTGTACGATTTAGGAATGAGTTTATAGAAAGCTGTTGGGTATTGGCAATTAATTGGTACAAGGATTCACCTTAAGGGAAAATATACATTAAATAATAAATATCTATCCGCCATGGGCATACTAAATTCAATCCAACTTTGCGCACTGTCCTAGAGGCGTGGTTGTAAATAGATGGTGTTTTCCTGGCTAATCGTTCCTGTACCATACAGTAGGTGATGTAACAAACTCTTCTCATTCAGACTTTAACATTGCAGGTAAAACGCGTGAGACTCAGGATATATGGCCTGTGAATAATTTTAAACTTTTTTTTGTGTGTCTATGTATCACTCATGGTGAAACCTTTAGCATTCTTCTGAAGTCCTCCAAAGGGTCAAGATCACCAACCTAGGTGTGGGCACTTTTGGGGTAGCCAGTTCTCATGGCTCGCTAAGGGCTACTCCTCGTTTAGCACAACTTAACGGACTACAGTTGTTGTATAGAGCCAGTATATTCGCCAAGGTTGTACAATTAGGGAAACGCATTGAACATACAGGAACAGAAGGTGAGGCTATCCTTGTCACTAAAGCCTACAGTCTAATATGAATCCGTATTGCTGTATGGATCGACGCGTTTCTGTGGAAAATGTATCATGGCAAAGGTAAACGCGAATGTTACATTAGACTTTCAATACATGGGAGTCTTGTTTGTGAAGAGAATACAGTTTCACAACAGTAAACAATATCTAACTCTTTAGGTTTTGTATCAACTGAATATATTTTAGACTAATTTAGACTTCATTTCCCTACGTCTGTGGAATCCTCCTATCTAGTAAACTTTAAAAAACCTTTTAGAGGAGCTGTCTTCGGCAACCTATAAGTAGATGGACAGAACTAAATTGTAACGTGATATGCTCTACAGAAAATAATTATGTCCATATGCATAAATGAATCTGACTTACAAATTATAGTAAAATGCGTTGGTTAATTCTTCTGTTGCCCATTTTACATAGAACCCTAAAATATAAAATGCTACATTAGAGCAGCAGAACTTTCTCTATTAACTCAACTAAAATTAGCAAAGTTAGTAATGACAGATGATAAATAATTTGCTAAATATCCATTCACAATGTCCTGATTTAATCTGATCCACAAAGTTGATGCAATGCGAGTAACTGATTACAATTGAATCTGACAGACTGTGATATGGAAATCTTGCCTCCTATGAAAAAACAATCCTAAGATTAACATTCTTATAAATTTTAGGAGACTTCCCAGTGTAAGTGGTAAATGGCGCACTGAGATTGTCCCTCAATCACAATCTTTCAATGCTCATAAAGTTGTCTTTGGTATCGAGACTCTTGTTCGTTATTGCTCAAACACACAGAGACTCCGATGTGGAGATCTCGCTATTAAAGATTAAATATCCTAAAATGTCATGGAAAGGCGACAAAATAAATAAAAGCAAATACTTAGTCACTCCTATGCAAGTGTCTTATATGGTCTATGAACTTGAGTGGCCACTTAGGGAGAATTCAACTTGCTGACTATTTTTGGTTTCCAGCAAATATTCACAGCACTTGTTGTAAAATTCAGTCTGGCCTGAGAATTTTAGAAGCTGTGATCAACTTTAAAAAGTCCACATGGAACAATAAAATAATTAGTGTAGTGATATAATTATAATATATACCTGACGCGTTTCAGTATTTTTTTTAATTTATTTTTTCCTGTGGGTAAATCAAACTATATGTAGCTGGAGAAAGATTGTTGGCAACACAAGTTTTGTACCTATTAGAGATTCTCTGCATGCAGTTAGCACGTAATTTCTGCACATTAGCTGTTTTGTTTTTATGGGGGATGTTTCTAACAAAAGCAGGGCATGGGTAAGTGGACACATTTGCTGTAATATTGTAGCCAATTACTGTCAAGATTAGAAAATGGTAGCAAACATCCGTTAGTCTTTAGGAGACGTCGCCTATACCACGCAAGAGTTTCTGTACATGCCCCTCCCCCTCCGTGTATATTCTAAGCAGGAGAAGGTTTATTCTGCATGTTTGGCTCCTCCTACTCACGGGTGTCTGACGTTTCTCCGCAGCTGAAGGCGGTGCATGAGCAGCTGGCTGCATTGTCACAAGCCCCTGTCAACAAACCAAAGAAAAAGAGAGAAAAGAAGGAAAAGGAGAAAGAGAAGAAAAAAAAGGAAAAGGAGAAAGAAAAAGAGAAGGAGAAAGACAAGCACAAGGTGAAGACCGAAGAAGAGAAAAAGATCAAGCCCGCGCAGCCAGCCAAGCTTGTCCCTTCGAAAAAAGCTCCGGCAAAGAAAGCCAACAGCACCGCGACTACCACTGCATCCAGTACAGCCACTCCCGCCCCAAACAGGTCTGTGCATTGCCGTTTACCTTCCTACAGGGCAGATATTTCATGTCTTAAAGAAAGCTGTGGTTGGGTCTTGTTCATAAAAGTAATTTAGAAGTTGAATGCTGCACTATGACATATTTTTGTGAAATCTAGCCCCACGGTCTGATGTGTACATACATAAAACTGTCCTTTTAAAAGCATCATGTTCCACATCGCAGACTGTTAAATAAACATGAAAGCTTGGGATTGGATTCAGAGATGGTGGAATGGACAAGATCTTGGTTGCAGGATAGAAAACAAGAATTATAGTAAATGGAGTACATTCACGGGAGGGAAAGGTTACCAGTGGAGTACCCCAAGGGTCTGTACTTGGACCAGTGCTTTATTGGAGACATTGTAAATGGTATTGAAGGTAAAGTGTGCCTTTTTGCAGATGACACAAAGATATACAACAGGGTAGACACACCAGGAGGGGTAAAACAAATGATTGATGATCTAGGTAGACTAGAGGAATGGTCAGGAGAGGGGCGACTACAGTTTAATGCCAAAAAATGCAAAATCCTCAACGCCCCAGGCATACATTATCATCTATATATAAGATCTTGATCGTACATCTATTCAAAGCGCTACCCAAATTCACCAGGGACTGGGAGCGGGAGTTAAACATGGACATACCTGAGTCAGAATGGGGAGTCCTATTTCAGCGCACTCAAGCCAGCTCAATTAGTTTAAGAGTGGTTGAAACGCACTACAAAATATTAACTAGGTGGTAGTGGTGCCCAAGCCTCTTGGCAAAGATGTTCCCTGGGGTCCCAGATCTCTGCTGGAGATGTCAAGGAGCCTCGGGCACCCCTTTACATATATGGTGGGAATGCTCGGCAATCAGACCTTTTTGGGATGCGGTTATTCTCATCTCCAAATCAATTGTGGGAACAGAGTTACCAAACTGCCCGAGATTTTGGCTACTCAACGATACTAACATGCCAGTCTCTCAATACAAAAAGTCCTCTGTAAAATTTCTCAATAGCGCTGCCCCCCCCATGCCTTCCCTCCCAACCTTCCCTTCTATCTTTCTATCCCCCATCCCCCTTACTTTCTTTTATTATTTTTATATAAGAAAGTTTAAGCAAATATACGCCACTTTAGGTGAACCTGCAATTGTTATGCATCAAAATACTTGAAGTACTATATTTGTGTTAATACTGTTGCATACACATGTATATGCTGGTTCACTTCAATAAAAAGAGATTACATAAAAAAAAAATAAAAAAAAAGCAAAATCATGCACTTAGGTCTCAAAAACCCAAAGGCTAAATATAGTATTAATGGAACTAGGAGGAATCGGTAGCAGAAAGAAGTAATAATACCACTGTATAGGTCACTGGTACGGCCTCATATAGAATACTGCGTTCAGTTCTGGAGGCCGTATCTCCAGAAGGATATAAATACATTACAGACTGTACACAGAAGGGCAACAAACATGGTGCATGGTCTACAGCACAAAACTTACCTGGAAAGACTAAAAGATCTTATTATGTATAGTTTGGAGCAGAGAAGGGAACGGGGGGACATGATAGAAACTTTCATATATATCCAGGGTTATAACAAGGTGCAGGAGGGAAACATTCTACAAAGGAAGAGAAGTATTAGAACACGAGGACATGTACTGACACTGGGGGGAAGTAGGTTCAGAGGAAACTACATCACAGAAAGGGTATTGGCCTCTCCCATCAGAGGTGGTAGAGGCCAATACAGTAGAGCAATTTAAACATGCTTGGGATAGACATAAGAATATCCTAATGAAGGATCAAATAAGGTTTGAGGTTACCATAGGTTAATTTACAATGGGCAGACTAGATGGACCAAGCGGTTCTCATCTGCCGTCAAATTCTATGCTTCTATGTTTCTATAGCAGATTTACGTAGCTTTATCTTATATACTGTGCCTGTTTTTATATATAAATGTGCGATTTATTATATAAACAATAATTCACTCTCCCTACAGTTTTTCACAGTAACTTAATTTAATGTTTCTGTACATGCTGAATCTAACCGCAACCAGGCTATCTTAGAACCAATGATTCTATTCCCTACCTGATGGAGAGCCATCATATGTCAGTAAATATGGTATAATGTTAACCACTGCATTCTCTGGCGGCCTCCGCGGTTTATGGCCAAACCAGAACCGGTCCGACCTTTCCGTGGCCGGATCTAACTTTTACTCTTACTGTTTATAATCCTAAACCATTTATGTCTCCTCCGTAGCAAGCAACCGAAAAAAGGAGGAAAGCAGCCTCCGTCCGCCAACTACGACTCCGACGAGGAAGAGGAGGGTCTGCCCATGACCTACGACGAGAAAAGGCAGCTGAGCTTGGACATCAACCGGCTCCCCGGGGAGAAGCTGGGCCGTGTCGTTCACATCATACAGTCCCGAGAACCTTCTCTAAGAGACTCCAACCCCGATGAGATAGAGATTGATTTTGAGACCTTGAAACCCACCACTTTGCGAGAACTGGAGAGATACGTCAAATCCTGTTTGCAAAAAAAGCAAAGAAAACCTTTCTGTGAGTAGCGACCTTTCTTTCCGCTTGTGCGAGACGCTTCTATCTGCTCTGCGGCCAGTAGATTAATTACATTTGGAGCTTTACGAAAGGAGATCTGTAAATAACTCTATCTGTGCTCAACCTATTTACAGAGTAATGACTTCACTGTTACGTGTGAATTGCCAAAAAGCACTTTATCCTTTACATTTTTAAAAGACCACTATATCTAAAATAGGAGTTGATTTTAGAAGTGATAATCACTAGTACGCATCACTAGTAATTTTAGGAACATATTAGATGTTTCTCCCCATGGGCGCAGACATTTTTCTGTGCGCACAGAACTTCCTGTCCGTGTGAAACACTGGAAGAAATAAGCAGGAGGCTATTTTTTTTAAGCACTTGGGATCACGGAGGAAGAGCTTTTCACCTGCACAGTAGACTTCCCATCAGTAATTGCATTAAAGCGCACTGCATTTTTTTTTCTCCCAAGTAAAAGTGAGAGTAATAGTTCGCTAGAGATTGGAACTTGGTTCATTCAGATGAACAACGTATTCTGGTCCCTCTCTCTGTGCCATAAATTATAGAGCTGTGAGGTCAGAGGTCGACAACGTGATTTGTGTCTAGCGCAGTCACGCTACATCCGTGGCTGCTGTAAATGCAGCGTATCACGTAGTCGTGGCATAAGCGCTGCACACGCATTTTTCAGGTTTTTTTTTTTTTGTTTGTTTTTTTTTTATACATCCTCAATTTTAGGTCTATTGGTCGGTCCTTTTAAAATGTATAATTGAAAGTAGCCTCAACTGCCTTTGACTTTTAGATTTAGGGACTTGCAAGATGCTTATAATCTACAGAACTTGCGTTCAGCCGCCCCGTAAGGCGCTATATAGCCGTATGTTCCATCTCACCACACGCCATTTCCATGCATTAATTTGCTTTTCCTTTTTTCATCACTTTCCTGCAGCACCGTAATGTTTAAATGTTTTGAGGTTCCTGTTTGCGAACAGGCCAGACCAAAAAAAATTGATAAAGATATCGGTACAAATTCACGCCAAGAATATAATTTTGTGCTCATTTGTGACGGCCTGACTGTAACTGTCGGGTTAAACGTGTTTAACCCATCGCTATGTTTGCGTAATGTGTGTGTAGATTTCTCTAGCCTATAAATGGCGCTTTAAGATTTCACACTCTCAAGCCATGACTTGTCCCAAGGCTGCATCCATAATTGTCTCTCGGAGATTGATGCATAAATGTCCCTACTCAGATTTTTGTTAAGTGTCACGTTACGTTGTGCACATGATGGTCACTGTCTCGGTCATATTGACGTGACCCCCTGTACACAAGCAACGATGCTTAAAATGCTGGCCTGTTAGGAGTCCTTGCAAAGTTCCCTTGAGCCCTCTAGAGCGGTGTTTTCCAACTCGAATCCTCAAGCCCCCCCCCCAACCCCTCCCACCCAACAGGTCAGGTTTTCAGGATATTCTTTGTTTATCGCAGGTTGGCAGAGCCTCTGAATGTACCCACCTGTCTGCAAACAGGATATCCTTAAAACTTGCTCTATGTGGCGCGGGGCTTGAGGAGTAGAGTTGGCGAACGCTGCTCTAGAGGTGGCGGATTAAATCCTCTCTCTGTGTTGGCGTCTGCCTGATTGCTTCACTTTCCCAGCAGCATCGGGGAAGAAGCAAGCGGTAAAGTCCAAGGAAGAGTTGGCTCAGGAAAAGAAAAAGGAGCTGGAGAAGAGACTCCAGGATGTGAGCGGACAATTAAATAACAAGAAAACCACAAAAAAAGGTACAGTTCCAGATTACCGCCTGCCGCCAAAAAAACAACAACTTTCTTTGCCTGATATCAACTTGGTGCTAAATTTATCCCCAGTGATTGAGAAGATAGCCGTGAAGCCGCCAGACTTGTTACCGGCTTAGGCTCCCAGCGAATGGATCAGAGAAATCTGTCTTTAGCGCTGTGACTTCAGCCACTCACTTACATAGCGTTATCCTGCTCTAGTTGCTCTATAGAGTACCATGGGTGAAGACTTTAGCTTACAACGGAGGTATTGGTAGGGATCAGGATTAGACAGGCCATTGATCCCTATTAGAAGATGAACCGAAGCTTTGCATAACTGACCTCGCACGAAATATGCTGTACATGACATTTTAGCTACGTCCTACCCCTGTTGTAGGGATCCGTTATCGCTCCCATTGCTGCATTCATTACCCCTCTCACCGCTCGTCTTCAGAATTAAGAGTACATGGCTTTTGCTTCTATTTTATTTTTAGAAGGATTTGGTGTAACTGGTCAACAATGAATTTGTCACCAGAGATGTAATTGGTGGGGACTGTGTGGTCTAGGCTAAGCATTAGGCTTCGAATAACCGCTGTCGATAAATCAACTGCACGTTACAGCCGGTGGCAAATTAATATAGCAAAATGTTCTGTATATTTGGGGAGAGGGGCTATTAGGCCTTTTCTCCCCCCCCCATTCCTGGCTGCAGAACTTCTCCTGTGCTGCACCTCCAATCAGCAATGCTCTCTCTCATTCCGACTGACCCCTGTCCTTCTAAGCTTTAAGTTGGTCACTGCCCACAAGTTAAATCCCATGATTTCCCGTTGGAAAATATTTCTCTCTAACTGTTGTATTTTATTTTGTACAAATGACACAGTTCCTAATTGTTACATATTAATAACCCTGGCTATCAGTATAATTAAATTGTCTATTCAATAATTACCGAAAAAGTGCAGAACCCTGATGTAACCAATCCCTAAAATACACTTCGTGGAAACCTTACTATATTCCCTAGTTGATCTATAATATATTCCAGTTTTGCTGCTCCCTACAATTCCCCGTTAGGGTCTGTTTCCCCTATGTAGGGATATATGCTCCATAAAGCACTTTGTCCGTATAAAGACACAATCCAGACGTGACCATATCGTTCATTAATACTGATCCTCTTGTGCGTTCGCATGTGGCTGGTCTGTTACTGGAAACATTAACTTGTGACACTCGTCTTTCCTTTGTTTCCAAGCTTGTGTTATGTTCATGTTTTCTTATCACTGGACATGTTTGCACTTTATAAAGAAGTGGCGAATATATATAATATAATATTATATATATTGTATATGATTTACATACATATATACATTTATAAATATGCCCAACAAGCATATTCCTTATTCCGACATTGTCCGCATGAGATGTAAATATTTCAGACTGGAAACAAATGAAGTCTGTAAATTAAATTGGTTTTATAATGAATGTGTGGACAGGCCTCTAGTTTATATTGTGTGTAAGTTAATATAGCTTCCTAATTTGGTCTTTATAAACTGTATTATTTCAGTAGCAATAATAGTAACACTTCTGGAAACGTTGACCTGTCAAACGACAGTCTCGTGGACACTAGTATACAATGATTATATTGAATACCGATAGCCCACAACTTTGACTGTTCCCTATGAAGGCAAAATTGTTCCAAAATGGTGCAACGTTTAATGTCCCAGTTTTCCGTCTAAATGTTGCGTTTTCTTCTTTCTCCTATAGAGAAGTCTGGGTCGGCGGCAGCTGGCGGTCCCTCGCGGCTGAGTAGCAGTAGTAGCTCTTCGGAATCCGGAAGCACCAGTTCCAGCGGATCTAGTTCAGATAGCAGTGACTCGGAGTAAAACCTTCCCCCGCAAATGGAATTGGGAATCGCTCACACGATATTGTCCTTTCTCCCCCAGTGTTCCTGTCCGAGGCTTATGTAACACTTTGGTGTGCTGTTTTAAAAAGGAAAAATGCAAACAAACAACCCCCCCCCCCCCCCCCCCCCCAAAAAAAAAAAAAAGAAAAAACTCAGAATATCAACAACTAAAACCCTACAAACTAATTTTATTTTTTAAAGACAACAAAGTAGCGAATTCTCCCTTTGGCAAAGAGGCATCAGCAATAACCAGCAAGCGGAAGGCCCTGTTGCCTTCATTGAATTTTACGAAGGTTTACTCTCTAAAGAGGTTTTAATTGTTTTTAATCCCTCCTTCCCTTCTGTTTGGTCCGAATGGTATCTCTTGGGGGAGGGAGGGGGATAAAAGAGAACTTTTAATATGAAGCAGACACAGACTGACTACCACTCAGCCTAACTTGCCCCCTCTACTTTTTGAAACAAACTACAAACGTTCTGACATGGTACTTTCTTTGCAAAGACTGTCTGCCTTGTAATTAGGTGTGTGTATCCTTGTCGTAGTACCTAGGTAGACTGATCACAAGTTTACAGCTTGAGTGTTCCACCTGTGTATTGGGGTTTTTTTTAATGGAAAAGAAGTGTGTGCAAAGCACTCATAGGCTGTAGCTGATATATGGGGGAGTAATCTATATTTACGGTTGGGATAATATTTTTTATTTTTCCTTTTTTTTTTTTTTTTTTTTATTAGCTGCAGAACAAAATAGACAAACTAAAACATTATTTTTCGAAGACCCTCATTTGTTCTCCAGATTGATACACGACCCCCCCCCCTCCAGCTACACATTCCATTAGCTTCCATACTGCATCTTTTTTTTTATGTACATAGAAACACGTAATTTATTAACCATTTGACATCCTGCTGTGCATTTTTATTTTACACAAACTATAAAATGAAACTATACAATGAAGGTTTTTTTGGAAAGGAAAACATAGACGGTGAAAGCACCAGTTACATGTTTGCTTGTCGAGTGTTTGACTACAGACGTGCTTTCGTTGGAGAAATCACTTTTTGACAATCTCTCTACACAATTAGACTTTGCTTTGTACCATTTTCTTTTTTTACATCCGATTTTTTTTTTATTTTATTTTTTTTTAATCTGTTGACTTTGGAATTTTAATATATTCTATTGTAGACCTCAAATGCACCGGTAAACAGGAGTGCCGTTTCCAATTGCAAATTTGTGTTGAGGGTTTGCCGAATCCTGTTTGCACCTTGCTGCATGTACATATCCATCACTGCACGCTGCAGAGAGAATGCAGGAGGTTTGTGGCTTCTAGACTTGCATGGAATTATAGAGGGTGGGGGGTTTGTTTTTTGTTTTGTTTTATTCTACTTTTTTTTTTTTTTTTTGGAGCCTCTAACAGAACATTTAATTTTTTATTTTTTTTTTATTTTTTTTTAGAAAAACTTGTAGTGGATTATTATAAATCCACATGTACAAGGAATTCCAACAGTGGCCTGTTAAGGATCGTTGCGTTTTAACAGTGTCTGTTTTATTTTTTTTAATTTCCTTTTAAAGCAACTGGATGGACGGAACTGTCGTTTAAGTCGCTTTTCGTCTCATCCCTCGTTTTTTTGGGGACTTTTTGTTTTCTGTACAGTTTTATGCAGAGACTTGTAGCTCTTGATAACCTTCAGCTGCAGTATACTTTATAAATATATAAATATATACTTTTTTTTTTTTTTTTCCCCTTTTCCTCTCGTCACAAATCTTTTAGAAAAACTTAATTAGTAGGAACGCCAATACGAATCTAATCCCTGGAACACAAACTGTATAGAACTTTCTCTCGTTGTAATGTAACCTGCGGACTTTAGGAGACCACTCTGTGTTGCATTTCCTTTGTAATGTCTCCCGAAACGGCAGCTCTGAGAATTTTAGCATAAGAGAGTTCGTATTGGCAGATTTTAAAGGGTTTGTGAAAAATAAAAGTAGTTGTCTATTTTTAATTGTAAAATGTGTACTTTTTTCTGTATTTCAATATAATATTACTTGGTCTATATGTAGTCTTTATAAGCCAGCGTTTTAATAAAAATCTATTTTTATTTTTTTCCCCCCTTCGTATCCACCGTCTACAACCCTTCACCTATATATAGGTGTTTTTGGTAGGTGTGATGTAATTTTACCTTTAAGGCTTGGATACAGAAGCGTAATTAGGAGTTCATGGAAATTTCTAGGAGTGGGAGTAAATGGACCACACAGTAGATTACTCCCATGTTTCTGCTCGTTACCACTGTCACTCAGACGCACACAGATCAATAATCCCTATTTCTGCAGTGTATATATAGACAAAATACGCTTCTTTACTCAAGCTTGTAGCGTTGTGGCAATTTTAAGAGACTTGACATCGGAGTTTTTTTTTTTTTTTCTTTTAAACTTTGTTTTCTACACAAAGCTTACAGCGTGTCGTGACTTTGATCATGTGTGTTTAAACTCCGCTAATGCAGGTTACTTCTAATTGGAGCACAGGTTCTAGAAGAGGGAGCCGGTCCGTACGGACAATACTGGTCTATGCTTTTAGTTCATTTATTTAAACTCAGTTTGTGAACAAAAATGACACCTATGTAAGGAATTAGCAGAATAAGGTTGTGTTCAGAGTTTACGTTCTTTCGTAAGCATCTAACAAGATGTCCATTTTCTGTATTGAACCTCCTACAATTTGAAATAACTAGTTATGTTTTTTTTGGGAGGAGGAGGGGGGGGGGATGTTCTATTACACTCCTGATTTATTTTGGAGTCTTTACTGTAAAAATCTGACCAGCATCAAGTTCCTTTTCCCGGGAAACCAGATAAAAGTTAGGGTGTTTTTGTTTGTTTGTTTTTTAATTTTATATAAATGCCAATGGGTAGAAATAATCATTAAAACCAAATACTGCACCCTGCACAGATTATTGTTACCGAAAGGGTTAGAAAAGATATTATAATTGATGTCTGTTTCAAACAATACGAACAACCATAACCTTTTGGTCGTGGTAGCTCTGTACTCCTCTGAAACATTTATATTCCTGTATTTGCTGAAACCTTTCTCTTTCGCTATCTTTGCTATATTAAGACCCAACCTACTGATCGCTGTTATAAAAGACCAATGCATTTAGTAAACGACCTTGACTTTTGGCCGTATTCCTTCATAAGGACGTTCAACCTCACGCGTTTTTAGAGCATTTTTAAATTGACATTTGAATGTGATATTAATTCAAAACAAGGTCATTTTATTTATGCAATTGCTTCTGCATTGAACATCTTAAAAGTCCAGTAAAGGAAAAATTAAACTGTTTCGTGTTTGCCTTTGTAAAAACAAAACCATATTTTATATATATTCCAGAAATTGAATAAATGAAGTGTAGACTACAATATCCGTCTCTCTGAGCTGACAGAACTAGTGTAACCCGAGGATTGCGCTCTCGTGACTTTTTGTTTCAACTACAATTTTTCCGATTTATTGTGAGCTCTTATCTTCCAAACGAAAGAGGAGTTTAGAGCGATGGAACATTCCCCATAATAAGGGTAACAAACAATTTGATGGGATCCAGTGCTCACGCCATAGTCCCACTACGTAACCCTAAATTGTCTCCTTGTAGTAAATGTTACCGGTGTATAAGACCTGCTAGTGTGTAACTGCTGTAGAACTACAAGCCCCAAGGGCATGCTGGGAATTTAAGTACAGACTTTAAACTACTACTTTTTATCATTTTTTGCAATTTGGAAAGTAAATAAGAGATAACCCAGAATCCCCCCCCCCCCCCTCCATATTGTCATGGACACATTGTATCACAGAGGCAGATAGAACTGCAGTTCCTGTATGCTACATAGAATATTAACCATCAGACAGACCGCTCGGCAGTCTCTCTAACACATGAACTAAGTGTCTATATTATACCGTTCCACTATCTTACAATAGTATTGACAACAGGAGCGAAGTTATACTCTTATTTCACCCATTGTAAGTTTATACATCTGGACTGTGTGTACCAGTGTCTCATCTTCTGCACCGAGGGGAGGTGGTCGGGCTTCCTGCATTGTAAACGCTACATCCAGTGCACTGTATTTAGCTGCGTAATGAAATCTGCTTGCGCTTTGCCCATTTCTGAATCCAATTTTACCTGGTGCAATTCTCTACAATAAATCATCCTTTTGTAGCTTTGCCAGAAACATAGAAACAACCAACGCAGCTTACGATTAAAGGCACGAATAAAGAAAAGCTATTAGTTTGAGCCACGTGAGAGGGCCGGGAGGAAGGAGAATATACTTTTTATTTTTTACACCAAGACTGGAGTGTTGCAGAACCTGCTCTATAATTAGAATATATGTATTTTACACCCTGTTTTATGCAACGTGTGCAAGACTTCTGTGTGGGTTTATTTTAGTACAACGGTTTGATATCGAAATATAGTAACCTGCAAAAAGGGGTTTATGTTTAAACTGGAGAAATAACCTTTTTAAAAGCTGTTTATATTCGGTGACCTGTGTGTGCACATATTACAATATAGGTTGTTTTTGTTTTTTACTTTTTGAGTTTCAGGAAATTTTATATATAATTTTTTTTTTTTTAAATGCCACAATGCTACCTGTTGGGTTACGTGCCTGTTGTCAGTTCTTCTAACCCTTCCCCTGCCAGTGATGAGTGTAATAGTCTGCAGCGGAGGGGTTAAATCCATTGACGAAAGTGTTTTTATCCCCCCCCCACCCCCACCCTCTGCAAATGGTCCGACTTTTAGCTTTGCTCTAAATACATAACTTTTTATTTTCCTCTTCCTGATGTGCATGCGAGCTTACTGTCATTTCTCAACTCTTTTAGTGCTGTTTATAGTATATTACTGTACTTGTCTGTTATATTGATACCAAGTCAATGTAAGTAGTTTTTAGCTTGTTTATTGCAATGCTGGCCTCGAGACAACATGAAAGCAGAGAAAAAAATATTAAAAGGTAGAACGTACTCTTTGATGTTCTGGTAATCATGAGCCCCCCGGGGGGCATTTTTGTTTTTTCATAATAAACTAAAACAAAATCTTAACACGTCTTGTGGTCTTATTTGCTCAGCTCTTAATGAAGCAGACGGCGGATGGGCTGAATCGGAACTTCTCCCTGGGCCCCGGGTGAGACTGAACGGCCGTCAGCTCACGTCGTCTGGCATTTAGACTATTATTATCATTACTACCATTTATTTATATAGCGCCACTAATTCCGCAGCGCTGTACAGAGAACTCACATCAGTCCCTGTCCCATTGGAGCTTACAGTCTAAATTCCTTAACACAGACACACGATCGTCAGCTCACCTTGTCTGACATTTAGAACCCACCATGTCAAAGCTGCTTTCAGTTGGGCCCCTGAGTGTGCAATGGTGTCTCGGGGCCCCAAAAGAGACATTTCCAGATTTATAATATATTGGACATCTAACAGGAGACTTTAAAGACAGATTTTGGGGTCCGAACCACAGATTGCACCCCTCTCCTTGTACTGCATACCTCTCCAATGGCATCGCCACCAGCGGTGCTAGAATCAAACTGCTTGAAATCAGTTTAATCTCATTCATCCAATCGAGTGGTATCACTGTGAGATATTTGCTCAGTTAATACAAATCTCATGGCAATTGTTACTGACACATCCCCTGTGACGTCGCTTCTTGTACGTGTATGTCATACATTCTCTGCATCTCTTATCAATGGATCCAACCAGAGAGGCAAAATAAAGTTTATACGGACACAATGCAGTCTTTATTCAGAATAGTACAACTTCTTAAGTATTTACTACATGATACAACTGTCCATACAAATGCATAGAAAAGCTTATGATCAATTCCCTTTAATGTTGGCAGAGGCCAGTAGCATCCATTAAACTGAGCATAGTCCCCACAAAGCAACTATTGGAATTGAGACCAGTCTGAGCTATCTTGTAGCTGAGTTAACGTCCCAACCAATCATTGCTTCTAAATTCCCTAAAAATACTTCATACGCCCTCTGGCACAATCACATAATACTTGTGTGTGGTATGCAAATAACAAGGTGTGTATATATATAGGATCCATTTAACGGAGCACAATGTGATCATTTTATTCTACAGCTACAATATGTGCCTTACACACGTACACAGATGTAGGTCTATGCTGGTGGTGTCTTGTGGTAATGAATACTGACAGTTTTCTGTGAATTACATATTACACACAGGGGGACAATCTAAGCTACAGACATACATGCAGCGTGTCCAGCACCATGGATGCACAATCTAACGTGCTCCCGTCACATACTAACAGTGCAGACCCCGGAGAACGCAGCGTATATAACTGCGCTCTCCATCGCTGGGTTCTATTCCTAAGCTACACTTATTACCCAGTACTTATATATAGCACCAACATATTACACTGTGCTTTACAAATCCCTATTCCAGCCATGGAGAGGTCTGTGTCTGTATGAGCTTATGATCTGAAGGTGAAATGTGACATAGTATAACATAATTATTAGGTCATTTCCTTTTCCCAGCACTTTGTGACGTATTTACACACAGTTGTGGCTGATTCTCCCCCAACTAAATGTTCTTTATTGATACAGTTGTACTTTAGCGCCGTAGCTTAGATTTAAGATATTTTTGAGAGATTGCAACAGCCGTGCTGCCCTTTAGTTTCAATTGAAGAGTAAATCTTCAGCCTCGGCCGTGCGGTGCTAGAATATAACAATATCCTATTTCCCTTAAATGTACGTCAAGCATCAGTTTACAGACGTGTGACAAAACCTTTATAACTAACCCTAACGCTACGTGATTCCTAAAACCACACCGTGATGCAGAGGAGAACAGATGAGGTCAGATTCATGTTCATAGGTCCGTCCGTTTGTGCAGTGTATCAGCTCTGAACATGACCAAAAACAGGCATTTTGCCAACAAACGCAATTCATGTCTGAATGCAAATGACACGACTATAACTTGAGGGACGGGAAAGGGCGGACTAACGTAGGGCGTTCTGACGCAAGTCCTGTATTTGTTGTAAGTATACTCAGGTGCCACTAACTGTCACAGAACCGTATGTAACTAATACATACATGCTAACTCTCCCGGACTGTCCGGGAGACTCCCGAATTCCAGGTAGATCTCCCGGGAGAGCTGGCAATTCTTCCGCATCTGCCGGCATGGAGGGGTGTATGGGCGGAAGGAGGGACGGCCAGTCGCGATTTGCGTCATTTTGGCCCCGCCCCAGAGACGTAATACCTGCTTTGGGTCTTTTTAAGACCCCAAACAGGCATACATCACTGGGGAGCAGGGCCAAAATAACACGAATAGTGAAGCCCCGCCCCCTTCACACCCCTCTTCTGTGATCTCCCAGAGGGAGCCTGTCAAAAGTAGGTAAGTATGAACTAATATATACTACAGTATAATAACACGATTAAACTTCTGTAAAAAAACCAAACTGATTTATGTTTGAAAATTAGTATTTATAAAAACTATACTGTTATTTTATATAAAATAAAAGTTTTGGGTTCTGATGTGACCTTCTCTTCCACAGACACTTGTGTGTATCCCGTGCTGTGTTCTATGTCTACCTACAATGAGTAACGTTTAGGCAGCGCGTACTTACACCCAGATTCAAAGTGAAACGTATCTTGAGCTGCGCTTAGATTGGAATACGGTCAGAACTCTGCACACATTCTGTGCTCTTTAGACTGGGTACTACGTGCAAGTTGCATTCAGACATGAATCGGTGAACTTACTAACCAATCTCTAGGTGTCATCACACCGACTCTGGCAAAAGGGAGGAGATTAAAATACTCGGGTCAGGGTAACGGGTACACAAATGGGTGATCCTATTTGAGGTTGTGGAAACGTATATACACCACATTTCTGATCAGTCTATAGCAGCAGTCTGTCCAATGACGTTGACTGGTGACGTTTGTGTGTTAATCCTCAAACATAAAGCTACTAATAGTAGGAAGTTGTCATCGACTTCTATTTAACGCTAGTCTAACGATGACTTGATGTGCTTGAAATACAGGACTATTTGGCCTCCTACACTGGTCACGTGACTAATTAAAGTGCTTTGGCTAAATACTGAGTCACATAATTGAGCAGAATTTGGATTGTCCGGTGTCCCTTGAAATACTGTTTTTATCTCGGACTAGTATGGACTGATTGCCATGCTGAGAGTACCACATGCTTTGACTGCGGTTCAGATATGTGCCAGGGGGGGCAGTCTCGAGCTTCTGCTGCTGCTGTTGCCAGATGAGCAGAGAGGTGTCCCTGTACCTCAGCCTGGCGTATCCCTCCGACATGGCCTTCTCAGCCAATGGCACTCGCCCGCTGCTCATTGCCGCCGTGGGGTTAGCTCAGTTCTGCCGGCTAAATTCTACACAATGACGGCCATTACCTCTGTGGTCAGTTATCAGGTCAGTCCGTAGATGTGGAAGTCACAGATCACCATCATCTTGGCTTCTGTAAATCTGCTGCTGGCAGGGGGATGTAAGAGAAGAGAAACGCTGGCAGGAAGCGCTGCATTCACCGTCTAGATCTTCGTGGCCATGGACTGTGTAATGTAAGTCATGAATATCTGCAACAGAGCATAACAGACAAAGTGGTTGGAAATGCTTCTTGTCCTTAGTCAGACGCAGCACCTTCGTTTAGCTAAACATTGCGCCTCTTCTAAGAAAAATGGTGGCACTCGCATTCAGTTCAGTACAGGGTGTCTGAAACCCAGCAGCTGCCATTTAATGCTACGTGTGGCAACCTGCCAGATTCTGGAGGTCTTGCATCACATGTTTGGGAATCTCGTTAAATAAATTAGCACTTCTGCCTTACAGCACTGGGGTCATGAGTTCGATTCCCGACCATGGCCTTATCTGTGAGGAGTTTGTATGTTCTCCTCATGTTTGCGTGGGTTTCCTCCCACACTCCAAAAACATACTGGTAGGTTAATTGGCTGCTATAAAAAAAAATTGAC
The DNA here is from genome assembly GCF_038048845.1 of Mixophyes fleayi. Lineage (NCBI taxonomy): Eukaryota > Metazoa > Chordata > Amphibia > Anura > Limnodynastidae > Mixophyes > Mixophyes fleayi. The sequence goes on along the minus strand of NC_134410.1, from coordinate 128,587,664 downwards.
CCTAGTCTCTCCCTCTCTGTCTGTTTGTGTGTGTGTGTGTCTATATTAGGGAATTTAGACTAAGCTCCAATGGGGCAGGGACTGATGTGAATGAGTTCTCTGTACAGCGCTGCGGAATTAGTGGCGCTATATAAATAAATGATGATGATAAATAAACGGACGATTAAAGATGAACAAGAATATATTTGCTTCATTGGTTGCTATGGGCCTGTTTCTATCCGCCAACGGCACTCAGAGTCTTCATTAGGAACGTGCGCAACCGCCAGACGGACACCCAGATTTTGCAGAATGTCACCATGTGGCTCGGACGGGTGACAATTTGCTACCGGTTATCACTTTACATCAGGTAACTCTTGAATCACCTAACTGTGGATACATGAAGGTGGGTTTTAAACCTCTTGTACTTTCTTTCCATCTCCGGATATTAGATTTACCAAGGTCATATTTGTTATTATTGATCAAAGGAAGCAGCTAATGGAATAACCCCCAGTGATCTGCCCTCTACACGACGGCGCACCCTTAGCGCAAGCACTTGATGACAATGTACAAATGTAGCTCGCTGGGCATTAGTCCTGCTGTAAGATTACCCCACACATCGCACTATAGAGGCCTTCTCCTCTCTGCATTTACCAACATGTCCTGGAGGGCACGTAATAGATAAAAGGCAGCCATTGTAGACACAGTAAAAGGAGCAATAATACTTGAGCACATACAATGGTGGAAGTAGCACTGTGGCAACTACGGACCTGTAGGAGGAGGAGGGGGTTTGCTGCCTCGCCCTCTGCAACCAGTTCCACCACTGACTGTACACACTTATCTCAGAGCAACAGAGCGACACTGTGCACAATTACAGCAGAATGAGGAGATGTTACTATGGCGCTGGCAATATATCGCTCTGCCCACGTACATACATCTTATATGCACCATGTGGCGGTATCACTTGTATATACACTGATAAGTGGAGGGAATAACATTGATTATCTTATTACAACAGCACCTATCATGGGGTGGGATATATTAGGCAGCAAATGAACAGTCAGTTCTTCAAGTTGATTTATTAGAAGAGGGAAAAATGGGCAAACGTAAGGATCGGGGCGACTTTGCCAAGGGCCAAATTGTGACGGCTGAAGGACTTGTGGGGTATTCCCTGTACGATGGGGTTAGTACCCACCAAAAGTGGTCCAAGGAAGGACAACCAGTGACCGGGTTATTCCCCAAATCCTAATCCGATCCGAGCATCTGTGGGATGTGCTGGAAAACCCCAATTTACAGGATCTGCTACGTCTTGGTGCCAGATACCACAGGACACCTCAGAGGTGTTGTGGGGCCCAGACCTCGACAGGCAGAGGGGGCTGCACAATATTAGGTGGTATTAATGTTGTGGCTGATGGGTGTACACAGATGTCCCCATATAATACATCACCCTCTATGTAATTTGTGACCCTACATACAGAGGGCCATCTTTTCCATTGGGCACGATGGGCAGGTGCCCTGGGGCCCCACGGACAAGGGGGCCCCATAGGCACGGCTCTTAATTAGCATAAATAATCCTGCAAAAAAAAAAAACTTCAAGGGTCACTGAGCAAGTACATCTATCTATCTCTATCTCTATCTAGCTATATCTGTATCGCTCTCTATCTATCTATCTATATATGTATCTGTATACATCTATATATCTATATCTATATATATATATGGGCCCCGGTGCACTGCTTTGCCCGGGGGCCCATAATGTTGTTAAGATGGCCCTGTACATACACTATGGTGTGATCACCACATGTACATACATGTAACATGCGTGTAATCAGTGTATACAGATGTCCCCATATAATACATGGTCCTCTATGTAATATGTGACCCTACATACACCATGGTGTCATCACCACATGCACATACATGTAACATACATGTAATCAGTGGCAGAGCTGTGACACCGGTGTGCACAGGCCCCGGGACCTCTAGCAGCAGAGGGACTACAAGTCCCAGCATGCCCGGCCGGAGTCCTGTGTCAGATCCCGATACTGAGGCCGGGACACTTACCGAGCACTCACCCGCTTCCTGCGCCCTCATCTGCGGCCTGTAACCATGGCAACGCCCTGGTGTGCGCGCTCACTAAAGCTTCCCCGGAAATGGATCAAGAGCACAAAGGTTCCGGGGAACTGTTATACAGAGATATATGTGAGGTATGTAGAGGGAGGAGCACACTGAGGGCACATATGTGAGGTATGTAGAGGGAGGAGCACACTGAGGGCACATATGTGAGGTATGTAGAGGGAGGAGCACACTGAGGGCACATATGTGAGGTATGTAGAGGGAGGAGCACACTGAGGGCACATATGTGAGGTATGTAGAGGGAGGAGCACACTGAGGGCACATATGTGAGGTATGTAGAGGGAGGAGTACACTGAGGGCACATATGTGAGGTATGTAGAGGGAGGAGCACACTGAGGGCACATATGTGAGGTATGTAGAGGGAGGAGCACACTGAGGGCACATATGTGAGGTATGTAGAGGGAGGAGTACACTGAGGGCACATATGTGAGGTATGTAGAGGGAGGAGCACACTGAGGGCACATATGTGAGGTATGTAGAGGGAGGAGCACACTGAGGGCACATATGTGAGGTATGTAGAGGGAGGAGTACACTGAGGGCACATATGTGAGGTATGTAGAGGGAGGAGCACACTGAGGGCACATATGTGAGGTATGTAGAGGGAGGAGCACACTGAGGGCACATATGTGAGGTATGTAGAGGGAGGAGTACACTGAGGGCACATATGTGAGGTATGTAGAGGGAGGAGCACACTGAGGGCACATATGTGAGGTATGTAGAGGGAGGAGCACACTGAGGGCACATACGTGAGGTATGTAGAGGGAGGAGCACACTGAGGGCACATATGTGAGGTATGTAGAGGGAGGAGCACACTGAGGGCACATATGTGAGGTATGTAGAGGGAGGAGTACACTGAGGGCACATATGTGAGGTATATAGAAGGAGGAGTACACTGAGGGCACATATGTGAGGTATGTAGAGGGAGGAGCACACTGAGGGCACATATGTGAGGTATGTAGAGGGAGGAGTACACTGAGGGCACATATGTGAGGTATGTAGAGGGAGGAGCACACTGAGGGCACATACGTGAGGTATGTAGAGGGAGGAGCACACTGAGGACACATACGTGAGGTAAGTAGAGGGAGGAGCACACTGAGGGCACATATGTGAGGTATGTAGAGGGAGGAGCACACTGAGGGCACATATGTGAGGTATGTAGAGGGAGGAGCACACTGAGGGCACATATGTGAGGTATGTAGAGGGAGGAGCACACTCAGGAGTCACGTATAAGATATGTAGAGCGATGAGTACACACATTAGTGATATGGAGTAATGAGCAGGATGGGGCTGTGTCCTGTATATTATATTATGGGACTATTATACCTAGATTATAGAACGTTTCTCAGCTGTCTGCTAGGGTCTATATGGCAGGAATACTATTATTGGGATAAGGTTAAAATCCAAGCTCATAGTTGTCAATGTGCTTCTGTTATATCATAGCTCCAAGTCTCCCTTTTCACAATTTTCAATGATTTGTCTGTGGAAAAATCCCCATTTTTCAATATTGATCAAGTCTGCATTTTCTTACCATCTACGTTAATCAGTTAATATCTATAGAAGAGGCCTATTTGCTTTGTAAAAGGGTATGTTATATGGAATGCAATAAATAATGTTTATTATCCTTTATAAAAAGCACCAACTTATTATGCAGCGCTGTACGTTGCAGGGATCATCATACAAATAAATAACATACAACTTAAGTGTGACATGATGAGAATTGTAGTGTGCAGAGGTCCAACAATACAGTGTCCTCACGTTATGCACTTAGATGTGTCACTCAGCAGCAAAAATATCTCGGGAACTATTTTAAAATGTTGTCCAGCAAAGCCAAATGTCTTTCATGTTTCATCGGTTATAATTATTGTTGTTCCCCTGCAATTGTACAAACAAAACAAACACTGACAAGATTCTAATTTATTTAAGTAGTCATTAGAAGAAAAACAGATGGATTTTGTGTATTGAAGAGCGCCTGGATATTGTTGACATTGTCCAAGAACATTTTTTTTTTGTTTTACTCTCCTAGGGGTAAATGTATCAAGCTGCAGGTTTGAAAAAGTCTAGATGTTGCCTATAGCGACCAATCAGATTCTAGCTGTCACTTTGTAGAATGTACTAAATAAATGATAACTAGAATCTGATTGGTTGCTATAGGCAACATCTCCACTTTTTCAAACCCGCAGCTTGATACATTTACCCCAAGGTGTTGTAACTAGTTCCTAGGGACTTGATAGGCTAAATATTGATTCAGCTCACAATAATCACAAGGTCTAATTTACTAACTATGCACCAAGTGGTGATGGCAAGTTTGTGGACTGTAGTGATTGCACTTGGCCACTAGATGGCAACAAATAGTCAGTTTTTAGATATATAGGAATATTTTTCTACAAAACATGCAGATATTTGTATTTATAACATAGAAAATGTACAGAATAAACACCACACACAGGGATATGTTTTCTGAAGGCATGCAAATCTGAAATATTATTTAGCATAACAATGACATTATAGGAAATATATCTTTTCAACAGATCCTCTTCCCAGAATTGTTCTTCTCAAGGACTGTCCGCTTTTCTGTTCTAATGTTGTATCCAAGGGATCCATTTAGATCTCGTACAGGTTCTCAGATTGCTCTACCACCAGAGGTGGGGCTGGAAAATTAAAATAGAAGCTTAAAAACAAGACAATGACACTATAAGATGAAGGCAGACATTAGATTACACTTTGCAAGCACTAAAATGTGTAAACATTAGACACTGCAAAGAGATGATGCACAAAATGTGAATAAATAAATAATTATTTTGCATCATAATGAAGTACCAGCGAGTGTCATACTTGGGTTAGGCCTAAGGTGGTAGGAACCCCAAGTCTTTGCTTCTGGGTGTTTTCTGCAAAGAGTGGTCCCACTAGATTACCATTGCCCAGCCAACAAAGAGTGAAATACCTGTAGATGTCTTATCTAATAATATGATACTGCCTCCGATAGCGACCAGTCAGATGCTTGATCTCATTTTGTAAGCTGCACTAGAGAAATTTCATTTATAACGTCATTAGTTGCTTTAGGCTACAAAACATTTATGCCCATTGTACAGTCCGGATTGGTGGACCTTGGAAGGGGCGGAGCAGCCCTGAAGTAGGCAGAGCTTCACCGAAAAGTGGGCTTGATTGTGTGGAAAGTGGGCGTGTTTGGACAAATCGGGAATGGTGTATAGGGGGATCGGGAACAAGTTCATTTTATCCCATTTCTGCCTTTATAAATGTTGACAGGTATGGGCAGCACAGCGGCCTAGTGGTTAGCACTTCTGCCTCACAGCACTGGGGTAATGAGTTTAATTCCCGACCATGGCCTTATCTGAGTGGAGTTTCTATGTTCCACCGGTGCTTGCGTGGGTTTCCTCCGGGTGCTCCGGTTTCCTCCCACACTCCAAAAGCATACTGGTAGGTTAATTGGCTGCTACTAAGATTGACCCTAGTCTGTGTGTGTGTGTTTGTGTGTCTATGTTAGGAAATTTAGACTGTAAGCCCCAATGGGGCAGGGACTGATGTGAGTGAGTTCTCTGTACAGCGCTGCGGAATTAGTGGCACTATATAAATAAATGATGATGATGATGATGGAATCAGGTCAATGTGAATGTCTGTGAAGATTTCCTTATCACAGTGAAATGATCAATGATCTAATATACTACGAGAGCGACACTTTGAATTCAGTTTCTGCTCAAGTTGCCTCACACATCATTTTATATGTGTGCTAAATTAAAAATGCATAGACTGTAGCTTGTGATCCGGGCCCTTTTACCTCTCTGTCTGTCTGTATTACCCAATATTTTTTTATTACTTTGTTTGTTCCCAATTGTATTTGCTGGCACTTTATAAATAAATATTGATGATGATGATGATGATGTTGATGATGATGTTGATGAAGGGCACTATTCAAGCTTATCATGTCCGAAAATAGGACTCGATTACGCAAACTTTTGCTGCACCTCCCTAATTCCAGGCGTGATGGGCATCTCGGATCCCCCGGAATTGAATCGCACCCCCAGCATTGGGTATTTATAAAGAACGTGCGAGACAACTCGTGCAGAATTAAATTCCCCCCTAGTATAAAGTCCCTTAAAGTTGCAATTGGTACCACGCTGCTGTGCGCAGATGCCGGAGGATATTTGGGGGCTTGGATTTGCTAGCACAATTTACATGCATCCGAATGTTAATTCCTATCCCCATTGTCATATTTCCTCCTCCGCATGTGTAGGCATCATTCCCCGTGACTGACACACAAGTAAGGAACACCCAGTCGGTCTAATTTTGAAGCCTGTACAAGCTTTTCATATATCGGATTAACGTTTTTTTTTGGAGATCAGTAGAATGTAGAACTGCTCGTTATTATTTTTTATGTCATGTTCTAAGAACGTAAACAAACAGCTGCTTTAGCCCTCAGGCCATTAAACTTTAATATGCGTGTTATTATTCAGGCTGCAGTTAATTGAATTTATTCTGATGTTACAATTCTGCGGCACAGCGTGAGACGTAAAGAATTATGTTCCAGAGAGTCGCAGATTACAGACAGTGAACGTTTCATGTCGTGTCAGTAACGTAATGATTTGTGCCCGTTGTCTGCAGGTCGGCTTTATAGAACCTGAAAAACATATACAATGCACAGGGACACATATGCCTGCGTCTAAATCCATTCCTTTACTACCGTTCAAAGTCAATGAAAACAAACGGTAGGGATGGACCTGTTCGTCAGAGCTTACAATCCAGTGGGGCAGACAATTAATCGCTGTGGCAATTGATTGTCTTTTCATAGAGCGCGCTGTCAACTGTTGTAGTGAGATGCTGGGAATACACCTTGCTTTTCATTTATGGGGACAACTACTACAACACTTTCATAGACAAACCAAAGGGGGATTCCTAGTGCCTGGAAACCCCCCTCCAAGCCTGGTGCACTGTATAATTGAAGTGGCTAGACACTGCCCCTCTTCACACGGCTCTGCACCTAACAGTAGTGCACATAGCATTGCCCATGTATATTATGGGGATAGGGAGAGTTAGAGAGCAGCCAAGTACTCTCTAAAATTATAGCCGCGCCCCCATGCATGCTGGTCACGCCCACTGGCGGCGGGGTGTGGAATCCCCCTCTACAAATCCTGCGTTTGCCCCTGACTTTACACGGGGGGCAGTTATAGCAACCAATCAGATTATAGCGATCATTTATCTAGTGCCATCTAGAAAATTGTAGATAGAATCGGATTGGTTGCTATGGGCAACAGCTCCAATTTTTCTTTTTAAAACTTTTAGTACATCGACCCCTAACTGTTGGAATTGAGTGGTCTTATAATTCAGCAACCCATTATCTCATAATGAATGGTTCTTATTTGCTGCGATACCGGCGGTTGCGAAATGGTTAATATACATAATTAGCAGAAAACACGTCGTCTTTTTATTAACATGTCCCGTGAGATTTCATTACAATGTACATCTCATTTTTAAACATGTCCAAGGTTTCACTGACTCATAACAACAATTTGGAATCCGTGTTTTCGTTAGATTGTCATTAGTTTGCAAATTAACCCAACTGATGACTCGTTAAATGGAATCCAGCACTGGTCTCTCGACAGACAGGAATATTCCCCATCCGATATTGTCTGTTCACAAAGTTATCCGACCAGGAGCTGATTAGATCAGATCTCCTGTCTCACTGCTGATTATTCTTCTGGTATGTCGCTCGTTACAACAAAAATACCCATTGTGTCTTGTGATATTACGCTGTGCATACGCTTTGCAATATCTACTTAATTTTAGGGTTGCAGCAAATCAGTGAGATTGAATACTAAAGCCTGCTACAAAGGATTGTGACGTATAAAGAAGAAGAAAATGAAGCAGGAGCCACCGATATGATAATATAATTAGGGAAAATCACAACTTGTAATTTTCTCTGAGAATGAAAACTCTGCCTCCTGCGCACTGAAATCCCAGGAAAATCAAGGATCGCAATTGGTTGATACACCTGTCAGTATCCGTGTCTCTCGTGGCTGCAAATATACACTGATGATGATGACAGTCGGTAGCTGCTTCCGATTGGCTGGTTGCAGATTGAGCGCTGAAGCTGATAGGTGCCTATGTTATATGATTTTATGGGCCTATGTTAACAAGAAATTTTTGCTCTTTTCACTCGTACAGGAAAAGTAAGATTAGACCAGCTGTATTATATAATGTCTTTAATTTATATTTTCTGACAAGAAACCACATTAGCGCGTTACCATACCAACAAAATAGGATAAGAACTATGCTTTAAATTGTCTCAAAATGACGTAGACGAGACGTACATGACACATAGGCTTCCCAAAAAGTTGCAGCTGTGTCTCATCGGACAGCAATACCTTCCATAGGCAAACCGGGGTGGGGGGTCCTAGTGCCTGGAAACCCCCCTCCAAGCCTAGGGCACTGTATAATTGAGGTGGCTGAACCCTGGCCCGGCTTCACACAGCTCTGCTTATAAAGGGAGAGCTGCGTGCACCTAACAGTAGTGCACACAGCATTGTCCATGTATATAATGGGGATAGGAAGAGTTGGAGAGCAGCCAATAACTGTCTAAAATTATAGCCACGCCCCCATGCATGCTGGTCACGCCTACTAGTGGCGTGGTGTGGAAACCCCACTCTACAAATCCTGCGTTTCTCCCTACCTTCAGCGCCGTTTTTACGATAACCTCCTAATGCCGTGGCCAAAAGATGGCTTATTCCTGTGTCAAGGCACCGTGTATCCGGTGTAAATGTCACAGCCATGTTCTTGCAACCCTGCAAAGCTTGAATTTCCACCCCTAGGAGGGGTTATGCAGATAGGACATGTCCTGGTAAGATAGAGTGTGGCTTATTTGATCCCCTTTATATTGGAAAGTTGCAGCAAGAGCAAGAAAACCCTAATTACATTCCCCACTCTCCTACTCACAGCAGAGGCAGCCATTGTGTAAGCTCAACCAATACTCTTGGGAATGCAGCCTATTAATTAACTAGGAACTAGTGCCTCATGAATATTAGTCAGACCTCATGGATATTAGTCAGATCTCATGAATATTAGTCAGATCTCATGAATATTAATCAGACCTCATGAATATTAGTCAGACCTCATGGATATTAGTCAGATCTCATGGATATTAATCAGACCTCATGAATATTAGACCTCATGAATATTAGTCAGAGCTCATGAATAGTGATCGCAATGTGCTTCCAATGATTAATGTCCCAGAATTCAGGATCCTGGTAAACCAATAGTAACGGGATTGTTGAGAATTGGTTCCTAGAACTCAAACTTAAGTAATCTGAAGCTCTCCAGCTGTTGTGCACTATAAGTCCCAGCATGCCTACCAGCCAGCTCAGTGGTCAGCTTAGTGACGAAGGGCAAATCATTATCAATTTCTCCTGGTTTGCAATGTTAATGAATTGATGTTTAAAAAAAAAAAAAAAACAAGCACACACCTATCATATCGTTATATATTTGATTAAAGTCCATCACGTACATCCTGTTTTATGTTCCAGCTGTGTTGATCCAGAAGAAAATCAGACTCAAGCAGCGGATAATGTGTCTTTATTGTGGGGAAAATAGGTGAAAAACAGGAGCAGAGCATTGCAGATCAGCTGAAATGGTTCATAATGGGGAGTCGGCCACAATAAAACAAGTAAGTCGTGAAAACCTGCCCTGCACTATCTGAAAACTTACAGTAATGATCAGTTGTGGCTGAGGAATTTGCCATGTAACCCCGAGGACCTGTGTCCCCTTCTGCCCGGTGACCTGTTCCCCGCAGACCTCTCACCTCCAGACGTCCCCGGTCACTTTCCTCACCCGTCTGCCTCCCCGCAGCATTTCCAAATAAGTGGGATTCATCCAGAAGACTGTGGCTCAGCTCTGTAATTTGAAGTTCCTGTGTCCAAGTCCTCTCCCACACATCCGTGTTATGTGTTTCTCAAGATTCCTGCCTCTCTTCCTGTCCTCTCCACCCACCACGTTCCCCAAAGCCAGGCTGGAGAGTCCTTCTATCGGGCCCCTGGCTGCAGACAAAGCTCCGAGACATAACTGAAATACAAGCAATATAAACAGACTTTTGGGGGTCTATGTATAAAACTGTGATCAGCCATTAAAACGGAGAATACAGCAGTTTTCTCCATAAAATTGCAAAATGTATCAAAGGTTTCTCCTGACATAACCCACTTACCGTTTCTGAACGCAGTCGGTGTCTATGGGATCCCGCTGAAGTCTCTCCGGCTTCGCTGTGGCAGTGCTGGGTGCATGCAAATTGCACGTCCTCCTTTCATCAGCATTGTAACATTCCCAAATATATTTGTAAAAGTCCCCAAACCCTGAGAGAACTTTAGCTGTCTGATATTCTATTTCTTGTTAAAATGCAATGTACAAACTATTGTTTTCTGTTATCAGCTATTTAGGCACTCAAAGGCTGCCTGCAGTATTATTTAATACACTTACACACAATTAGACTGGTGTGCATAGGAAAAACAGAACTACATGAAGATTCCTGACTGTAGTTTTTTTTTCAGGGATTGGGGAATTTTTACAATATTTTAGGGATAACACCATATCAGAAAGGTTGGTAGCCAGCGCTCTGCTCTGCGGGTCTGAATAATATTGGGCATGTGGATAATAAAATTGCTCACCTATTCTGCTAAGTGCCTTCATATCCCTTTTTACCATCTTTTCTCCATGCTGCGTTCTGACTTGAGCGCCCCGAAAATGCTGCAGCCCTCCGATTCCCGTGCTGCAGACGTGTGTATTGCATTTGTTATTGCTGCCTGTGTGAATAGGACATGTGTGTATTAGGGGGATCTAAAAACTGGGTGCGTCTTATACAGTGGTAGCAGCGCTCTAGAACATATTGATGTGCTCCTAAAAAAAAAAAGATCAAGATTACTGTGGCTCAAGAAGCGCAAATCAATATTGGTGACTGAAAAGATTGAGGATAATGTTTTTTGCAGAGTAATTGTGCAGCGGGTACTAGAGAGAGGAGAGATGGAGTTCTAACCCTATTACTAATTCTGGAAAGTCGCTGACCGCCCTCTTCCCGATGACGGATGTGGTTGATGAACCGCAGTTGGAACGCACACTTCCGGTTTCTGCGTTTGGCGTTTTGTCCAATCAGGACTTTGTTAAAGTCCTGATTGGACATCCAGTCATCGGGAAGAGGACGGTCATCATCATCATCACCATTTATTTATATAGCGCCACTAATTCCGCAGCGCTGTACAGAGAACTCACTCACATCAGTCCCTGCCCCATTGGAGCTTACAGTCTAAATTCCCTAATACACACACACACACACACACACTAGGGTCAATTTGTTAGCAGCCAATTAACCTACTAGTATGTTTTCAGAGTGTGGAAGGAAATCAGAGCACCTGGAGGAAACCCACGCAAACACAGGGAGAACATACAAACTCCACACAGATAAGGACATGGTCGGGAATCGAACTCATGACCCCAGTGCTGTGAGGCAGAAGTGCTAACCACTGAGCCACTGTGCTGCCAGTCGGTCAGCGACTTTCCAGCATTGGGATCAGAACGGACAGAAGAAAGAAGACTTTACCGGACAGAGGAAGCATCTGACAGGGTCAGGCAGAATTATCAATAGGGTTAGAACTCCGTCTCTCCTCTCTGTAGTACCCGCTGCTCAATTACTCTGCAAAAAACATTATCCTCAATTTTTTCACATGATTTATACAGGTGCGACTTATACATGGGGAAATACGGTATATCATATTGTGCTCTTTATAGACTGATTACTGTTTGACATTCTCCTACTAGACGATAACATCTAAGATAAGACGTATTATTTGTATGATTATTGAGTTTTGAAACTTTATTATGATTTACTGTTTGTAATAAAACTGGTTATATTTTGCAGATCAGTGCTCTTATCTCTGTATAACAGTGTTGCATAGGTGTAGAGGGTTCAGTAGCCTCAGTTTGGAGAGCTACAAAGGGCACTATTGTGTTAATTAGTAAAATACAAGATATACTGTTAGCGTCTGATACAGTTATATTATGTCCTCTTATCAGTATGCAAATAAGTTATAAAATAACCTGGTACCTGCTGGTCTGTCTGAGATCTTACAGAGGGGAAAGGGGACTGTATCAGGTAGTTGGATCATAGTCTGTGACCATGATTGCAATATACAGTATAGTGGTGTGTGCAACCAAGAAGCATTACTTCTCCTTGCAGGTGTTTGATCAGTGGCTCTGTGGCTATGCAACCTGGGACTTGTAGTTCCACAGCAGCTGGAGACCACATGTCCCTGTGCTAGAAGGGTGTATAGATCTGTGTATATATATATATATATATATATATATATATATATATATATATATATATATATAATATATGCACATGGCTTGTACTGCAGCTGATTGATTAGCTGTCAGCCCCTCTGCCCCATATCTCTGCTCTCTCTCCAGCTTGCAGGGGGCAGCACTGTGACATGATCCACAGGCACACAGCTGACACGCCCCCCTGCCCTGGCCCCGCCCCTCCCCGGGATCTATGCGCGTCCCCGGCCGCCTGGGAGGCGTGTGCGCGCATTGAATCAGAGCTGAGGATCGGGGCTCCGGGAGAGAGTGGGAGAAGGAGCAGCCGGAGGAGGGAACACAGCAGAGGGGGAGGAAGACCCCTGGGTGTGGATGGTGCTCAGCTCTTTGTTGCCTGCTGGTGTGGAGAATGCAGGATGATGGTGGGATCTGCTGGTCTTAGAGGGAGAAGATCCCACAGCCCATGAATCTGCTCACAAGGAAGTGTTCCCAGCCTGCCCAGTGCAAGGGTTACTCCAGCCTTCCCTCATACCTTGCGTTATCAGTGTACTCTGCACTGTTCTCATACAGTATACTCTGCACTCTCCTCATACACTGCACCTTCAGTATACTCTGCACTATCCTCATACTCTGCACTATCCTGCATTATCAGTATACTCTGCACTGTCCTCATACACTGCACCCTCTGCATTATCAGTATACTCTGCACTGTTCTCATACACTGCACCTTCAATATATTCTGCACTCTCCTCATACATTGCACCTTCAGTATACTCTGCACTCCTCATACACTGCACCCTCTGCATTATCAGTATACTCTGCACTCTCCTCATACACTGCACCTTCAGTATACTCTGCACTCCTCACACACTGCACTCTCTGCATTATCAGTATACTCTGCACCTTCATCCACCCTGCATCTCAGCACAATTTGCACCTTCACTATACTCTGCACCCTCATACCACCTGCACCATGAACTGCCCAGCAGAGTAACCCTTTCTGCTGTCTGATCCAAGGAGGTCCCAGCTTTCACCTGGAATTTGTCTTGTCCCCCCCATCTGCCAGCATGGAGGAGTGGAGGCAGTGTGGCCGGTGGCTGATAGACTGTAAAGTTCTGCCCCCTGACCACAGGGTAGTCTGGCCCTCTGCTGTGGCCTTTGACTTGGCTCAGGCTCTCAGAGATGGGGTCCTGCTGTGCCAGTTACTCCATAACTTGTCTCCTGGATCTATAGACCTCAAGGATATAAACTTCAGGCCTCAGATGTCACAGGTAATGTGTTCAGGGGTTATATCAGCAGACTGTACCGTGGTACCACCATCAGATCTTCTATGTGCCCACTCACCTCGCCTGGTGGTTAGTGGCAACCCCCCTGGGCTGCCATCCCTGGGAATTACTCATGTATGCATGTTTTAATGTGAAATTTGGCACTGGGCATGGTGCCCTTTATGTTTTGTAACTGGTACCCACACACCTGCAGTGGTTTATAGTTGGAATTATGTTTATTGCAGACCAAGGTTTTGATTTCTTTTGTTTCTGAACTAACCTTTATGTGATTTAATCTATGGCAGCATAAGTGTCATTCTCTTGCAGCATTGCAGGGGTTAACTCTGAGTGACAGGTTAGATGTGGTTCTGTCATATTAACTTGTGTGGCAGAAGCCTCCTGCTGCAGAACACAGCACATGGCCGTGTAACATGTAACGACAGCCTATGGACGACCAGCCAATCATGCAGTATCCTTGGCTTGCATTAAACCTTCTATTAAGACCATTTTATTCTTAATTAACGGCTTCATTTTGCAGCGACCTGCAATTTGGGAGGTTAGTTGATTTAGGTTTAATAATCCCAGGTTGGCAGCTTCGCCAGCGAGCGATGCCCAGGGAAATCCGGGATTGTGTGTGGAATGTAGATGGCCTCTCTCTTATTGCTGCCTCACTGTTTTCATTTTCTTTGTCAGCCAGCTGCTATACATGTGCTCCTGAAATAGGGGCCCTATGGATCTGTCCATAGAAGGGCCCCTCGTTATACAATGTTTATCCACCTACCTCTCTGAAAGATGTGAAATGTGTTTTATTTATTTTTTTGTTTTGTTTTGTGTTTTTTTGTGCTATGCTTCTTGTTTTGTCTGATCTTAAACAGTTGCAGGAAGATGTTGTTGCTTTGCATCTGGATCTATACATCCCTAATCTTTCCTTATTCCTAAAATGTTTGAAATTGTCAAATAGTATATATACAAAAAAAGCTAAAACTTATTCTGTTTCTTGCACATTCCCTATATAATATGAGGATTATATTATATAGGGAATGTATAATATGAGGATTAGCGTGCCCATAATGTAATTGTATAATCGTTTTACAGGTCCCTATGGAGTTTAGTGATCCTATAAAGATTTACAGCTCTGTTAAACAGGTGATAGGGCTATAAGGTGGCTCATAATGTCCTTTTTAATCTAAAGTAGGGTTAGAATTTCATTCTTTATAATGTACAAATGACCTGATGTTGTGACATCACTTAGCGCAGGTGTTGTTTAGAAGAGTTAACATATAATAATGTGTGTATATTATGTAAATACAGTTTTAAAGACCTACAAAAACGAGATCTGCTGACATTGGAGGCCGTGAGTCACGTAATTGTTAATTCTTGGTTTATAACGGTTCCAGGATCGCTCACACCTGTTCAGTATGCAAATTCTGGCTGCAGTGACTCTGTTTCCTGATGGAAAGTATCACTGTTACATCTACTAGCTATAACCTCTGTGACGCTCAGCTTCTGTCTCTGCTACGTAACTGTCAAAGGGATCTAAAGATCCTGGAATCAAATCAGATCTTAGGAAAGATGTAGGTTATGTTGTCTTTTTATTCCTTAATATTATTTTCCATTCATTGTCCCAGGTGACATATCACTTGGATACATTGTATCATTGTACAGTCTTGGGCTACATATTATTTGTTACATTTGCAGCATGTTCTACACGTGGCTGCTCTTACATCCTTTATACAGTCACCTTCCACTTTCATGTCCTCTCGCTGCTGACAGTTGAACTTTTCATGTTACTCCTCCTGTTCCTTTGTAACAATCGTTGTGGATAACTTTCCGAACCCTTCCAATGAAACCACTAAAATATTGGTGCATGCACTAATCCTTACCCATCTAGACTATTGCAACCTTTTCCTCTGTGGTCGAGCACTGGACAGACTGGCTCTGTTGCAATTTGTAATGAATTCTGCTGCTCCAGCCTTACCCGTTCTTCCTGCTCGCCTGGTGCTGTTCTCCTTTGTTAATCTCAACGTTGGCTCCTTAGTGTATCCCAGGTCATAACCTACAAAGCCCACAGCAACCTCACACCTTTTTACATCTGTTCTTTAATCTTCAGGGCCTTCCACTGTGCATGAACCTCCATCTCTCTTGCTCTGATCATCTCTTCTCACTCGCGCCCCCAGAATTTCTCTTGTGCTGCACCTGTCCTCTCTCCTCTGTCCACCCAAACTCTGAAGACTTAACGCTGAGTTGAATGGACTCCGATTTATGCAGATTAAGTTGTGCAATTTCACACTGCGTGTAGACACGACGAACAGATGCATATGTTCTAACGCAGATTTGCTACCAACTGGCACTTCTTACGACTGGAGAGGCGGAACAGGAATCCCAGGCTGGATTTTCTGGTGCTATTTGGCCACATACTCTGTCGTTTCAGGACCTGTATATGGATACGTTTGCCATTGGAATCATTGTGTGTATAGACATCTTTACAGCCTGAAATCCACAAGATATCTGATGATTCTACAACATTAAACCTTTAACTCAAAATAGCTATTTTCCTAGAATTGAGACTCTTTTTACACACTTATATGAACCAATATAGCAGAACATGGATCTTGTGTTCCCCAAAATAAGAAAGGGGGGTTCACTTATAGGTTTAAGAAGTGTACGGTCTTAGAGGAATCTTCTGTTGCTGTTGTCTCCTGCAGAATTTCTAACAGAAAATGCAACTGATCCCGTGGCCTCTGTGCGATTACCTATTGTCAGTAAATTTACTGGCAGTCAGTTAATAGGTAGCAAAAGTTTTATATGTCCTCAGTAAAACGAAGGTGACCTTCACATGACATCTTTATATCGCACACGGTGGCAGTGTTGGTTTTGAGGTTTGTCAGCCCTTATAATACTCTGCTACAGACGCTCTTTCTGATCCAGTGAAGAGATTTACCATTGGGCTGTTTTGACACATGTACTTGCTGTACTTTGGCCTGTTTTGTAGCCTACAAGTACGTTTTATATGTGATTTAGTAATAAAACCAGCAGAAACTATTCCAATAAGATAACTCTTGAATGTTTCCTGGGTTTCCGCTCACAGTTCTGGGATCCCAGCTTGGTGACGTGAAGATGACCGCAGTAATAATGATCCTTACCCAATTTTTCTCATTGGAAAATAAACAGCACCTTGGTGGGATATGTACAGGAACAATTGGCAGCCTGAACTAATGACAGGAGACAAGGGCAACCTTCAAGGACCCTTCTGTGTCGCTCAAGTGCTCGTCACGCTAAGAGGTGCAGAGTTCACAGATGCTGCAAATTTCATTAATGTTGACTTCATTTAAGTCGTCTGTCATTTACGCTCCCCCCGCCTGACGGGTGTACGGTGCGATTCCTGCCGCTGCGTCGGCATTTAGCGTTATAATACAGATTGCAGAATAAATAGCATGATACCACTAGCTGTGTGGGAGGTATTACTTCCTCTGAGAGGTTTGTCTTGTACATTGCGTTATACAGATCCGCGATAGACACCCCGATACACTTCAGGGGCTGCACGGACCGTCCGCTAATCTACGAAAGGGCCGCACGTTACCCTTAATCTCAGTAGAACAATATATTTACTCGGATATAGAGACGCCTATCTGTAATAACATATCAGCCGTTTACACACGTGTTACACGCTATAACACACATCTGACAATAAAGCAGTAAGGAGCTGAGGGCCGCAGGGGGACGGCTCGGGGGGCCGCCTGTTGCCGTTCTCTGATATAGCGTCATAAAACTGCTTACTAGATATGAAATGGGGAACGTGTTTCACCTCAATGTCCAACTGTGCACCATGATGGTTAATACGGTACAGAAATCTCTGCTCGTATTCCCTCACATCTCTACGGGAGAAACTTGAGCGGAGATTTTATTAAAACACAGACACTGTGGTATATTTACTAAACTGCCGGGTTTGAAAAAGTGGAGATGTTGCCTATAGCAACCAATCAGATTCTAGCTGTCATTTACTTAGTACATTCTACAAAATGACAGCTAGAATCTAATTGGTTGCTATAGGCAACATCTCCACTTTTTCAAACCCGCAGTTTAGTAAATATACCCCTTATATCTCTCCACAGACTGTTCTGGAGACGTATCGTGTCACCTGGCGCCAAATTGAATCTGCCTCATAATGTCCGTCCCTTGTGCTAACCTAATCACTCCAGTATGTACCCAGGAAATAGTCCCTTCCCCGCTTGTGTCACAAGGCTGAAGGGCCTTTTTGTTTTCTAGACTCCGGTATCGGACTGTATTTGACTGCTTGCATTAATCTCTTTAAATCCATAGTCCTGATTTTCTGTGGCAGAAGGGGTGTGGCTTTGCTGGGAAATGGGTGTGGCTATACTTGAATCAATGGTTGTCGGGGGTTACAGCATTTTCACCAAGTCATTAAATCATTTGTATCATAAATATGTATCATAGGTGAATAAGTAAAGGATACATTGTATCCTTATAAATGATACTTGGTCATCTCTTCATTAGTTAGAGAAAAAAAAGAAACAAAAACAATTCTGTATTATCACCAGTAACACCCCCGCCACACACACACGTACACACACACACGTACACACACACACGTACACACACACACGTACACACACACACACACACACACACACACACACACACACACACGTTGATGTAATATTATTCCTTTTTAATGTTTCTGTTTCAGATGTTTGATTTATGTGGATATAATTCCTCTTGTTCTGTGTGACCGGCGATGTATGGAAGGAATTGAACAATCAGCAGCTTTGTTACCATATAAACCTATATGCTCCTTGTAAAACAAGTTGTTTATCTCACGGTGTCAGTCGTGGTTTAAATATTTTTTTAAGCAAAATAAAATCAATTTTTCAGGCATGGTTCCTGGAATCCTAACCCCAGGGGATTCCCATACAGACCGCATACCGATATTTTCATTTATATGTTAACTAAATGCACTGTATATTTGCACATTTATCTGCCTGGGAGAATCTATAATCATTTCTTAGTCCTAAAATGTGTAATTGTACATCACAGTGCAGACAATTATACTCTGTTGTGGCGACTGAAGAATGTAGAATGTGGGAGCTCGTCAGCACTTTTTCTCATGTACATTTATTTCTTTCTTTGTTTGTTTTGTTTTTTTTCCCCAAAAAATTGTTGTTTAAAAAATAAAATACAAATTTCAATGACCTATAAATAAATATCTTTAGTTGTGGTTCCTGTATTCCTGGACGTGACACAGGAGAAAGCATGTTAAGCCGTCTGCTCATAGACCTAAGAATACAATCCACTAAATCGAAGTCATTTGAGCTGCTGTGACATCACTGCCCCCCCCCCCCCTGTGTATGAAGTCACCTTTACATTCATTTCTAAAATGCGAGTCTGCCAAACTCCTCTCCATAAAATGTGAATAAAATGTGTAGAGGAGGGCCAGAAATTAGATTTTTCTCTGATATTGGGAGAAGTAGAGACTTTTATAGATCATACAGACCTGCTTAATGGAAATGTTGATTATTTTTTTTAATTTTTTTAAATTTATCCTGCGTTACAAAATCCTGCCTGCACCACACCCATCTGAAGGCAATAGTAGCACCTCAGTGTTTTTAATGTTTCACGTGACTGTTCTGTTTCTGTGAGTAGACCTCTGGGCTTGACGTGTTTTAGTGTTGAAATGCAGGGATTGGCTATCCCTCTTTTTTTGTTGTTGTTGAATTTGCTCAGTGTACAGTTAGACAGTAGATAAATTATCATTTGATCAGTGCAGGCTGCCATATGCTTAAGAGAGTCTATCCCAAGTCATTCACTTGTTAAATAAATACCCCGCCAGTAGAGAGCTTTGCTCCTTTGTCCAATATGAGATGGGAACTGAGTGGTTAGCATTGAATTCTCACAGCTCTGGTGATTACAGTTTAATGTTAACCAGGGTTCAATCTGCGTGGAGTTTGGGGTAACCCCCCCTCCCCCTCCCCAACACATTCAGATAGGATACATTCAACTGGCTACAAGTGCACATGCGTCTGTGGTGTAGAAATTAGATTGTAAGCTCCTTTGTGCTAGGAGTTACTGCATACAATTCTCTGATTATACATTGCTATGGGATATTTGTACTATGTTAAAAGTGGGTATTCATTTTAATATTTCAATAATTCTCTCTCTGAGCATCGTTCCATCCTCACATCATCATGGTATCTCCCTGACATAAAATATAAGATTATAAATCTGATCCAAATCTCTATATATCATTTATGTCGCTCTAAGTGACCTGAGAAACATAAAGGTTTAGGGGCAGATATATGGAACCTCCTAAAAAGGAAAGTGGAGGTGTTGCCCAATCAGATTAAGGCTATCATTTTATCTAGTACATTCTATAGAACAATGGCTGTAATCTGGTTGCTACGGGCAACGCCCCCTCTCTTCCTTTTTAGAAAGTTTGATACATCTAATCCTTAGTGTTTATTTTCATTATAAGTAACAATGTAACCAGGGGATTTCCTGGTCATTTTGTTGCCCAAGGTTTAAACTCTTTATACAAACTACTGTAAACATTTAGATCTGGGTAGTATGTGCGCTAGAAGGCAAATATTTATTATTATACTAATAATAATATCTAACAACAAAGTAGAATATACTATTGTGAAACATTTTTAGATTTTTCCACAAAGAAAATGAGCATTTTGTATATTACAGTAATTTCCTGCCCTTTTTCCTACCCCCTTCGAACTCTTGTTGCCCCATGTGAAACCTCTCCCACATCGTGGGTCAACTATGACCTTATTGTCATTAAACAATTGCAGCTCCCACCCATAGGAGCGCTGGGAGCGAAGTGTTTTACATTACTGCTCCTGTTAATGTGCACCCTAAGGTGAATGTTGCCCCTGAGGGTCGCCCGCGCCCGCTTGGCATGAATAAGTAACGTGCCTAAACAGAGCGCTTATCCGGCTCCTTGAGCTTTGAACTCCTGCCAATGCCAGTTCTCTCTCTCTCTTTGGATATTGATTTTAAAGTGGATTTCACGAACAAAAGCCGCCTTCATGCGTTGAGGCAAATATCTGTTTGTTCCCGGCAAGAGGTCTGCGGCGCCCTGCGCTGAGCGTTGGAGAGCGAGTGTAATGAGAGAGAGAGAGATACTGTATGATATCAAAGCTGCATTTCAGATACCCCCGCAGCTCGGTGTGTCTCCTCTTCACATCACAGAGCCCAACAAATTCCCCTCTGCAGCTTCCAGTAAATGAACGCTGAGATCCCGCTGTTTGTCATTCAGAAATATTCAGGATTTGGCTCTGTGATGCTATAGCCAAAGCTTTGTGCTATTCATGTTGGGCTGAGCAGCTGTTTAAAGGGTTTGGGTTTGGGGTAAAAAATCTGATATATTTTGAACTTAATGTTTGATCAACAGGAAAAAAATAAGTTTGCAACATTTCCAGGGTGAATTTTCACAGTGCTGCTACTGTTTTTCAAGGTGTACCTGTCACTTACACACACCGAGGAGGCAGCCATTTTCTAGGCTGAGCCAATAGACTCTATCTCGTGGATTGATATCATTTAATGGTACAGCCCACAAAATGGATAGCCCTCTGCGTCTCTGTGATGTCATAAGAAAAATGTTGGTGTTTACCATTCTCCATTCTTTCGTCAGGCTGAGATTAATGATTTATTAATTTCTGGACTACCATGGCAACCACAGTCACATGACACATGATGTAGTGAGCAGAGAGGCTTCGGAACACCTCTCTGAGCTCTGTGACCTCCTCCCTCTGCCATCACATGACCTGCTGAGAGCTGGGACCCTGTTTCTGCGTAGCAGACAGACTGTGTCTGTGTCTGTGTCTGGTAGCCGTTTTTATTTCCCAACCAGAGAGCTTTTGAAAAGGAGAAAATTATTTATGGAAGGATAGCTAAGAAAGATGCATGTTTTAAAGGTGCTTAAGTTGCTTTTGAAAGAAATAGCAAGGTGCTTGAACATTGGTTCAGGAACTGATCTCTGGCAGTTTTCACCTTGAATCTGATCTTTTTCTGCAGATATTAGACATCTTTGTGGAGTTGAGATTTCATCTCCGATTTATGTGGGTGACCTTTCTCCAAACTATTTGTTGTTGCTGAACTTATCTGAACAGATCCCTCTTCTGGGAAGTGTTTGAAGACAAAGCATTAGGCTTTGCATATTAGACAGGAAATATGATTAAAAAAATAAATACATAAAACATGCCCCAGGTGAGAGATTTAGGGCTCAGCGTTTTTGTTTTTAAAGTCGTTAATGTAATCTTATGATGAAAGTAATAACGATGAACGTGTAACTGGTTTGAATTTTATTTATTTTATTTTTACTTTCTCTTTTTGTCCTGTTTAAAAATCCATCTTTTAGTTTTAGATTTTTTTTAGTTGCGTCTACGGGGATGGATTTAAAAAAAAATGCATACTGAATTTTAACACGTGTATTACATGCAAACATAATGACCAACAAAAAAGCATAAAACTTGTAAAGAGCAAAATATCTTTGTAGTCCACGAAGTCTTTGAATCTCAGAATGATGCTATATAGAGAAGCCCCACCACTGCACTGCGGGAGCAGGCGACGGATGTCTGTCTGGCTGGCGCCCTCTATCATATACATTGTGTATGTACACACTATGTATTACACCTTCATTGTGCTGGTGGCACAAACCATCAGGGTCTCCTTACAAGGACTCCCAGACTGGCAGCGTAACACCCATACAACATCGACCCTTGTAGCAGAGTCTGGACAAGCATGAAGCCTTCTGACATTATCCAGACATCGCCCTGATTCTACACAAGAACGTTTCTCGCTGTAGTTGTTATGGAAACAGGTCGGGAATCCTGCCAGGATGAATGATGCGTTCTGTAATAAAATATGATAACATTTTGCTTGTTCTGGAGGAAAGTGTCCACTTCTGGACTACGGCCAAACGTCACATTGGCACACTCGGTATTATATTGTTATTGTATTCCTTGGGCAAATAGGAGTGTGCCACCAATGCCATTATTCCTACCGAGCTAGAATTGCATAATGTAAACACAGCGGAGAGTGTTGCCAGAGTAATCGAACCGCCGTAAGTCTCTCTATTATATCCGAGCAGACGCGCCGGTATGTAACGCTGAAATATTGATCCAGCAGTCACCAAAGTGATTACTTGTATAATTACACAGTCGCTTTCCATTATACTCTGTTTTATATAAACAAAGGTGAGCTAAATACTATAAAATAAGTGCGTAGCACTAATAATACAGTGTGTAGCTGTCATCCAAGATTAATGACATACAACCTGTTCCGCAGGACGTCTCTACGGAAGAGTGTGCTGAAAACAGACATTTTCAGGAATTGTTTTTCTGTTTACACTTATGGTCAGTATACCAGGGTAGGTCATCGTCACACGTTAATAGGAGAAATTGGTTAGATATGAGACTGGTTAGGCTAGGTACACACTGGAGCGTTTCCGTCCAATAATCGCGCAAATCAGCCGACATACGACTGTTCGGTTGTAAGTTGTGTTAGTGTGTATAGAGACACGATGGTCGAAAGTTGTTCCAAGTGTCGATTGTTGGCTCATTTGGTTGGTCGTACTGTTTAATATTTTCTGACCAATCACGTAGTTTGTATGCACTCATACTCGTGATCTCCATAGAGTTTACAGAGTCGGGCTCTGTTCAGCCCATGCCAGCGATGAATGTCCAGGTGAATAAATGTAGAAAGGAATAAGAAGCTAACGAAATTTGTTAGGACATGTGTATAGCTATAACAAGGCAGTTTAATCAGTGTGACAATAATGAATATTGTACTGTCATTCTCTGAGGACTAGAGGAAGGACCAGATGAAGAGCACAGATCTGAAGGTAAACCGTGTCGGGGTGTATGGATGAATCGTCAGACTGATCGGACCTTCAGTCGTAAGTTCAATCGTTTGAGATAACAGGTTGGTCAGGAAATTCTTCAGTGTGTACCTAGCCTTACCGCTATTGGGGATCACGGTGGTTACGACAAACAACACAGCCGTTCCAACAACTAAAATTTAAGTCTTATTTTTTTTTTTTTTATATTAACTGGTTAAAGGACTCCTTTCAATAAGAGAAAATCCGCCAGATTCCCAAGAGTTAACTGTTTACCATACGTAGGGCGTTTGGAGCCTGTTAGATGATAAGTGGAACATCTGGGCGATATGGATAGAAAAGCGGGAGAGAAAGTAATTTACGTTTACATATTATATGGAATTAGACTCCAAATCCGATAAACAGCCGCTCACAGAACACGTATGAAACCATATGGATCAGGTTTGGGAGGTTTAACCCCTCACGTCCTCACCGTGACACACGCTGCTGTCTGCTGGTCTCTGGGCGTCTGAGAAACGGTTAAAATTTGGAATCTGTCGTTTCCTCTTTAATATTTAATCCTTTTAATCAGAATTGTGAGGAAAATCTGACTGGTTTGTAAAGCGATTCTTCCAGTTCAGCCATGTCATGGCTTAAGCCTCATTTATGTATTGTATCAAGGTCGTCTGAATGATGGGGGGGAATAATGTATTTATAGTAGGGATATTTATCATTTGTGACAGGATGGAAAGAGAGAGACGAATGCTGTTACTCCCATCATGTGGAACGTGGCTGTGTGATAATAGGACAATCCTCAAAAACTCAGACTACCCCATACGCAATCAGTGTATAGAACATTTCAAACCCACCAACAAAGAGGGTGTCACGGGCACTAGGAGTCTTTACCCAGGGATCACCAGATGATAGGCTTACCAGAGCAGTATAGGTGGTAATATGGTACTCTGGTAGCAGGGTGATCACGGAACAGGAAATAGCAGATGATGAGATGCTCAGGAAAGTCTATGACTAGCAGCACTGGCAATATGGAGGTAGTAATACACGAGGAACTGTATGGACAAAGGACACGTGAAGGTAGTCAGTGGTCTGCGGTAGCAAGTTGTACCACTGCTATAGTGAGGAGGAATGTCCAACAGAAACGAGGAGGTGATGAGAGTCAGCGGTCTGCGGATAGCAAGTTGTACCGCTGTCTGAGTGAAGGAATGGAATCCAAATGGAGGTATCCGGGGAGTCAGTGGTCTGCGTTAGCAAGTTGTACCACTGCTATGTGAGAGGATACTGGAACAGGTGAAACTGTAAACAGGAGTCAGTGGTCTGACATCAGCAAGTTGTACCACTGAATATATATGTGAGGAGGTGCACGGGGGAAGACTGCAACACAGGATATACACAGGCACCTTATACACGATCCACAGTAATATGCACAATATGGATATACATATATATAAATGACTGATCAGGTCTGCAATCTAGAAAGTCTCTTGAAGTAGTCCAGCACAATGATAACACAGTCAATGATGGCAATAGACTCAGCGGATAGCAGACTCCAGAGAGAACCAAACACAGTCCAGCAAGATATGCAATACACAGCACAGTCAATGAGAAGTATGCATACCGTGGTTCAGCAGTAGCAGTCAGATGGGATTGCAGCGGTACCTGAGCGGCTGGAGGCCGACTGGATAGGAAGTCCCTGGATAGGTGAAGCAGCGGTCTAGCAGGTGCAGCGCACAGGTGAGTAGACCGACAGGGACACGAATCCACAGGAGTCAGCAACACGTGGAACTGGACTCATAGGAAACCCAGGAGAATGGAGATGATCCAGCAGAGGGTAGTAGAAGAGATACAAATCCAATGCTGACAGGAGGGTAGAGGCCAGTGGAACACGTGAAGGCGTGGAGAGTGGATCAGCAGGAGATGGACGATAGCGCTGACCACAGCGGCAGGACTCAGCGGCACACGGAGGTAACCAGTAGCAACCACAGGAACCAACCGCGATGGGAAACAGGAGTGCAGCGCAGGGCAGGAACTGTAGATCACGAAGTGTAGCAGATGGTAATGAAAAGCGGCAGTCTCGAGGAAGTCACAGCAAAGATGAGATGAGAGTGTAGTGCACGGAGGCAGCGGATAGCAGTCAGCTGGCAGTCACGATGTTGAACACAGGCGAATTGCAAGCAGGAGACTGTAGTGCACAGAGGCAGCGGATAGTAATCAGCAAACAGACTTGATGAGAAGCAGGTGAGTGAGGTAAAAGCTGGAGTGCACGGAGGCAGCGGATAGCAATGAGCAAACAGTCACATTGATATAAAATAACGTTGAAGTGGTGTAGAAGACTGTAGTGCACGGAGGCAGCGGATAGGAATCAGCAAACAGTCATGATGATAAAGTTGATGGTAGAAGTGGTATGGAACCACAGTAGTAGAAGTGGTTTTGGAAACCACAGGAATCAGCAGCACTGAATACACAAGTAATACAGGAACACCTTCAGAGACTCATGAGGAATGAGACTCCAAGATCAGGCCACGTGGTAGTGACCACAGGTGCTTAATATAGGGAGGTTGCCTGATCTGCCAATTAAGTTAAAGGGGTATACACTGAAGTATAGAAAAGGGCTGCGCATGCGCAGACCCTCAGGATGGTGGACGGCCACGGTTCCTAAATGTCCGGGAAGAGGCACTCACGGTCCGGTGAGTGACAGTACCCCCCCTTTTAAAGGTGGGCACAGAACGCCTGGAACCGGGCTTGTCCGGATTTTTGGAGTAAAACTTCTTCAAAAGGGCAGGAGCATTAAGATCTTCAGCTTTGATCCAAGAGCGCTCCTCAGGACCAAAGCCCTTCCAATGAACGAGGAAGTGGAGGACTCCTCGCGAAATTTTTGCATCTAGTACCTCGGTAATCTCAAAATCCTCCTCCTGATGGACTTGAACTGGCTGCGGAGCTGAGGGAGGAGTTGAAAAACGGTTGATAATAAGAGGTTTGAGCAAAGATACATGGAAGGCATTAGAAATCCGAAGACTCTTAGGAAGAAGGAGTTTCACACATACTGGATTGATAACTTGAATGATCCTATATGGACCAATAAAACGAGGGGCGAATTTCATGGATGGAACCTTCAAACGAATATTTTTTGTGGATAACCAGACACGATCTCCAATTTTTAGTGGTGGAATAGCCCGCCTCTTCTTATCAGCGAAAGATTTATATTTGACAGATGTCTTCTTCAAACAGGTTCTAACCTGAGACCAGATATTTTTAAAGGTCTGACAAACAGTCTCCACCGCAGGAACTTGGGTGGGCGGGAGGGCAGGAAATTCCGGAAAAGACGGATGGTGACCGTAGACCACAAAGAATGGAGTTTTGGATGATGACTCATGGTACATGTTGTTATGGGCGAACTCAGCCCAAGGGAGTAACTCTACCCAGTTGTCTTGATTGGCTGATGAAAATATCCTTATAAAAGTCTCAAGATCTTGATTGACACGTTCGGTTTGTCCATTGGATTGTGGATGGTAAGAAGATGAGAGTGCTAATCGTATGCCCAAGGTTTTACAAAGGGCTCGCCAGAATCTGGACACGAATTGTACTCCTCTATCAGACACAATCTCAGATGGACATCCATGGATACGGAAGATCTCTTTAATGAAATGTTCAGCCAGGATAGACGAGGAAGGCAAACCAGACAGAGGGATGAAATGAGCCATCTTCGAAAATCTGTCCACTACGACCCAAATAGTGTTATGGTTCTTACTAGGTGGTAAGTCAGTAACGAAATCCATACTAATATGGGTCCATGGTTTGGACGGAATGGGTAGTGGTCGCAGCAACCCTGCTGGGGTTCTGCGGGAGGATTTGAATTGCGAACATAATTCACAGGAAGCAATGAACTCTTTGACGTCTCTCCTCATTGAAGGCCACCAGTAACTTCGAGAGAGGATCTCAAAAGTCTTGTGTTCACCGGCGTGTCCAGAAAAACGAGAGGCATGGAACCACGAAAGGATTTTCCTCCTTAGAGTAGGAGGCACGAGGGTCTTCCCAAATGGTAGCGTTTTGGTGGATGAAGCAGCCAGTGAGATACATTTGGGGTCTAGAATGGTATGGTTGGAAACCTCTTCTATATCAGAGGACGTAGCAAAGGCTCTAGATAAGGCATCAGCTTTTTTGTTCTTGGCAGCTGGTTTGAAGGTAATTATTAATTCAAAACGGGAAAAGAAAAGAGACCATCTTGCTTGACGAGGGTTCAAGCATTGGGCAGACTGGAGATATGACAAGTTCTTATGATCCGTGAAGATCGTCACCGGATGGCGAGCTCCCTCCAACAAGTATCTCCATTCCTCTAATGCGGCTTTGATAGCCAGTAATTCCTTGTCTCCGATGGTATAATTCTTCTCTGCGGGTAGGAGACCCCGAGAATAGAAGGCACAAGGGTGGAATTTTTGCTGTTCCGAGCGTTGGGAGAGAATAGCTCCTAAGCCCACATTAGAGGCATCTACTTCTAGGAAAAAAGGGAGTGTCACATCAGGCTGACGAAGGATTGGAGCCGAAGAGAAGGACTCTTTTAATGTTTGAAAGGCTTGAATAGCCTCAGTAGACCATTGCTTAGGATTAGCCCCTTTACGAGTCAGGGCCACAATAGGAGATGCAATGGAAGAAAAGTCTTGAATGAAGCGTCTATAGTAATTGGCAAAACCTAAAAAACGCTGGATGGCACGAAGAGTAGTTGGCTGGGGCCAATGTAGTACAGCATTTACTTTGTCAGGATCCATCTTCAGACCAACTCCGGAAACAATATACCCCAAGAATGGAATCTGGGGTAATTCGAATGAACATTTTTCTAATTTACAGAACAATGAATTTTTCCGTAGCCTGGAGAGGACTTCTGCCACATGTTGGTGGTGAGAAGGCAGGTCCTGTGAAAAAATCAATATGTCGTCCAGGTAGACGACGACACATACATATAATAAGTCCCGAAAAATCTCATTGATGAAGCCCTGAAAAACAGCGGGGGCATTACATAGCCCGAAAGGCATTACCAGATATTCGTAATGCCCGTCTCTGGTGTTAAACGCCGTCTTCCATTCGTCACCGGAACGGATTCTGATTAAATTGTAAGCACCACGAAGATCCAACTTAGTAAAAATACGGGCTCCCTTAATGCGGTCAAATAGCTCAGTGATCAACGGAATGGGATACCGGTTCTTGATAGTAATGGCATTGAGTCCACGAAAATCTATACAAGGGCGCAATGATCCATCCTTCTTTTTGACAAAGAAGAACCCAGCTCCAGCGGGCGAGGTGGAAGGTCGAATGAACCCACGCTGGAGGTTCTCCCGTATATATTCAGATGTAGCTTGAGTTTCAGGTAACGAGAGTGGATAGACCCGGCCTCTGGGAGGAGTCTTGCCAGGAAGAAGATCAATCGGACAATCCCAAGAACGATGAGGAGGAAGACGTTCAGACTGAGCTTTATCAAAAACATCGGTAAATGAAGCATATTGAGGAGGGAGTCCCGGTGAAATAGCTGAAATGGAAGCTTGCTGTACCTTGAGAGGAATGACTTGGGAAAGGCAATGATGGTGACATTCAGGCCCCCAAGACGTGACTTGAGGGGTGCGCCAGTCAATCTGGGGAGAGTGACACTGAAGCCATGGAAGGCCTAGGACAATCGGACTTGTCGTAACAGGAAGAATTAAAAACGATATCTCTTCATGATGCAGAGCACCAATCTGAAGGGTTACTGGAGACGTACTCTGGGTGATGAGACCGTTGATGAGACGTGATCCATCGATAGCCGTCACAGTAATGGGAGTTTTTAAGGTAATCATTGGTAGAGACCATTGATTAACTAACGATTTGGAAATAAAATTTCCTGCTGCTCCGGAATCAATCAATGCCTGTGACTCAAAGGTCTTGGTAGCAAAGGAAATAGTCACATCAAAAGCGCAGACTTTAGATTTCATAGACGATGGAGAGGACTCCAGGGACCCTAACTTCACCTCTCCAGAACTAGTTAGGGCCTGGCATTTCCCGATCTCTTAGGGCAGGAGCTGAGGACATGAGTGGAATCAGCACAATAGATACAGAGTCTATTCTTGAC
This sequence comes from Mixophyes fleayi, assembly GCF_038048845.1. Classification (NCBI taxonomy): domain Eukaryota; kingdom Metazoa; phylum Chordata; class Amphibia; order Anura; family Limnodynastidae; genus Mixophyes; species Mixophyes fleayi. The sequence continues at coordinate 128,558,029 of NC_134410.1, read as the reverse complement.
TCTTCGTTTCCTCTCCTCAGAAGATAACTTGGAACGTCCAATCTCCATGGGAATCACAGCGGGTGACACTGGACGAAATTGAGGGTTAGAGCGAAAAGGTGCTTTAGCAGAAGTCGTTTTCTCAGCCTCTCTTTCACGAAATCTCATATCAACACGATGGCAAAGAGAGATCAAATCTTCAAGTGACGAAGGAAGCTCTTGGGTAGTCAGTGCATCTTTAATTTTATCGGAAAGCCCCTGCCAGAAGGCGGCAACTAGGGCTTCAGTGTTCCACTGAAGTTCAGAGGCTAAGATCCTAAATTGAATGACGTACTGGCCTACAGTATGAGATCCTTGTCGCAGACGGAGGATGCTGGAAGCAGCGGAGGTCACACGACCTGGTTCATCGAACACACTTCGGAATGTGGAAATGAATTTGGCACTATCTTGTAGAATTGGATCGTTTCTTTCCCACAGGGGGGAGGCCCAAGCCAGGGCTTGACCCGAAAACAATGAGATAAGATAGGCCACTCTGGAACGATGGGTAGAAAAATTTTGAGGTTGGAGTTCAAAATGGACTGAACATTGGTTAAGGAAACCTCTACAAGTTTTGGGGTCCCCGTCATATTTTGACGGAGTAGGCAGGTGAAGCGTAGGAGCTGTAGACACCTGGGATGGCAATGGGGAAACGGAGGAAAGCACAGGAGCTTCAATATTAGCTGTAACAGTCTGTCCAGATGTTCCTTGGGAGGTTAATGATTGGTAACATTGAAGTAACAGCTGTTGGCGAGCATCCTGTTGCTCCACACGGCTGACCAGATGCTGCAGCATCTCTTTAGCAGTAGGTTCCGTATCTGGGTCTGTCATGGCCTGATCTTACTGTCACGGGCACTAGGAGTCTTTACCCAGGGATCACCAGATGATAGGCTTACCAGAGCAGTATAGGTGGTAATATGGTACTCTGGTAGCAGGGTGATCACGGAACAGGAAATAGCAGATGATGAGATGCTCAGGAAAGTCTATGACTAGCAGCACTGGCAATATGGAGGTAGTAATACACGAGGAACTGTATGGACAAAGGACACGTGAAGGTAGTCAGTGGTCTGCGGTAGCAAGTTGTACCACTGCTATAGTGAGGAGGAATGTCCAACAGAAACGAGGAGGTGATGAGAGTCAGCGGTCTGCGGATAGCAAGTTGTACCGCTGTCTGAGTGAAGGAATGGAATCCAAATGGAGGTATCCGGGGAGTCAGTGGTCTGCGTTAGCAAGTTGTACCACTGCTATGTGAGAGGATACTGGAACAGGTGAAACTGTAAACAGGAGTCAGTGGTCTGACATCAGCAAGTTGTACCACTGAATATATATGTGAGGAGGTGCACGGGGGAAGACTGCAACACAGGATATACACAGGCACCTTATACACGATCCACAGTAATATGCACAATATGGATATACATATATATAAATGACTGATCAGGTCTGCAATCTAGAAAGTCTCTTGAAGTAGTCCAGCACAATGATAACACAGTCAATGATGGCAATAGACTCAGCGGATAGCAGACTCCAGAGAGAACCAAACACAGTCCAGCAAGATATGCAATACACAGCACAGTCAATGAGAAGTATGCATACCGTGGTTCAGCAGTAGCAGTCAGATGGGATTGCAGCGGTACCTGAGCGGCTGGAGGCCGACTGGATAGGAAGTCCCTGGATAGGTGAAGCAGCGGTCTAGCAGGTGCAGCGCACAGGTGAGTAGACCGACAGGGACACGAATCCACAGGAGTCAGCAACACGTGGAACTGGACTCATAGGAAACCCAGGAGAATGGAGATGATCCAGCAGAGGGTAGTAGAAGAGATACAAATCCAATGCTGACAGGAGGGTAGAGGCCAGTGGAACACGTGAAGGCGTGGAGAGTGGATCAGCAGGAGATGGACGATAGCGCTGACCACAGCGGCAGGACTCAGCGGCACACGGAGGTAACCAGTAGCAACCACAGGAACCAACCGCGATGGGAAACAGGAGTGCAGCGCAGGGCAGGAACTGTAGATCACGAAGTGTAGCAGATGGTAATGAAAAGCGGCAGTCTCCAGGAAGTCACAGCAAAGATGAGATGAGAGTGTAGTGCACGGAGGCAGCGGATAGCAGTCAGCTGGCAGTCACGATGTTGAACACAGGCGAATTGCAAGCAGGAGACTGTAGTGCACAGAGGCAGCGGATAGTAATCAGCAAACAGACTTGATGAGAAGCAGGTGAGTGAGGTAAAAGCTGGAGTGCACGGAGGCAGCGGATAGCAATGAGCAAACAGTCACATTGATATAAAATAACGTTGAAGTGGTGTAGAAGACTGTAGTGCACGGAGGCAGCGGATAGGAATCAGCAAACAGTCATGATGATAAAGTTGATGGTAGAAGTGGTATGGAACCACAGTACTAGAAGTGGTTTTGGAAACCACAGGAATCAGCAGCACTGAATACACAAGTAATACAGGAACACCTTCAGAGACTCATGAGGAATGAGACTCCAAGATCAGGCCACGTGGTAGTGACCACAGGTGCTTAATATAGGGAGGTTGCCTGATCTGCCAATTAAGTTAAAGGGGTATACACTGAAGTATAGAAAAGGGCTGCGCATGCGCAGACCCTCAGGATGGTGGACGGCCACGGTTCCTAAATGTCCGGGAAGAGGCACTCACGGTCCGGTGAGTGACAGAGGGGAGACCACAGAATTTGGGGGGCATGGCTACCATCCATATCCTGGCCCATGTCGCCACTGTTGGCGGTCGCTCATCACTGCGGGCGTTTACCAAGGGTAATAAAATCTGCTTCCCATTTTGTAGTTATCTTCAGTTTGTTGTTGCTGTTTGTGTCACTCTGCAATATATAGCTGCACTTTGGGCAGCACGGTGGCTCAGTGGTTAGCACTTCTGCCTCACAGCGCTGGGGTCATGAGTTTGATTCCCGTCCATGGCCTTATCTGTGTGGAGTTTGTATGTTCTCCCCGCGTGGTTTTCCTCTGGGTGCTCCGGTTTCCTCCCACAGTCCAAAAACATACTGGTAGGTTAATTGGCTGCTAACAAATTGCCCTTAGTCCCTCTTGGTTTGTCTGTGTGTGTGTGTGTGTTAGGGAATTTAGATTGTAAGCCCCAATGGGTCAGGGACTGATGTGAGTTCTCTGTACAGCGCTGCGGAATTAGTGGCGCTATATAAATGATGATGACTTTTTGGCTTGGTATACCATTTATAGCTTGTTATTGCTGCAGCGATTTATAGCAGTCGGCGACTTTCCAGACTTGCCCTCCGTGAGTTGTGGAGGGGAGCTCTATGAAGTTTGCATGCCCTCCTTCCCCCCCCCACCCAAATTTGTTTAATGACGCGACTTGCGCCATTAAATGAAGAAAACGCCCGCCTATCGCTTGCCTGTCGGGCCCTACATCAAACCAGGCTCTCTCAGGATTTTTTTAATGCTGTTTTTTTTTTAAACTGAGTTTCTTTATACCTCCTGTGCTCTTCAAATCACTGAAGTGGTTGTCACCTACAGGATTGAGGCAGCCATTTTGTGCACTGAAGTAATATTTATGAGAGTGTGGCCCCATCCATTCAGGAGGAACCAATGCCTGGCAAATCTTAGTCGGGGGGGCCTCGCAATTCTTAGATGCAGATTGGGGGTTGTGAGTCTTAGTCGGGGCGCCTCAGTGATCTCCCTGGTTTCTAAACAATGGATAGCCACATACTACTTTTTCTAGGCATATTGTCATAATACAATGTACAAGAGAGAAAATCCCTGGGCCATATACATAATAAACATAGAAATAAAAAAATATATATTTTGTCATTGTTCTTGCTGTACATTATGATTATTTTACACCCTGCTGAGTGTCTTCATACACATCAGAGTCCACCGGTGAAACATTGTCTGTCCCATTTCTACAGAGCGGTAATGAGGCCAACAGGCCTCCTCTGGCCGCCTCAGCAGGTGAATATCTTGCGTGGAATGGTACAAATATAACTGTATAATGTGCACATGGCACCTGTAATGGTGAATTCTCCCATCAGGCCGGTAATGAATCTGAAGGAACGGATATGTTCAGAGGGTGGTTAATGACATTCCGCTCACATAGTGCTCGTTTGTTGGGTAGAGGAGATGTGCGATTGGCCAAACTGCAGCTGGTATCTCGCTGGGTGCGTGAGTCATGGCCGTCTGGTGGTCTCAGGGCTGAATGAGGGGGATTGTGAATGGAGATTGAACTAATGGGGGGGGGGGGGGGGGGGGGAGGGTTGTGGATGATGACAATCAGAGGACATTCATTAAAGGTTGTGGTTATAATATGGCCTGGATAGAATTTTTCCCTCTACAACAAACATATCTGTCTATGACTGGGTTTTCCAACTTCTATTTACGTGCATGCTTGCTTCTGTGCTTTGTAGTCATGTATTGATAGCATCAGGCAGAGATTTGGGGTTTTTCTTCAATCTTCGCTGGGATACGAGAAACTTCTTCTGAGCTCTTTGCTTTTGAGATTATTGTATACAGAGCAAATCTGCCTCCTGTTATAGTGACATGACTGAAAAGCACAGAATGAGGCTTAAAAGGAAAGTAACTCAATTTTACAAATGATGCAAAAGTTTAACTGCTAAATGTGTCCTTTTAATGTAGAACCCCCTTCCCCATTTATTGGTGCAGTATTTTGGGGATGTGACACATTTTAATTATGGGAGCTTTGGTATTTCGTGAATGTTTGTTTTTAAGCATTTTTCTTGGGCTAAGTGATGATCGATCACTGAATATGAGGTGATTGTGGAGAATGCAACACTGGGAAGATTTGGGGGTGTAGGTGTAGAGGTGACGGGTTATTGTGGGGGTCAGATAGGGAGCTGGAATACAATATATATTTAGTTGTTTGGTTTTACCATGTTAGTGTTATCAGATAAACCTATTCCTCCATAAAAAGTTTCATTATCTGCTTTAGGTACCATTGAGATCATCCCCGTCTCCTGCACACCCTGGGGGCTGCCATTTTGTGAGCAGAGCCATTATTATTGTAATAGGACCTGATTCCTAATCACCTATGAGGTAATGGGTTTGTTTTGGCCGCCATCTTGGTTCACAGGTCATGTGATTTGCTAGAACACCCGGGCATCCATTTTAGTGGTATAAGTTCCTGACCTTTATGAGACTTCAGCTCATGCTGAATAATTGACCATTAGGCACACCATGATATGGGTGACCGTTATCTTACAGAGGAAGGACGCTGAGTACTGTGGAAATTTTATGGTGATTTTTGAGATTTGGCAGCTCCGAGACCCCTCGGAAAGATTAATTCCCTGTCCCATGGAAAATATGATGCTGCTGATGGAAATGTTCAGTCAGTGACTTTTTTTTGTTTATTGTCTAATCGTTCTGTACAAAGGATGGATTTGATGAGAACATTGCTTGTGACCGGCTATGCTGCTGTATGGCAGATAGAGCAGAGATATTTATTTTGATTTTGATTTTGCACATTATGCATTATCCTATCTTCTATGCCATGTATATAATGTGTTGTGTTCATGTTGAACAGATGAACATCAGCTCCATATGTTAAGTCCCATTTTTTTATTTTTATTTTTGTTGGATGCACCAACAAAAACCCTTCTGTCCTTTCTACTGAGCTCAATGGACGCACGTGTTCCCTGACTGGCTCCTGAATTCTATATTTTGTTCATACTGCTCTATAATCAACCATGTTTTTTTTTAATTGGGTTCCACAATTGCCCAGAGCCGGTTCTCTGTTTCCCACAGGCTACGTGTGTGACGTAACTTAGAAATATCATTTAGATGCGTAATCTCACACTGTGGGAGCAGCCATTTTGTTGCCTGCAACCTGATGTTCCTGAGGTTGCAGCCTGTCTGTTCGAGGCATCACTGAGGCGTGAGGCATTTTTGCTCAAGTCCACAGTCAAGGTTAAAGAGAACTTGTCATGTTTCAGCTAAATGATATTTAGCTAGAAGGAACAGAGGTACTCCCATCACCCCGGGAGAAGGCATAAAACATGTCCGTGCCCTATGCAACTGCTGAATGTTCTCCGCGGAGATCATTTGGGACGGATCGCCATCACATTAGGGCAGAGGGGGCTGTAGGAGAGGTTCCTGGGAGCATTGCACCACTTTTCTTTTTAGACTACATGGGGGTATATTTACTAAACTGCAGGTTTGAAAAAAGTGGAGATGTTGCCTATAGCAACCAATCGGATTCTAGCTGTCATTTTGTAGACTGTGCTAAATAAATAATAACCAGAATCTGGTTGCTATAGGCAACATCTCCACTTCTTCAAAACCGCAGTTTAGTAAATATACCCCCAGGATGTCTTTCGTACAAAGGACGTATGTTTGCATCCATGCGTTTTAAACCAGTAAATGTAAATTCTCTTAAAGGGGCAGTCCATTGGTTCCTTGTAAAGTTTAAAAGTTGACTGGTATCAATATTGAAGGAGCCATAGTGCCCACATGTATCATATCCGTGTGCCCAGTGGCCGTGCTCATTATCTCCTATTACCGCCTCTATCATCGGCTCCATGAACAGATACACTTGCATTAAGCCATATTTAACCTGCTTATCCGAGAGGCTGCTGGCTTTGTACCGACACTGGTAATTACTGAGTTGCTGTTTCCTTTCAAGGAACATCTTGCCCCCTCTTCACCCATCTCTGGTTCAATACCATTCAGCCAAATTAGCAAAAGCCTCTTTCTTTCTCTTCCGGGTCCTGACATCTCTGCGAGAAACGAAAATTGCAGGATTGCTATACCTCAAACACTACAGGGAGAAGGTTAATTACACGTCTCTGGAAGAGTTCTAATTAAGCCGGCTGTAATTCTATGTTAATTTAAACAGAGAACAAGACTTTTCCTTTTGACTTTTCATAACAATGCCATGGGGGATTTCCCTCCTGTCACTACCTATAGAGTTATTATACCATTACACTCTAAATTTCATCTCTCGAACAATGCACTGTACTTCTGTAAGGTGGCGAGTCCCAAATAGTGCTCTGCGGCTTCGTCTAAATCCTTATTCGTGTTTTGATTTTGCTTTATCCTTAACAGGAGCACAAAAGGGCTTATTTAATAACCGGGTGCAATGTTATAATTGTGCTGTAACCCATAGCGACCGCTCAGACTTGTTACCGAAAATGACAGCTGGAATCTGATTAGCTGCTGTAGGTTAAAAGCTAGTTTTTATACATTAAAGTTCCAAAAAGCTTTACATTTTGATACAGTTCAGTGTTTTCCTTTCTTATTCCTTTGTGTGATGGTTTGTACAATCTACCGGTATTTATATACTAAAATAAAACTATTTAGTCAGCATAAATGCTTTAACTTCTAGCGCTGAAATGATGGGCTGCACGCAGCCTTTGCTTAGGGGCTGCGGGTAATTGGGGGTGCCTTGGGCGTATGCTTATGGAAGCCCCTTCTATCTGTCCAGTTAATTGGTCCTCCTGCTTGCAAGTTCCCCTATCTGCGGCCATTGAATCTTGTCTAACAAAAATACTTTACCAGTTGCTGTATTCTTGGCACGGTCAGCCGAGGAAATTATTTTCCCGTGGTGATGCAGCTTTCAATTACTGCTTTCTGCACCCCGGAGCGTATTGATTGCAATTGGTTTGAAACAATTATGCTGGAATTTAAACTGTTAATTCCAGCAAAGGGTTCTTTGAAGTTGGAGGCCCCCTTTAAATAATGTACTTGTTATGATTTAACATTCGCTGGTAGATCCTGACTGAATGCCCTGAGGAGACCCGTCCTGCTCTGTTACCTCTCTAGGCATTTTTCCCAGAAGCCGCTCTTTTTTTTTTTTTTCTTCCCCCCCCCAGAGTCCCTCAGCCTGTTCCAATATTTACAGCTGATCTTCTAAAACCTAATTATGTTACAGCTCCTACGTCCGAGCCGGTGACGGAGTGGAGAGTCTTTCCCCGGGAACAGCTGTCTTCTAATCTACAGATTATCGACCTGCACAGCGAGAGCTCTGTGAGAAAACTCTACAGACTTATTGGGGCTTAGGTGGTGTAGTTAGATATAGACACACACAGCGTCAACGCCAAGGGCCATACTGAATGCCGCAACCGCAGGTAGATCGTTGTGTTGCAGAGTTTTTGGTTTTTTTTACATCGAGGTTATACATATTTAAAAAGTCAGATTTGTACGGGAATTCCCAGTGTAGCCTTCGTGACTGCCCCAATCTTGAATGTTAATTAGGATTCATGATTGGGGAATAGTTTGTGCACATTGCTGACTATCGTCGGAATCTCTGAGACGTTCATTGAAGCGATGCGAGTAAGTTCCCCTAAGAATTTAGGTAATATTTTGCGAGGATTATAAGCATATAGACATTTCCAACCTCGCATGCTAAAATTATGTTGCAGTTCCTGAATTCTAACCGATGACATCACTATCCACCAATTATAACTTTATAATCTTCAGCCGATCACTCGATTTAGCATTCCTGCGCTGTTGTGCGGCTAATGTAATTGGCTTTAATCAGTGGCTGCCGCTTTAGATTCAGCGTTTGGGGAAATTTGAACACGTCTTTGTGTGTACATTTTGTATAAACAAATTTAAATGTCTGAAGACACAAAAAGCACCAGAGCTTCCCCCTTGCACAGCTGCTAGAGCCCAGCATGTATCTGTATGACTGGGAGTTCTTCAAGCGTTTCTATCTTTCTGCAGAACGGAGGTGTTGTTGCATTAAATTCTGTCTGGTTGTATCCGTCTTACTCTCAGGGGAGTCCCCACAAGACATCTGATTAGACCTGGCTTCCTCATTAAAGTAGGTTTTTTTGTTTGTTTTTTTGGACATAAACCGCCTGTGACAGGTAATGTTGGCTGGTGAAACTCATCTGTCCGACTGAGAGGTAAATTGTCAGCAATTATACAGTAATAGGCAGATATGAAACGTAGGTCCGTCCCCTCGGGGTGCAGACACAGTCCTCTGGGGTAGATGCGGCACTTTTCCACACAGCAGCCATAAAAAGTCGCAGAAGTCCAGTGCGCTATGGTAAAACTAAACTAGTTTTATTAAAGAGGAAATCAAAATAAAACAATAAATTAATTCCTGGCCTATCCGGCTTTAATGTATTAGACATTCCCTCTCTGAGGCTGGGTACACACTACAGTGTTTTCAGATGATTATTGGGCCAGTCTGACTATAAACGACTGATTGGCGAGATATCACAACAGTGTGTACCCTGGAACGTTTATCTTTCCAAAGCCCATTGTATCGTTGAGCGAGATTTTTAAACTAAACTAAAAATCTCCTTCGACGATGGAACAATGTCGTTCCAATTCTGCAGTATACATGCACTCTGCATATTGGAACGACAATTTAGCTATAAGTATGAAGCAGCAGGGTTGTTTGACATCGCCTGTCGTTGGAGGGGCTGGTGGCCGGAGGTACGGAGACGCCGCGAGGGTTCCTGCTAGCCGCAGTAAGCAGAGCTTGGACATTAGTCTCTGTCAACCGCAGTTTGGAGGTATATCTGTAGTTCACTACAAACTGTTTGGAATCCCCGTCAATCCCAACTAAGCTGAATTCTTTCTGTGTGCTTTAGTCATTTGTAAAATGTCTCAAAATATTGCATTGTTAGAAGTTTGGAGTAGTGTGCACTCCTCTTAAGTGTAGAAGGACCTGTTGTCCAGCACACACAGATCGCAGATGTAAAGGTTAGTTCACTTGTGAGAAAATAGCAATTTTCTCTCTCTATGGATGATTCCAGTCTCTTTCCCCAGGTAATAAGAGAGACTGACGGCCTTTTAAACTACACCTTGCAGGTGCCACTATTAATTTAGCCTGGTGTCTGATTCTCTCTCCATTCACTCCAGGGAACCCTCTTTCCAGCTCTGACTTGAGCCCAAAGCTTTTGGAAAGCTGTAGTTCCAATACTAACCATTTTCCCTGGAGAGCACGCAACTCGCACAATACCAAACACGGAACATGTATGAAACATGTGAAACTGTAAGTCTCATCCTCTACTTGATGTACGGTCTGTTTGTGTTGTTGCTGGAGACTCCTGTTGTGCAGGTGAAACAACCCTGCACTCTACCGCAAATTAAATTACACATTGACACACACCAAAACATGACACACTCCAACACGCATTGACCCACTGAAACATGACCCACACTCTGACACTCATAGTCAGTTTCACACGCTAATGTCGGAGATTTGTGAATTGCTGAATGTGGGCATTATTACTGAGAACTGATAAAACCAATCTTGCAGAAAAGAATCTGTTACAGAGAGGCCAACCGTACAAGAATATAAAAGCCTCTCGCCTTGTTGGATTAGCAATAAACGCAGAATTAATAAGAATAAATTCATACTCTGTCAGAGATAATGTGTGCTGGAGATCAGCAACCATTTCTCGCTCATAAAAAGCGGGAGGAAGGTTTCTAACGAATCGTCGCAGAGGCAATTAATAGCGATGTTATACTTTGTAACAATCTGCTTCCTGTCCACCCGCAGTATTAATAGTTTAAGTGGAAATTTTCTACAATGTATCTGGGGGAATTCTGTGTTTTCTTCTAGGAATTGTAACCTAATTCTGCTGTTTCTTCCTGTGATCGTTCTTATACTATAGGGGAAATCTTACTAACAAGATGGAATCTGCACTAACACAGCGCAACCAATCAGACTCTTTGCTGTTCATGTCCAAATTACACTAGATTGTTTAAATTGAACTACTGGTTAGTTATTTTGTGTTTTGTATGTAATTTAATTACAGCAGCCCTGGTGTCAGATGTGGGGGTATATTATCCAATACATTGGAATTATCCAAGTGTGGACAAGTTTTAGCATTGGACGGTTTCAGAAATGGGCTCTATCCGTGTTGAGTTCTCCCCGTATTCTGGTGGGTTTCCTCCGGGTGCTCCGGTTTCTTCTCCCACACTCCAGAAAACACGTGTAAGGTCAGATCAGAACGCATACAAAATAATATGTATATTCTAACATAAACAACCATCAATCGTATAATCCTTTAATAAAAATATGGTTGGTTTAACATAAATTATTTTTTTTACACAGTAAATACATAAATAAATATGTTCTTAATGCGTAGTGTGCATACAATGTGTTTTTATGGTCTATGTTGCATACACACGTTCTGTGATAGACAGGGGCAGCATACTGTCCTTTTCTCAAACAAAGACAAATGCTGTGACAGTTATCACGATCAGCACTTACACCTGTGACAGTTATCACGATCAGCACTTACACCTGTGACAGTTATCACGATCAGCACTTACACCTGTGACAGTTATCACTATCAGCACTTACACCTGCGCTGTAGCTGGTGCAAAAGATATGGCTAAAACCAGCGTACTGATGGGGAACCCAGGACTTGAATCATCCACATCTGCGTTGTCCCGCCATTATTATACGTTGCATGCGTTCATCTGCCCCTTTCCCTGTTCTGCCCTTCGTGTGGTAGCCAGTACTAAGTGTCATCTGCCTTTAGCACGAACTGCACACAGTTGCGTTCATTGGTGTAATGTACATTTCACGCAAGATAGGGCAGCGCAAATGGACTTTTAAGTCCAAACAGGTATCAGACCCATAGTGTTTGTGTATGGCAGGGAATTTAGACTGTAAGCTTCAGTGGTGCAGGGACTGATGTGAATCATTGCATACTATCCGTACGTTGCTGCATGATATTATCGGTGATATATAAATGATAATATGTATATAATAAAGACTTTTTATAAACGTGTTTTTAACTTTTTACTTGATACCCTCTCCCACCATAGGCAAACCGAGGGGGAATTCCTAGTGCCTGGAAACCCCCCTCCAAGCCTGGGGCACTGTATAATTGAGGTGGCTGGACCCTGCTCCTGCTTCACACGGCTCTGCTTGAAAAGGGAGAGCTGTGTGCACCTAACAATAGTCCACGCAGCATTGCCCATGTATATTATGGGGATAGGAAGAGCTGGAGAGCAGCCAAGCACTGTCTAATATTATAGCCACGCCCCCATGCATGCTGGTCACGCCCACTGGCGGCGTGGTGTGGAAACCCCCCTCTACAAATCCTGCGTTTGCCCCTGCCCCCTCCATAACACTTTTTATACATGTTCTCCTGATATTCCGATTATCTTCCAGAACCCCTCACATCCCTTTCTGTCTTCTCTGGGAGAGGATATCCTCTAACCCTGTATTGTAAATGGCGTGGAGCATTTCATCAGATTATCCTAATCTGGGTTTTTAATCACTGAACAATAAGCGCTAAACTGTCTTTATGGGGTGACCTCAGGCCGGCGTTTAACAAGCCGAATTATTGCAGCTGAACGACCTTTTCATTCATAACCTGTTTTGCTGCAGCTGCTTTCTGTAGGTCACCGGGGTCACCGTCGCCCTGCAGAATATTGTATACATGTCAATACAGCTGGGAGCAGTAAAATGATGTGTAGGATGCAGAGCGTGCACGTGCAAGGACACAGTGAACGCTGGCCCTGCAGGGAAACGTGTGTGTCGGGGGGGGGGGGGGGGGGGGGGTTACATGGCTGCCCTCCGCCCAGAGGTTAATCTGGGGTTAGGGATTATTTTCTGGAGTGCTGGAATCACATGTGGAATCAATGTACTGTTATCAGTTGCTGCATACTACACCCTGTGAGGCTTGGCGTACAAAAGATTAGATATACTGCACAGCATGAGTTTATTGACTTGTCATTATGGTTTTGTTTGCAGTGCAGATTATATTTTAGTTGGAGCAAATCTACTCACATATTGTTAGATGTTTATAAAAACACACCAAGCAGTAGGAAGAGACTCTACAGAAACACAGTAGGAAAACAATAAAGATAAATGTATGATACAGCATGCTTAAAGGCTGTTCTGTGCTCCTGCAGTTCCTCTTCCTCCTCCTCCCAACAACATCTTCATATTGTCTTACTGCAATCCTCCCTATAGTTTCCCCTGGAAGTACAGAGGATGATGGGACTAAGTCCAGACATTGTAGACCCTAGTAAGACAATATGAGTACTTTCGGTCTCTTAGTGAGTGTCCTTACTTTTAGGAATGGGTGTGTTGGTGGTGATGTGGAAGAACACGCCAACCGCATTCATTTTTACCATCAGTCAGAGATTCTGTAGCGCTGGACACTTCTCTTCCCGATCTGACATAAATCAGTACAATAAATATAAAGAGATCCAAATAATAACAGTGACATGAATACAAGTAATAAAAATTCATGGATCGTCATGAGCTGGCAGTGATAGCATGAGGTGGTGGAGGAGTCTGCATAAGGTATGACAGCAAAGTCGTACAAAGGAGATAAACGTGGGGAGGAGAGGACCCTGCCCCTGAGAGCTTACACTCTAGAGGGAGCTGTTAATGGGAGCCATAGGTGCAAATGGGACAAGAGGGATTGTGGTGAACGGATGAGGCAGAAGATGTGAGGGCCTAGAGGTAGGGTAGACAACTGTGAAGAGGTGAGTTTTGAGGGATCGTTTGACACATTGAAGGTTGGGGGTAGAGTCTGGTAGGACGAGGTCAGGAGTTCCATAGGTGGGGAGCAGCACTGTAGAAGTCTTGGAGAAGTAAGTGGGAGGAGGTAATGAGGGGTGAAGGTCAGAGGTGATGTGGTGGGGTCAGAAATATATGGAGGGGGAGAGTTGTTAAGGCCCTTGTAGGTGAGGGTCTGCAGTTTACAGCGAGGGGCAGCAGGAGAGGAAGATTAAGCCTAGCTGCAGTAGGATGGGTTGAAGAGGGGAAAGGCGGCACTTAGGCTCCCAAACTGTCCAGGTTCTATAAAGACCAGTAACGGGCAACTGCCCTCCAGTGGATCACATGCTCGGACCATGGGTCACTTTTCCTAATTCCGCAGTGTTGTAAGCCTACAGATGGTATGTTGGAAGGACTGTGTACAAGAGGATTACCAGTCTGTCATTATCTTGTAAATCTACCGTGTTTGCCATCGGTATTGACTGTCCTCTCCTGTCTCTCCACTTAGGCTGAATTCGTCATTTATAAAATAACAACCTTTGGCGTTAGAAATGACTTGTGTGTATTATCACTAATACAGTACAGAAAATCTCATCCTTTCCAAATGCAGAACCTGAGAAACTGTCGTGTGTTACTTGTAGTGCCCCACGCACTCAGACACATATAAATGATGCTTCTAACTACATATAACCTGCTGCTGCTGTAAATTAGGTTATCTTCTTATAACGTGCCCCAGGGAACCAGTTGGATGGATAATCTAATATATGTTCAGCTTCCTTTCTATTACCACCTCCTATGGCTTTTTGTCAGACTGCTCTACTGAAATCGCAGATCATTTAAAAGCCATGTTGGTCTGATCAGCTGGCGGCCTCTTGGAATAACAATCCCTGTCACACTACAGAAAGCAGAGGTGGAGAACTACTAGTTGCAGCATGCCATACCAGCCTACTCTAGCTACGATAAACTAGCTATATATGTATGTATGTATGTATGTATGTATGCGTGTGTGTGTATGTATATGTATATGTGTATATGTATATGTGTATATATATATATATATATATATTATTATTATTATTATTATTATTATTATTATTATTATTATTATTATTATTATTTTATTTATTTTTTATTTACTCCTGGATAGAAATTTGAATGTTTTTGGTTAAAATTTCATTGTGCTGCACATTTCAGGTCTGAAAATCTGTGCAATGGTTTGAGGCTTGTGCTCAAATGTACATAATTTGCACCTCCTGGTCTAAATATTTTCTGTACAATGAGATTTAGTTGTTTTTTTTGTGTTCCCTTATCTTAAGGTGCATATTGTAAGGAACGCCTATCTCCCCGCCATACTCATTCCGCATTGGCCTCCGTCGACCTGTGATGCACAGTCTGTAAATTTACATCATGATGTCCCAGTGCTGTTCGCGTCTCCTATTGGCTGCTGGTACACTCTGTAAATAACACACACTGACTTTTATCCACTCCCTGTAACCATACTGGAGAAACAATAATGTCATATTAGTAGGTGCAGCCTGTTCATTGGGTTCATTTAGACTGACCGACAGATTAGGCGAATGCTATAGATCTCCTTTTTGGGAAAATGCATCTAAAATGTCCCTCGGTAGAATCCGTGTGCAGGTGGGATAGAAGCAGTGGGTAGACAAGAGCCTGGCATGGCCAGAAGAGCTTGCAATCTATTCTGCGGAGACTTTCGGAGGTTTATTTTGTAATTCTAGGTTTCCGTTTTCAGCGATATCAGAAAATCTGAATTCTGTTCTATATTTTGTCCAGCGGCTGCTTTGTTAGCACAGTGTATGGGTTTTGTCGGGGACATCTGTTTACATTCATAACACACAGACGTTTCAACAACACCGCTGCCAGGTCAGCGATCGACACTCAGACCCCCCCCAACCACCTTGGCTTCCACCATACATCCATCCATTCATCCTATGAGATGACCTCCGCTGATTTGTGGTGTGTGACTCTAAGATTGGGCCATCTTGTGTCCGCGTGTGTTCAGCAGATGTGTAACGGGATGTGTTTAATTCACACTCGGCCATATGACGTACAAAATATATAAATATAGAATGTTTTCCAACACTGCCATCATCGTGTTAACTTCTTGCTGTTGTTGTGCCTTCTTCTATGGCAAATAGTCCAGAACAAAGTGATTAAAGAGATATCTATTTTTTTTTTTTGTAGAAACTGAAACATGATTTGGGGGAGGGGTGGGTGGATCCGCAAATGTCCTCAAGCCTTGGGTTGTAGGGGTGATTGTGAGGGCAAGCGTTCAGTGCTGACAGCGTGAAAGACCATTTAAAGTTTTATAGGTAATTATTTGTGAAGTAACGCATTACCCTGCACGTAAAGAATCCACTTGTGGTTGGTTTAATATGTTTCGGATATTAAAGATGCAAACATGGGAATATCGCGCAGTGTCGTAAAGGAGATGGTAAAAAAAAAAAAAAAAAAAATCTTATTCTCCCGTCGGAAACTACTCGATTTCCAGACCGGTTTATCCACTTTTTGTTCATCTTTCATGAAGTTGCCACAAAATGTAACGTTTTCAGCTGACTATTTCTTACTGCTGCGTTCTCCAATCTAAATCTTTATAACGTGGAACGACCAGTTCCTTGCGTGAAATCCGCTTGTATCGATAATAACTCGTGAAAAATTGTTCAACACACATAAAGGGGAGAATTCAATTGCCGGCAATTACGGTAAAAATCTCTCTCTAAGGGGCATATTCAATTGTCGGCGTAAACGTCGAAAATCTCGCACTCCACGCACTATTACCGTTGTTACGGTAGTTTTATCGCTGGATTTCAGCTCGCAGCTCCCTGAGCCGCGAGCTGAAATCCAGCTAACTATTACCATAATAACGGTAGTAGTTTTTATACGGCGGGGAATCCGGACAATTGCATATGCCCCTTAATTTTTGTCAAATCTCTGCCGCGAAGCATCTCACGGGCGTCCCGGAGACACTTCACGGCTAATTGAATTCCCCCCAAGCTCTTCGAACGTGCCAATGAGAGAACGAGCCCTAAAGACTTCCTGATTTGGAGAATGTCATAACATTGTTGCAACAATGTAAATAATAGTAGCTGTTGGTTGTCTGCCAAGCTCTGTTGTAGCAAATATGAAAGGATGCTGACCCAAGCTACAACATTAAAAGATTCTAATCATCCAAAACAAAACTATCAAAGTGTTTTTAGATATTTGCTTTTTGTGTATATCCGTATATTAGGAGTACTCCTAATTTTAAAACATTCTAATCGTTCAATACAAAATTGGCCTCGAGCTAATATTTAGGAGCACCCCTACTCTTAACTTGAAACCACCTGGATATGTCAAATTAGTACATGGATGAGACATGATGGAACAGAGGATAATCCAGTACAGGTGCCGATGAATTCAGTTATATACAACATTGATGCATCCGTTTAAATCTCCAGCTCACAAGTTGATAGGTTAGAAACGCCTTCACTATGTGGTTATTTTTCTGAAAGCAGCAGAAAATAGTAGTTTGCAAATCATCTGTTTATCATTCGGGGGATTAAAATGTAAATAAGAATGTGTAATGTTGACGTTTAAGTGTTTGGGAATTGCGGAGTATTTGGCTGGCGGTTTGTTGCGATTGTGGGTTATCCTCGTACCCATTTCTAATAATTTGGTTCCACCCAGCCAAAGCTGATGGATTCCCGTGGTCTGGAAAGACCACAGCCTAATATACACATTTCCCGGAACGGACATCTGCTGTGGATTTCTACTCCTTGTGGTTTGGAAAATTCATCATTGGAGCAATGTCGATCCCACAGGGCTTTCTCTAGGTGCCTCTGAGATATCTGGTGCTTCACACCAAGCAGTCGGCTGTCCAGTAAGAACAGCTGACATTTATGTGCAATATATATTTTTTTATTATACAAAATTGAAAAAAGATCTGATGTCTGTCAATCAAAAGGTAAAATAAGGCTTTTTAGAGCAACTAAAGAGTGGAATTTATTGTACTATTAAAATTACTCTTATTTATACAGATAAGAGGATATTGACGTGATATATGGTGTTGTCAGCAGGTTATTGATTATAATGCAGGAGAGTTGCCCTTTCTGCTATTATTTAAAAATAAAGTTCAGTTGTAATTGACAGCGGTAGAAGGAAAGAAAATCTCCTAAGCAGAAAAACGAACACTAAATACTGATGTTACAACCAGTGACCTTGTTTTTGTCACATTGTAGCAATATAATTCCCTGGGGATTACTGCAGTGGAGACGTTATTTCTGTGTGGTAATAATTTCAGTTTTCCATATTGCACCACCCACTGAATGGCTGTAGTTGGAATGTGTTTCCTGTCTTCCTGGTGGTTGTTATGTGATCAGCGTCCTCTCCGAGGGGAAGTGTGAAGGAGATGACTGGGAATTAGCGCGTTTACTGCTCTCTGTTATCATGTTTATTTGGTTTATTTTACATGCCCTACTCAGCTTCAAAACACCCAGCATGATTCCAGTAGATACCAGCCTTCAATATCTCCGTTCTGCCCCATCATTCATATTTTCAGATAAGAACCACTGAGGTGAAGTACGCTGTTCAGTGGCACCCTCACGATCCACTGCAGATCTGTTACCGCCTCCTTTCACTGAAGCTCCTCCTACATCTTTGGAACAGAGGAGCCTATTGAGTATAGTTTTGTTTTTTTAAATCCCTGATCGTCCACATTTACTCATTTTCAGGGAAGTTTCGTCCACCCCGCCATACTGACTTGAAACGGTATTGGTTAACTTACTGCTTTGCCGGGCCGGTCTCAAGTTGTACTGTGGATATGGGAGTCTGCTTGGCCAGATTTGGGATTTCCGTTCCATACAGTAAAAAAATATGTAATAGAAACTTTAATAAATAGCGGGCAGTGTTCTGGTATGAACTAATGCAAGTGTGACTGCGGTAATGGGAGCTCCTGTAACATCAGTGTATTTCTGCAAAGCAAGGCTGGCAAGCTGTCAGTCATTCTGTGTCTCCTCTGTTAAAGAAGCTCCTCCCTCCTAACATCGCAGCCCTTTGTTGGATTATAAGTTTAGGCTGCTTATGATTCCTTTCCTGTGACGCACAGATATTTAAAATGATAATAAAACCAGAATCGTGATTTAATGTGTGTTGGGAAACCAGAGGGAGTTGCAGAGGTTCGATTAACACATAAAATATAGTTCATTATTCTTTTACAGTCAGCCTGGGGCTCTGGCACAAAGGTCAGGAATCTTCACCAGAGTCCGACCTGTCTGTATTGGAACATAAGCTGCGTAACTGCAGATGTAATCTTTATTTAAGGTTCTACGCTTCCGAAAGTTGTATTTTACTCATGTAGGTCCAGGAGGGGATATTGAAAACCCAGAATCCATGGACACCAGACAGTTTAGATTGTAAGCTCCAATGGAGCAGGGTCAGATGTGAATGAAACAAAAAAAATAGGGACACTCCGGTTACCGGCTGCTCTCTCTGATAACTATAAATCCCTCAATCAATATGCACTTTCCACCTTTTCTCTACTATTGTATGTCTATGCACTCGTATATAGATTGCACGCTCTTCAGGATATTGACTTAGTTCCTGTCTATAATGCTGGTATGTCAGCCAGCATGTGTGCTCATGTAGTCGGCTGATAATATTCCAGCACTAAAACATACCATAGATCTGTATGCGGATATGAATACCCTCAGACGTGTTATGTGGGTGTTTTATATGCGATGTTTCCTCAGACCTCTGTGCCAGGGTTGTATCTTAGCAACTGGGGTTCCAAGATGGAGTCACTGCTGTTGTCGGAAGCAGGGTGAGCGATGTACAGTAGGGTTGTGAGCCTGGGCACCGAGCCACCGTGGCTGTCGTCCAAGTCTGCTGTGTGGCCTTCCCGAAAATCCCTTCAACCGTTAGAAAGAGGATCTCTCCGGCTGCAGACATAACTAAGGCTTCTCCTTTCCTTTTCCTTGTAAATATTGTGTTTAGGCTGCTTGGAATTCCTGGGTTAAGTTGTGGAGTTAATTCATCACTTCGCTGCAGAGCTCAGTCACGTGACAACCCAAGTAACCCTTTGTAGAGCCTGTTTGCAGGATGGCAGCAAGCTGGGGGCCCATAGATTAGGTCCTTGCTGTGTCCAGCGCCAAGTTTTTAAGGCGTTATAATGAGACGCACAAATAATTGAGATAAATATTGGGAATATTAAGTGGCAGAAATGAAGAATTTCTCAGCGTTTTTATGGTGTCGTTAAAAGAGAAAAAATCTGTTGCTTTATTTTTGCTATCTCACTTCTCGGTATAAAGGTCGCCAGTAATGGGATCATTTTTCGCATAGTTTAGAAATCTTCCTGTTTGACCAGTTCAGGTACAGATGAGGCGCTGGGTCTGTTTTGTCTTTTGTTTTGACCGAAGTTCAGCTGTCTGTTTTTCTAGCACAGGTGGTTTCTTGTGTGTCCTGTTGTGATGACTTTTATATGTCACAGATGAAGGAAGAGGCGACTTAAGATACAAAGGTCACTTCCATAAACGTTTGAATTATAATTGTTATTGAGGAGATTATGGTACAACTAAATTACGTACAATTACAGCGGTGCACGGAGGATTGTCGGGGGCCGACCCAAAGAAAAAAACCAAAAAAAAAAACCCAGAGAGATGCGCAGCAGCTCCGTTTCGCCAGCGCTGTCCTATACAGCAGCCGCGGCGCTGTCTAAGAAGCGTCTGCGGCGGTGCTATATACAATACAGCACCGCCGCGGACG
Organism: Mixophyes fleayi; assembly: GCF_038048845.1. NCBI lineage: Eukaryota > Metazoa > Chordata > Amphibia > Anura > Limnodynastidae > Mixophyes > Mixophyes fleayi. The sequence goes on along the minus strand of NC_134410.1, from coordinate 128,537,826 downwards.
CTTCTTTGACAGCGCCGCGGCTGCTGTATAGGACAGTGCAGCTATAGTGGCCACTTAGTTAGCGCAGGGGGGGGGTTTCTAGAGACTCAGAAACCCCCCCTGCGTGCGCCACTGAATTACATGGAGGTAGAAATGGCGCTGCCTAAATGTCCTTACAGTCTAAGCGTTGTGGGGACCACTTGGTGCAAAAGGTAGTGGAATAACATTTGTAGCGGCTGGTGGCTATAAAGCAGAGGTATTATCTGCCACCGATATTAAAGAATTAAATGATGCACTTCATTTAATTTGAAGAGTTTAGTTTGGACATGTGTTTCTTTTTTATCAACCTCAACAACTATATAATGATGCAAATTAAAAAAAACATGGAAACCAGTTGTTATTTGTGCTCATCGTCCTGTAATTCTCATCGGGATCGAGTGGAACATTGCGGCTTTACCGTAGTAAGAAAAGACAGTGACCTAGATAAATACGTTATATACATTATAATATATATGCATTAGACTTAGTCATTCATTTGTAAATTTGCCTGATGAAGGGGTCTCTGTGCTTTGAAAGCTAGCAAATACAGTAATTATTTTTTGGTTAGCCAATAAAGGTATCTCTCCTATAATACTTTTGTCTTTTTGGACACAAAAGTATTTAACATCAATTACTTTTTTCTGGCCAACACGGTACTGCAATAATAATAAAATAAGATTTTCCGCTACACATTAGATTTATACATATTCTATGACTTTGTTACAAAGGAAGGCGCAGCGACAGTATTTTATGCAAATACACAGTTGTCCTGTCGTTTGTGATGAATTCAGGCTGGTTAGTTTTACAAGGATGGCTATATAGGTGTATGAGCTTCAAGAGCTGTGTTTTGACTCCATTTGCCTGCATCAGTGTGACAGAAGCCTTGCATCATCCATTTTTAAAGCTGGGAGACCCTGCTCCTTCCACTATATAACTCTGTCTGTAGCTTCCTGCTGCCTCCATTCCTCTCCTCACATCATGTCACTGCCCCTGTCACATGCAGCCCTGTCCTCACTAACATATCACTCATCTCCTGATATACTCTGTGCTGCTGGGTGACCCTGCTCCTTCCACTATATAACTCTGTCTGTGGCTTCCTGCTGCCTCCATTCCCCTTCTCGCATCATGTAACTGCCCCTGTCACATGCAGCCCTGTCCTCACTAACACATCACCAGGGCCGGACTGGGACTAAAAATCAGCCCTGTCATTTATAGTCCACAGGCCCACCTCAGTTCCAGCAGGAAAGAAACCGAGGTGGGCCTGTGCGGCGGCACCGAAAAAGGCGTGACCACATTGTGTTGTGGGTGTGGCCACATGGGGCAATGATACATACATTAAAATAAAACATTACATTTATCACGCCATCCCCCCAGGCACATTATGACACCCCCAGCCCACTGTACTTATCTATGCTTCTGGTGCTGCTGACATCCATCAGGGTGGGAACTTCCTGTAGAGTGAGCAGGGAAGCTCTTAGTCTCATGAGATTACCAAACCATGTGAGACTTAGAGCTCCTCGGCTTTCTCTGCAGGCTGTGTCCTATCCAGAGGCTTGGAGCGGCTACCTGCTCCCTCCTGCTAGCCAGAGCTGGATTAACAATTGGGGGGGCCTGGGGTGTTTAAGACAGGGAGCCCCTATTATGTAACATGGCTATCATTTTACACAAATGTTAGACAAATACACAGGCAATACTGTGTGCAATACTGTTAGTTGCACGCAGCTCTGCCTTCATAAGCAGTACTGTCCTTGTAGTCGGCCCAAATCTCACTAAACGAGACAGTCACCAAAATTCGGGACTTCCCCACCAGATTCAGGACAGTTGGCAGACTGTCCTGCTCTCTCCCACCTGTCTTGTTCGTTTCACCACCTCTGGCTCCTGGTGTCTTTAGTTCAGTTGCTGCTTGTCTGGATACTGGAATGTTGGAGGCCCTATTTGGAAAAAAAAATAGGTACATGCTAATTAGAAAACTCCAACCAGCCCTGGTGTTTAATCAATACAACCCATGTTTTATAATTAGGCCTCCCTCCAGCCCCAACATTTAAATACTAGTATTCACATTTAATATAAATAGCTGCTGCTGCTGATAAATAAACCTATTTCCCTTCCTCCAAACAACCCCAGCAATAAATGAAATAGCATTTACGTTTAATATACCTATTTCCTGCAACCATCACTGCCATTAAATAATTTATATTCACATTTTTTTCCCACAAACAGCCCCACTTTCAATAAATAGCCCCCAAACCACCCCATCATTAAATTAAAGGTCCAATCACCCTATCTTAAATTGCTAGGCCCGAATATAAAATTAACCCACATCACCCCACAAATTGTCTGGCAGATTTTATGTTCTCCCCCACCCCCCGGTTTTGTTTACTTACCTACTTCTCAGCTCTCTTCTGGCCGCTCTTCAGCTGCCTTCCAGGACCTGTACTGATTACATGTGCTGAGCGCGGCACATGTGACCAGGAAGTGTCAGCGCACTGACCGTCCAGTGTACAGTTAGTGCACTGACTGACTGCTCGAACCGGGCCTACGGACCATCGGCCCTTCTGGCATTTGCCAGAAGAGCCAGATGGCCAGTCCGGCCCTGCACATCACTCATCTCCTGATATACTCTGTGCTGCTGGGGGACCCTGCTCCTTCCACTATATAACTCTCAGTCTGTGGCTTCCTGCTGCCTCCATTCCTCTCCTCACATCATGTCACTGACCCTGTCACATGCAGCCCTGTCCTCACTAACACATCACTCATCTCCTGATATACTCTGTGCTGCTGGAGGACCCTGCTCCTTCCACTATATAACTCTCAGTCTGTGGCTTCCTGCTGCCTCCATTCTCCTCCTCACATCATGACAATCATCTCCTGATATCTTCTGTGCTGCTGGGAACATTCATATGATCTTGGCACAAAACTTGGGAGTTTCCTGAACTAAGATTGAATTCAAACACATCTTAAAAATGAAACTTCTTTATAGCAATGGTATAATTGTTACTCTCACACATAGGAATGTCACTGTTCACAAGTGTCAGCTCTTTCCAGAGTAGAAGCAAGAAACAGCTGTTTAATTTGTTATGTTTAGAGATTGTTTATTCAGTTTCCCTTAATTGTCTTCCTCAGTGTGCATATACCGACAGAATAACATTTAGTCCTCCCAGAATCCAGTGGCCAATGTGTCTCATTATATCCTGTGTGTGAGGTTTTTTATATTCGCTCATTAAAGAAATTGTGTAAATGAAGTTGGTCTAATCTGGTTGTGTGCGGTTAATACACCTCCCGCTCCCCGCAACGCTGCGCTATAAAGATTAGCGGATTACTACTTTGTTGTGTTTAACGTCGAGTTCTGACCGTTCAGGGGGAAAAGCTTTTTAAATTAATGTGTTTTTAATCCGTGTAAGTGAACCGAATGTTTTTTGTGCTTGTGAGACATGTAAGATTGTTGAATGATGTTACGTGGTAACACTAGCGGGTTTGGACGTCAAATAAACCTTATGTTGGATATTGCAGGCTAGAGAACAATGGTGACTTCATTGAATATCATAAAAAAATTGGTAAAACATGTTTTAATTCAAATGCAAAAGGTATATTTTTGTTTATAATCATTATCATCTATTTATATAGCGCCACTGATTCCGTAGCGCTGTACAGAGAACTCGCTCACATCAGTCCCTGCCCCATTGGAGCTTACAGTCTAAATTTCCTAACATACACACAGAGAGAGAGAGAGACTAGGGTCAATTTTTGATAGCAGCCAATTAACCTACCAGTATGTTTTTGGAGTGTGGGAGGAAATCGGAGCACCCGGAGCAAACCCACGCAAACACGGGGAGAACATACAAGCTACACACAGATAAGACCATGGTCGGGAATCAAACTCATGACCCCAGTGCTGTGAGGCAGAAGTGCTAACCACTGAGCCAATCACACAACCTGTTGTAGAGGGCGTTCTAACATGACTGTATATAGAAAGGCCGAGTTTACGGAAATGTGACTGACGCACTCCTGCGAAAATACGTGTGCCTGCATTTAAAATTCCTTTTTCGATAATATATGGGAGGGGCGGGATATGGGGAATGGTCACAGACTGGAGGGCACAAGCCCCTTGTGGCGTTTCCACCTGTCCTTCTGTATGATCTTGGTGTGTTCATCTAGTGTGGCGTGTTACGCTGACGGAGTGTTTTCTGCTCTCACAGTCCAGGTCAGGGTACGTCTTCACCCAGTCTCTTACCTGTGGGTACATCATTAACCCAGTCTCTTACCTGTGGGTACATCATTAACCGAAACAATCCAAGAACAAACTTACACGTGAGCTGAATCTCCAGGAAACGCTGATGAGGGGAAGTTTCTTGTGAAACCCCCCCCCCGACCCATTTCCTTTGAACACCGCACTGTGCTGTGTATTCAAATGGGGGTCTAATCTGCTCCTATTGCTGATATAAAGTATATACTGCGTCAGAGATAAACTGTCACCTGGGCTGTAGTAAGGATTTAGGGTGCCCCCCGCATCAGCACTTTTTTTTTTCCCCCACCCCTTCCTCCTCCTCTGCCCCACTTTCTCTTTTCTTCTACCCCCTCCCGCCTCTTCCCCACCCCCACCCCCACCCCCACTACCTCCTCTTTCTTACCCCCCTCCCATCCCACCTTAGCCCCCCCTTCTGCCTCACCTGTCTTCCCCCACCTCCTATCTTCCACCTCTCCACCTTCTCTGCCCCCCTTCACCTTATAGCTTTTTCTCACCCCCTTCTCTCCCCATATTCCTCATCTCTTCCACCCCACTGCCTCCTCTTCCCTCCCCTCTCCTCCCGCCTTAGCTCTCCCCTCTCGCCTTATACCTCTTTAATGTGTGATTGGTTTATTTGTATTGTTAGGTTTGGAACATTTGTTAGTGAATGGACCAGCTTCTCCCCTCCCCATAGAAACCCTCCTCCCACTCCAATACTGTTACTTTGTATCTGTTCAATCGTATCAATTATTCACAGAGACAATCATGTGATAGGTTGTTAAGGGAATTAAGTGTCAGTTCCATACTGCAGAAACGTAGGATTTCCCTGTAGATCACATGGAGAACAATAGGACAATGGGACCAGTGCGTGTTCTGCAATAAACGTAACAATGTATAGATCAGGCTTAATGCACTATTGATCTGTAGCACAAGGGGCTGACAAGTCACTTAGTTTCTCCATATGTTATCCGACTCTCCATCCTATTGTCTAACGCTTCAAGTGTCCAGAGATCCTATTCTGCATTAATGGACCCTTCACCTGACTTTCAGTGTTAAACTACCATAAGATATAACCTGCTATACACAGGTAGTGATACCACTAACCCATGACGCTCTGTACAGAGACACAGGTAGGATGACGGATGTGTAGAGCAGAAATAAGGGGTACGGGGCTCACAGGAATTGGGAATATCTTATCTCCCTCTCTTGAGATCATTAAAAAATAACTTATCACCGGATATTACCAAAAGGATTGATCGCTGGGTCAGCTGAGGATTCTTGCATGTAATACTGTATATCTCATAGGCTGTGTGTTACTGAGCCGAGCAATGTTTTATTCTTCACGGAGTATATCCATCATGCTCCCTGACTCTCGCTGCCATATTAGGAGGAGGAGCTTATCTAACACAGAAGACAGCGGATGACTGACTGCTTGTCAGATTGCTGTGAACAATGCACTGTGTGGATTAATGATTTATATAAAAGGGGCAGGGCCAGTGATGTCACAGCAGCTCAAATGACTGCAGTCTTAGCTTTCTGGCTCACATCCCATCAGTGTCCTAAAGAAATGGGGGAAGGGGGAGGTTGGGGGATTAGCTGTCTGTAATGGTGGGTGGGAGGTGACACTTTTAGTTTTAGTAAAACTTCCGGGTAACCCTGAACAGCGTTTTGTGGTCCTTTTCTGAAGTTCTTTTTAAGTCGAGTTTCTACCCACAGTTTAATCCCTATAAGGTCCTCTGATTATAAATCCTGGTTACTATATTGAGAAATATTTCAGAAATCTGTTTAATATCCGAGAGAAATGTTGAACATTTTTATAATTTTCCCGTATCCTTGTTACAAGGTGTCTGTCTCTTATCGGACGTCTCGGAGATAATGAAGCCGATTATTCTTATCTAATTGAGTGATTGAGATACGTTGTTGGCTGCGCGGTCGGTGTTAGAAGACGACATCTGCTGACTCCTCCGCCCGTCTTCCACCGCTCGCTGCGTTAAGCTGGCAGCTGTTTTCTGCTCTCCAGAATAGAAGATTTTATGTAACCTGCTGGTCATTTCCAAGCCTTGAATTATTCATTCCGACTGCAGCTCTTCAGCTAAAATACTTCAGCGCTTGGGCTCAGCGAGGGGGTGGGGGGCGCGGGTTTCTCTTTAAACTCTTTAATGCGCGCCCCCCCCCTACTTTCCCCAGCAGGTCGGACGATAAAGCAAATTAGTTTTTCTGTTTCATGCACATCCATTTTCATGATTTCTTTCCCCTCGTTTCTTTGTGTATTTTGCAGATTTCTGACATTTCGTACATGGCGTTTCATTTGCATTCCCATCTGTAAAGCCTCAGGTAATCTCCGCAGAGCGCTCTTCACTGAGGAAGCCTCAGATAGAATCTTCTCTTTTGACAGTCAACATAGAACGTCACTATTACTATTGTCGTTATGTTATTCAGCTTTTGTTGAGGTTTAAGAATGGCTTTTTGTAAAACGTATGTATAATCCGCTGCATAGGACCCCCAGGATTTAGGAACTACTTACCCCCCCACCTTTGCTTGTAACAGTTTATTTTCTACACAAGAGGGAGGTTTGCAAGTAAGCAGGATCATTTGAAAGGTTGTCATCACTGCTGATTGGCTGCTGTGATGTGTTGGCTTGTAGAGCATGCTGGAATTTGTAGTTCCACAATGGAAAGTCCCAATTGACACACATGAGCAATGTAAGTAGATTGGTAAGAAACAGCCTTTATATAGCCTTCTTTTTCCACCAGCAGATGGTAGAAAGTTCAAAACAAGTCTACAAACTTTCAAGCGTTCTCTGAAAACCCACCTCTTCAGACAAGCTTATAATATTCCTCAACCACCCTCTTAACCTCACTACATTACCGTATTACCATCTGTTACACAATTTCACACAAGACAAGTACACCCTGAAAAAACATTGTTGTGTGACAGGATCATTTAGCTTATGAGTCACTTTTACCTTTGCAGTCTGGCTGGGCCGAAATGCAAAATGTAGACTTAACCTCATGTATCAAACTCCCATTGTCCCATAGATTGTAAGCTTGCGAGCAGGGTCTTCTCTCCTCTTTGTCTGTTTTACCCAGTTTGTTTATTAGTTTACTGTGTTTGTCCCCAATTGTAAAGCGCTATGGAATATGTTGGCGCTATATAGATAAATGATGATGATGAATTAGTTGCAAATGATCTTATTATTTGGAGGATATTATTTCCTTTGTATATAATTGTGTGTTGCGTTCCCTGTTCATTTTCCCTCATTCTTCTCCTTTTCCAGTTCTTGTGCCTGAAAAATATCCGAACGTTTTTAAAAGTTTGCCACGACAAGTTTGGCTTAAGGAACTGCGACCTCTTCGACCCTTTCGATCTTTTCGACGTTCGGGATTTTGGAAAGGTAAGAAGCCGTTTTTTTGTTGTTGCAATCTCTGTATAATTGTAACCCTCATTCGGTCATTGAATGTTGTTGTGATTTATGTTGATTGTTTGAAGACGAACAAAGAATATCAGTCATCATAAAAGTCAGTTTTTGGGGACGCAAGAGTTGTATCTTAGTCTGTATATGTACTGTATTAATGTACTTTGAATACAATGTACATTATTTGATCGGAGATATGTTAGGAGAAATTGCGGTGTTTCATTTTGGGTATGAGTCACGGGGGAGGGGTGGGTTTAGGTGGGTCAGTAACAATGCTCAGGTATTGGGTACGTCCTCACAGGTGGGCGTTTGACCAATGCACCTTACCAACCTTTTCTCTGCCAAATTCTTCTGAAGATAAACTGGGTCACCATTCTTCTCCTGATACAATGGCGAGATAAGATATCACTACATTTATACACTACTCATCGGTTAAATGTTCTTCATGTGCATTATAAAGGCTGGGTACACAGAAAACTTCTCCCAGTGTCAAACGATTTTACCAACGACTGGAATTTTTTTTAAAAAATTCCCGATCAGCAGCCGATGCATGTGTACACACTGTACATGTTTTACAAGGTTTATCTTCAGATCTGTGATCTTCATCTCTCATAACCATCGGCTGAAAAGATGGTGACTCTCTACACTCTACAGATATCTGCCTACACTGCTGGTGGTGACTGTGTACACACTGCAGAATTATCATCATCATCATTACCATTTATTTATATAGCGCCACTGATTCCGCAGCGCTGTACAGAGAACTCACTCACATCAGTCCCTGCCCCATTGGAGCTTACAGTCTAAATTCCCTAACACACACACAGACAGACTAGGGTCAATTTGATAGCAGCTAATTAATCTACTAGTATGTTTTTGGAGTGTGGGAGGAAACCGGAGCACCCAGAGGAAACCCACGCAAACACGGGAGGGCATACAAACTCCTCACAGTCGGTCGGGAATTGAACTCATGACCCCAGTGCTGTAAGGCAGAAGTGCTAACCACTGAGCCAACGTGCAACCCATTATAATTCTAAGGACATTGTTCCATCATTGAAATTTTTTTTTAGTCCGGCTTACAAGTCAAAAGAAACGATACAATGTGCTTGAGAACGACCATTGTTCATCGTTTCAGTGTAGACATTAATGCAATATAGGGGCGAACAGTCGTTTATCGTATGATTGGCACGAATATCGGCTGAAAAGCCTGTAGTGTGTACCCAGCTTAAATCACAAGTTAGACCTCCTCCTAGACCAGGAATGATCACAACGCTGCAGATTGCATGTTAAACAGGATAATGAAATGATCCGCAGTTTATTTAAGCACTGGTGGCTTTTCTGTTCCACACGTGACTTCCTCTTTGTCATGAAGGACCGAGGCGTATTATCGGTGATGCCACATCTTAGGTTTTTACATGTAGATTGTGAGAGAACGTCTTAGCGATGCGTTGACACCCTCCCTCTCTTAAATCACCGGCCCGGTTTCCAGGGTCTCTTATGACAGATGCACTTGGTCTGATGAGCACAATACAGTCTGGCTAGTGATCTTTACTACTGAACAATGAGAGTGCATCTCGCCACGCTTAGCTGGTTTGCTGCATTGCTCACTGGCACCAGATGTATTTTTAACTCAATGTGATCTTCAGTTTGGTGCCTTTTCTTGCGTTTTACAGTCGGTGAGGCTGAGGAATTGGCTTCATCAATTTCTATAACTTTTCTCAAGTAGGGTGATGAGTTATACGGTCAGAGGAAACCATAAATGTTGAATGCACCTTTTTCCTGGAGAGTCCAACATCCGGTTGTACAGTAATCCTTAATGGCATTGGTTATAAGTATGGTCATCTCGTCTCGTTGCTGTATGGACAGTGTGAACGTTTAGCACTGATGTCACCATACAAGGAAGGGTGCACACAGATTTGGGGGGGGGGGGATTGCAATGAAACTTGCTAATAGACATCTGTCCTCAAATATAAAGTGCGGCGAGCTTGAGGATTCAAGGGTCAGCTGTTTCCCACTATCGGTCTAGTCTGTTAACAATAATACCAAGACTCCAAAACTTGTGCTTGGAATTCATGGCTGGTTGCACCAAATATTTTGGTGGCGGCTCCGAATGGGCAGAGCACAACGTCCAAATAGTTTTTGCCGAAGACTAGCCATTTTTTGCATAAATATACAATACATACCAGAATAATCTTCATAGCCTGTGACCAGTATGTTATATTACACCCAGTAATCAACATCCCACATGTTCACTATATAATACACACTTACCAGTATATACAACATTTAATACAGCCCCATGACCAGTATATAAAGAGCTCAATTTCCATCATACAATATGACACTGTACCCAGCATATAGCGCAGCCCAGTGGCCAGTATACAGTTCTTCACCATTATGCTTGGCCAGTGTACAGTACAGTCCCCTTGCTGATCAACTTGCAAGGCCTCCTGTTTGGTGGCACCAATCTGTGACCGTAAGTCACCCAGGTGTTCTGTCATTGGTTACTTCTGTTCAGCAACTTTTCCATCTGATCTCTAATTGGTTGTCTGGAGTTCACAGGGTTAGAAAGCCACAACCAATGACAGTTCTCCAACTGAAGGGTTTTATAATAGGGGGAGGGTGGGCGCTTTTTTGGTGCACTGCAGGCCAAAGCTTTGCAGTTTTTACCGTTGATACATTTGCGGCGATTGCAGCATGCTAAACCCAATGGCGAGTTTCCATACAATCAATTGGGAGTATAGCCCTATATTGATCTACAATTATTTGTCTGTAAAGCCCGCTGCTGGTAAAATATGGTATCCAGGGGTGCATGCCATTGGAGCAGGACACATTGTAATGAAAGCATAATTTTAAATTAGAAGAAATCTTGGTGGTTGTGATATTTCAGGCTTGTGTTAACCCTTTGGTTCCAGCGGAGGCCCTCTGTCAGATTGCTGGGTATAAGGATGTGTTGTTTGTTTGCTGGCTGATTGCTGAGGACAACCAGTGACAATAATCATGTTTAATTCATGTGTCCTGCGTTGGAGATAGAGGAAGACAGCACCAGAATCTAATTAGGCCACTGTGCCTCCCACCCCCTAACCAAACGCTGTGTGGGACTCGCGACAAGCCGCGCGCTGTATAATGGAGACTATTAATAATAAGAGAGTGACCCGACCACAGGAGGAGAGCGGACTACATTTGTCAACCCTGCTGCTGGCTTATAAACCAGGCTGCAAGTTAATAATCTAGCAGTAGGCAGAAAGGGATGGAACCTATACTCCAGTTTACTAGTAATAAAGTGAATATTTGCAGGCAGAATATTGCTGTGTTTTTGTTTAATTGTTGTGACCCCAGAAATACATTTTGTAGGAGATTCTGGCTGTGTATATTTTTAACAGTGTTGCTCCGAGTGGGCGGGCGTCAGTGACATCACACAGCGGTATGTGGAATAATGGAAGCGGTAAATTACAACAACTATCATCCATTGCAGTCATCCACTTGCTAGCAGCACTGAACAGTACCTGCTTCACCCTGTGATATAACCACCAAACCTCACACAGCCTGTCCTACTTGCACAGAGATGATAGTAGCAGAGAAGGTAACACTGAATGGAGTTTGAAGTGGGAGGGGCCAGACAACAGTCCTACAACAGCAAGTCTGTTGCCCATAGCAACCAATGTAAACATAATCCATACAGGCAGTGCTATATCCTCTAACCTAAAGCTCATAGGTACCTATTTTGTACTGAAAAATATATAGGTTTAATGGACACCTTTTTTTTTTTTTTTTTTTTTTAAGGTGGTTCCTTTTAGGGTGATTATGGTACTGGATTCCGAGGGGGTGACTTCCCTCGATGGCTCTACAGTAAATCAACATTGACTGGCCCGCATATTGCTGGTGCTGTGCATTTATAACATTTATCCTCATTTTATTTCCAGTTTCGCGTCCTGTGAGTAATAAAAGATGAATGTGAATGAATTCAATGTTCCTGCCTAAGGGCAGCAGTTACAATTGTCTTTTTTTTTTTTTTTTTGCTCTTTAAACCGATGTCTCTATTAATCAGCTTTTACATAGTCCGATTCCCTTTCATCGCTGTCTGGCTGCTCCCTGTGTGAATAGCGGCTAGCCTGATGGGTAGACAGTAGGAATAGTTAGCGCGCAAGACCAAAGATGCCATCTGGAGCCCTGTCTGCTGTGAGGGGGGTACTGCTGGTGGATGAAAATAATGTATCTGTATTGAATATAAAAAAAAGAGAGAACTAAAATCGCCTACTGATTAAAGCAGCCTAATCACTCCAAACTCCATTTAGTGTTACCTTCTCTGCAGCTGTCATTTCTGTGCAGGTAGATTTCTGGAGAACATTAAACAAGACAGCTTGGAGGAGCTCCTGGGATTTGCTGAGTAATGGAGTCAATGTTTGAAACAAAAAAGACCAAAAACAACTATGCTAATCCACCAGATGTCCTGCCGTCCATCTGAAGGAGTGGGGGCGGGGTTGACCCCTGACCCTGGGTACTCTGGCTAATTGAGAGGAGCTGAAGCCCCTTTGATCTGCAGTTATAGTAAAGTACACAAATCATTCTGCTATGTTTGCACCTGTTTCACATAGCTGTTAATTACCTGCGTGGTAATAAAGTGTAACCGAGTAGTAAATGCACAAGGCCTGGTGAAACGGGGCACATCGGATTCAGTAATATTGGTTGTAGTGTGTCTGTACTTGTCTGTTTATCATTTTCCAAGGAAATTTTTATTTTATGAATAAATTGAAAGATCAGCGGTGTAAGTCCAGACGTGTGTGAAACATACGTGCTGCCTGTCTGTTGGTTAATACCATGCAGACATGTCAGACGCCTGAACTAATTGTCGTATAAACTGTTTCCTAAACATCCGAGTTTACATGGTCTGATCTGGTAATCCTATTCTTCAATTGCTTACCTCTCCTGTGTCGGTCTGCCTTGGAAAATTATAGAAATCCGGGACTATTCCCATGCCAGTTTTAGGGGATTTTGGAGCGAGGAGGGGATTTGACGCTCATAGTGGAGAAGTTTAAAGGCCGTTAACTACTTTTCAGTTTTAATCCCTTATTTTTATGAATAATCGATGCACTCCAGCAAATGGGGATACACCCTCTAACACAACTTACTTTGTTGTGGCGTTTGGTATTTCTGCAATACCAATAAGGGAATACAGTTAGTTGTAAGAGAACACTTTCTTGGTATGCGTGTACTATAAGAGACGCTGGTACTCCCTGCTACAGGAGTATCAGGGTTGAGGATTAGCAGGAGAGGAGTTTAATAATTACACAGAGAATTTCCACATGTCGTTTCTGTGTCATTCCTGTAGGTCTCTCATTTGCCACAAACTTGTGGCGCAAGAAAGTCTGCCTTGTGCAGTGTGTGTGTCCTGCTGGTTAGATAGATGGGAGTTTGCTAAAGTTATAGTTCGAGAACTAGGATTTTAGTAACCGTTTCTGAATCCTTTATATAGCACCTACATATTGCACCGAGAGTAGTTAATCCTTCATATGGGTCCCTGCCCCAGTAGAGCTTACAATTTATGTTCCCCTAACACAGCAAGACGCACAAACTAGGCTTATCATCATCATTTATTTATCTTTGTAACCAGCCAGTTAGCCTACCAGTACGCGGGAGGAAAGTAGAGCACCTGGAGAAAACCCACCCAAACATGGCGCCTAATAGAGCGTTTTACTAAAAACATTCGGTGTTGTTGGTGCCACCGTTTTCGGTTAAATTTTGTGTAAACGAAACGGGATAACATTTTTAGTGAGCCGGAGTTGGATACCTTCCTGTATATATTGCATAACCATTCATAGATCTATATCTTCAAGACGTGAACTAGAGATGAGCAGATGATGAGTCACAGTTTTTTTTTTCAACTTCATAATATAAAACAGTTTTATGCTGGTTTTAGAACATCCTATAATGAATGTATAACAGAATTTGTGTTAAGCCTGTTCACTCCTCAAAGCTACGACCTTCGTTTGTCCTCATTCTTCTTCATCCGTCAGATTGCCTTCTGAATCTCTCTCCTTTTCATCCTATACATAACAATCCACTGGCCAAAGGAGAAGAAGAAAGACAAATAGAAACTGACGCGTTTCATGAGCAAACGGACTGATAGAGGCAATTTTTATTGTAGTGTTGAATGTAGAACACCCATAACTATGACATGGTAAACTAGGAAACTCTGGTGACCTGGTGTTGGTTCAAAATACCCCCTCCCTAACAGACCCAAAAGGGTTTGGATGTGAGGTTCCGGCAATGAAGAGGTTAAGCTGCGGTGATAATGTGCTGCTGGGCGTCCCGTCCCCCCCCACACCCCCCTCCTGCATCTCTTTGGATCCTGCTCTCCTGTCCATCCCCTGTTGGCTTCTGGTTTTACTGTGTTTTGTTAAGCTGTTCCCAGTTAGGTGGGGAGCGGTCAGCTGTGGGTCAGTTTATATGGAGAGACTGATGCATTATTCCCCATTTCTGGGCAGTCCACGGCTGATATGATATAGGGGGTCTTTTTATCCCTGACAAGTATTTATCCACAGTGATCTAATTATCTCCCTGTATGTAATTATCACTCTGCTCAAAAAGATTTCAGCTCAGTATCCACCAACTCTTCCTTCCTGAATTACTTAAGCTGGGTACACACTACAGAAATTTCGACCAACTTTTTATGCCGAGCGATTTTAACATGCGAACGATGGTCCGATCGCTCGGTCCATGGACTGCATACACACTAGCCTTGTTTCGGACGATAAAGGGAAGAGCGGACGTCCCGTTAGCGACTTTTTACAGCCATGTTGTCGTGAGCAATGACTGTAATTTCGTACTCACTGTTGTGGATCGGTCGGAAGTTTATACACACTACACAGTGTACCCAGCTTTAGACGTTGCTCCAGAAGTTATATTCATTGAGGGACTAAATCCAAGGCGGACAATTCTGTACGGGAAGGAAGTGTGATCCAAAATATTTTGGATACAAACTTTACATAAAAGCGAAGTTTAATTTATTTGTTGTGTAGATTGCATTAAAGATACTTTCCCTCCACTTTTCTAATAATCTGCAATTCCCCTCCTCCCTTGCGCCATTTTTACCTACTGTTTGTTTAAATAATAACCATGTACAATAATAAACTTTTTATTTTATTTATGATAATATTGCAAACAGTTAGTCCTTTTTTTTATATATAAATTGATGTAACACCCATATGTGTTGCTTATAAAAATCTTTTAAAAAAAAAATAAATCTATTTTTATTTTCATAAAGTGAGCGGATTTATACGTATGACAGAGCCCAGATGTAATGATGCAGAGACGAAGGAAGAAACGTGCATTCTCTGTGTAAAATGATTCTTTATAATTAGAGAGAATAAAAACCTTGTTTATATATTTTTTTTCATGCTTGTAAAAATAGGGATTGCATCCTGTTGTGCCTCTTATTCTGCGTTTTAAAATTCTATATGCCGTGCAGATTGCTTATTTTTCAGGCCCTGCCGGATTAGGTGTTTGTCCGTTTGAGAAACCGAAAATGCAACAATGGAACAGGAAACCACCAAAGAGATAACTGCTTATAGCAGCATTGCCTGAATTGCAAAAACCCAAATCATTCTTCCTCTCTGCGAGTTATCCAATGCCCATTCACTCTGTGGCCTGTGTGTATCCTGATTAGCAGCGCCCATATGGGCATCTGCGCTCTGCCACGATAGACATATTGTTCCTCAGTCTTTGCCTTTAAACGGGTTATTGTGTTGCTGTAATTGCTTCTGTGAACCTTGGTTAGTGTTGTCAGACCAGCATATTGCAGACCAGGAATAAGGAAGTGATAATTCTCAGAGGAGAAACGCGTGTGTGACGCACAGGGACTCCAGGCTGTAATTTATCTCCTCTCCAACCAGAAAAAGCCTGATCTACACATATAACTTATCTGCTCAGGTCTTTAAATTTGCATATGTGCTGTGTACATTGTACATATGATACACATTGATTTTCCTGGTCAGCAAATGTTATGGTTTCTGTGAAACAAACATGCTGACGTTGCCATTAAACTTTTTTACGCACTCGATTTTGCACTTCCCGAATCTTGAGGGATCGGATAAGGATCGTCTGTAAGGTTATAAAATGCAATAATCATTGTATATTTTTTAAACAAAGATTAATTTAACCCACTGTTTGACAGTAATATGTGTAGTACTGAGCTGAATGATATACGGGAAATAACAGTAATATTCGTCCTTTGCTCCACGACGCTCTGTCACTTATCTGCAGCAGATTCCCGTGTTAGGAGACAGATCAGAGCAGACATTGAGCGGATGACAGCTTGGCACACTTGCCGTGCAGAAATTCACTTTGTAGATTGGTCAATTCATGGACAGGGGTAGTGTCACAGCAGCTCAAATGACTGCAGTCTCAGCTTTTTGATCCACATCCCATCAGGACTCTGTCCTAAAGATGTGGATGGACTTTATTGGCCATTAATGGGGGAACGGGGTAATATTTTACATTATAACAGATCTGAAGAGTGTCAGAATGTCAGGGTAACACTGAACGGCGTATTAATACTTCCGCGGTTTATAACTCCTTGTTTCAATTTTAGCATTTAGTATTGAAAAAAAAAATAGATTTAATAAAAGCATATCGATAATTCAGCTTTATTTTCATATTTCTGTTGGCTGTTGCAGGGTTTGTTAGTTTATGTGATTAAACTTCTCAGAAAATACTCATCATAGCGAAACGTTAGTAGTCAAATTGTCCATTGTAAAGGAAGGCTGCCGTCTTGTCTAGGTTGTGTGAGATCTGAGAGGCTGTGTGCTTACGGCGGCTTATAATTTATAAATGCAATGTTCTTTTTATCACCAACATATTGTGTGGCGCTGTACAAAGGTGGATAACTATTTTAAGTCAAACGATCAACCCTTTTGTATTTTAAAGAAACAAAAATGTGTTGTATATCTAGACTAGCTTGGTGTTATATGTCAAAAGGAACGTTTTTACCTTTGTATTCCCCAAACCTACATTTGTGGCTGCTATTTCCTTTTTAAACAGCAGCAAAGCCTACTGACTGTGTCTCTTCGCTCTCGTTTGCATGGAGTGCCAATGGCGTGCAAAAGGAGGCGACGGAAGCGTTGGAAGGATCTGTCTTCTTTCGCCGAGTTGTCTGCTTGTTAAGTTGCTTCTATTTGATACTTTGACTCTTTGAAATGCTGCAAGGGGTTCTGCAAAGAACCAGATCTGCCCATCACGGCATTCGTTCCTCGTCTCCCGCTGAATCATATCACAGGGACATATTTGATATGAAGGGAAAGCTGGAGCTTTCGGCTTTTTTAAAATATGTATGAGGTGACCTGGGAAGCTGAATAGAAGAGAGCATATGCCGTGCATCCGTGTATGACAGCGGGCCTCTGTAGCCGTACATTAGCATTCCGTCTCCCCCTGGAAGCACCGCCAGTGTTCCATCAGATAAGAGATGATGAGGGCTGTGTGATGCCGTTCACGATTATATTACTGACTAATTCATGGTTAGTGAAGCAGAGCAGACGCACGTAGACAGGGCTTTAATAGGACTCGGGACTTGCTTAATGCAGGAGCCTATCCTGTCCGTCACCAGGCGGGACCGCGCTTTTGAACATTCATCCTTTCCCGTGGCAGGTTCTTGTCGTCCCCACTGCACATTTCAAACCTACTTAGAGGAGCGCAGGCCTTCGGCAGACGAAGCTAATTACATAGTTAAATTTGACATCCGTATTTTTAAATAGTATTTGAAAGGATTTTCTCAGAAACATATGGTCTAGTTTCTGCCTTTTTTTTTTGGAAACAGTTGCTGGTGTCTTGTACCCTTTAGCAGCAAAAAATCGGGGGATGGTTAGAGGGTCTATACCGCATCAGATCAGCTCTGAGTAGAAGACACTTCACCATCATCACCATTTATTTATATAGCGCTACTAATTCCGCAGCGCTGTACAGAGAACTCACTCACATCAGTCCCTGCCCCATTGGAGCTTACAGTCTAAATTCCCTAACATACACACACACACACACACACACACACACACACAGGGATAGACTAGGGTCAATTTTGATTGCAGCCAAATAGCCTACTAGTATGTTTTTGGAGTGTGGGAGGAAACCGAAGCACCCGGAGGAAACCCACGCAAGCACGGGGAGAACTCCACACAGATAAGTCCATGGTCGGGAATCGAACTCATGACCCCAGTGCTGTGAAGCAGAAGTGTTAACCACTGAGCCACCGTGCTGCCCTCTCCAAATATCCTGGATAGTACCAATCACAGTGATAGCACTTATGTAATACATTATTATATATGTATATTGTTTTTGGGGAGAGAGGGAATTAACTTGATGTTTTTTTTTACCTTTAACATTAAGCAAATTATAATCCACTGGAACCGTTTATATGTGTTGCCAACTGTGATTTACAGCAAGTTATTAACGAGAACCTGCATTTTGGGGGGGGGGGGGGATAATTAATCAGATATAGGGGGGAATTCAATTCCACATGGAGTAGCTCTGGAACGGTTGTGAGGGCCCTCTGCATTGTTGAATCTTTGCAGATTTTTATTTGCACCCCGTAGAAATACGCAGAAAAATCAGCAACACTCAGATACCGTAGTACCCAGGAATGAGCGCAGACCGACATCGGCGTAATGGTGGCACATCATGGGGAATTAAATCCCAACGTTCCCCCATAGGACGTCCCCAACCTTCCTATATACTTTCGTTTAGTTTTTTTTTTCTATGAAGATCCTTTAGGGGCATATTCAGCTCCCCACGATCTGCCCCTGGACATCACAGAGATGTACTGAAAGATTGTTGTGGGGTTCAAAGAAAGATGATTGACGATCGATCGCCGCTGAGTTCCTCCGGAACGGCTGTAAAGGCGCTACTGCGATTTTATCTTCACTGATTTCTCTTCGTATCACTCTGCGTCTCATGGCGAGGAATTAATCGCCCCCTATAAGTATAAACATTAAAAGAAGCTTCAAAAATAAAACCACTCCTCCTTGCCTTGTGATCTTTGGTTTTTTTCCGTGTTCTTAAGTTGAAAAACCATCACTGGAAAGAAAAATCTAAATTGGACTTTGCTGATCTTTAGTACAGTTTGGTAAAAATCACAAAAAAGGTAAAACTCATCATGGCAGAGATTCTTGATAGTAATAAAAACACCAATTTAATAAGCTACCTAAGGTGGGTTCTGTCTCCTGGGATCGGCCTCTCTCCAGTAGAAATGATTTGTTTTATGGTGGGTACGTAAAGCAGAGATTTATTCTTAGGTCCTTATGTGAGTGGTGTCTGTCTAATGTCCCGTTCTGCCCTCCCCCATCCTCACATCATGACCATTGATCCGCATTAATATATCTCTAGGCTCGTGTTAGACCCCAATAAGATCTTTTATGACCTTAATTTTAATTATTCCGCTTCGTGAGGCCTCTCTCCTCCTGGGGCGATGTCTGTCACCGAGTATCTTTTAGTAACGATAACAAATCTCTATATGGAACGAGGAATAGAGGGTGAATCATTGGGATAAGAAATGTTTTGTTTGGCTGATACTATAGGGTGGGGGGGGTTCTTCTCCCATGTACCCCCCTCTTCCCAAATTTTCCCAGGATCGTCCTGTTTTTGTCCATAACAATATACTATTTAAATATCCTATACAGATTTCACAGTCCTTATATTTCAGACCTAATGGGATTGTTGAGTTTTGAATGAATAATTTGTCCTACTCTTTTTTTCATTGAAACTATTAGACATCGTCAGATTGATCCCTCGCACTTATCTTTGTTTTTTCTAAGAGTAAACATTTGTCTGTGTGGTATACAGACTACATTGTTAAGCATTTTTGTTTTCCGTTGATATGTTCTAATATTACTTATGATGCTCTTAATAAATAGTTTGAAAAATACTCAGACTCCTCAATGGTCATCGTTGACTCCTTATGTCCCTGTTTTTTATTTTATTTAAAATATAAGTTTAAATGTTATAGAGAAACTTGATGACTGTATGACCTTAGTTTAATACTAAGCTATGCCCCCCACCCCCACACACAGGAATGTATACTCAAGCATACAGTGGGGAATTTGTGCGGTAAACAATTTAGACTGTAAGCTCCATTGGGACAGGGACTGATGTAAATGGTTAAATGTTCTCCGCGCAGCGCTGCGTAATGCGTAGGCGGTTTATAGGATGATAATATTGTTAATATGTGACCGAAATACATTTAGCTGAGGACATAACCTAATATCCGTCCCCAACATGAGGCTTCCATTGTGATATCTGAGTGTGAATGAGAAGATCGGGACATTAATGCGGCTTTGTTGTGAATTGCTAGCTCTTGGGTAACAATGTGTCTCAGTGAATTGAGCACTGATTACATTACTCATCTGTACTTTATATAAACACAGGATTCTGCATCTGAACCAGACTATTATACCTGTAGGTGACATCATTGTAGCATTCGGAATGTTGTTACATATTACAATTCTGTGTTCATGAAGTTTAGTTGTTACCTTGTATCAGGTTCCTTGAGAAGCCTTGTTTACAACAATGTGGCCACCTGAATAATAATAATAATAATAATAATAATAAGTTGTTATTATTTTTATTATTTGTGTTATTATTATTATTATTATTTATTATTATTATTATTATTATTATTTTAGTTTGGTGTAGTAAAGTGGAACTAAAAACAACAAATAAAAGCAGTTTTTTGTTAACTCCATGGAAGATCAGAGGCAGCTTATGGCACAAGGTAAAAGCAATAAATTGTTATTAAATATGGATTCAAATCCATTCTATAGCACCATCTGGCGGCTGCTGTGCTATGCATATAAATACATTTTTGATAACTGTAAATAAATATAGAGAAATACATATAGCAAAGCAGTTTTACTTACTGATACAGCTCGGTGACCATATTTATAGAAATATGGCACCATTCATCCAGCAACTATTATTCATTATGTAGTGCTAAGATATTGCCCAGCTCTTTATAGAGGATATTAATCATTCACATCAGCCCCTGCCCCAGTGGGACTTATAGTCAAAATGGGAAAGTCAGAGGCTATCGGGCAGGTCCACCAAATATTTTGTCTTCCTTCCCAGAGCAGCCTCTAAAACGCGCAGAGTGGAAGGTGAGAGATGGTCTAATGTTTGCAGAACTAGGTGTAGTCTACAGCTCAAACCTAGCCCTCGAGCTACCCATCAGGCCATGTTTTCAGAATTTCTGTCTGTAGAAACAGGTGGGATAATTACTGACCCAGGAAAATAGATTCTCTCACCTGTGCACGATAAAAGAATTCCTGAAAACATGACCTGTTAGTAGCTCTTGAGGACTGAGTTTGAGCCCCTCTGCTCTGCTGACAGGTATTTTCAGTACTATTTACTGAGTGAAGATCTGGACTTTTAATAAAATAAAGTGAATGAAAAAAATATGGCACTAAAAGACAAAGTATATGTCTTAAATAGCGTCAGGAGAGCCAACCGCTATGTGCGTATCACATGGCATAAAGTTAATAGGGTTTTATTTATTATTAAACCACATTTCATAGAAGGACAATCCTTGTTCCAGCAGTAAAAGCACCCGACCAGCTTTGTATTGTTCAGTGCGCGGCCGTTTGGCAGAGGTGCGCTGTCATCCTGCGTTCTGCAAGGTTACACGGTTTGTCCCGTGTGTTCTGAGCAGACCCGTGGAGTCCGCTTATCAGAGACCGGCATTTGCTACGTTCCCCTCCTCGCCTCTGAATAATGCTAACTTGTGAAATTGAAGTTGGGGGGGGGGGGATCAAACAAATCCCAAATAATAATTCAACATAATTACTTCTGCAATCCTGTCCGACCTGCGCACAATTAGCCTCCAGCAGGCAGATTTACCATTGAAAGAGGAAACAGGGAGATTAGCAGAAGTCTAATGCATAAGAAACAGTTGGATTGAATGCATTAGTTATGACTGCGAGGAACGGATTTTGAATTGTTTTCGCTTAGAACCTGTAACGTGAAATTCTTTGTATTTATTGTGTGGCTGCAGCGGTGAATTGTAATGTAGATTTTATGCCAGGTAATATTACAACGTATGGATATATAGAATCAATGGTGATAGGAGTGTGCATCAGTCTCTCCCTGTCTGACCAAAGTACAATTGTATTTAAGGCTGATAAATAAATGACCCAGAGTCAGTATATATTTCCCCTCACAATATTGTGCACACTTTGATCGACTTGCTTACATAACCCATGTAGGTACCTCGCTCAGGGCTCGTTAGAATTGATTTTCCAATAACAACTGATTGATTTTGTATCCCTGAGTTACCATTGTAATTAGAGCCTACAATTCCGTCTGTGCTGAATCTGCCGTCCAGCGTTCGCTATATGGGCTTAATTCCCCAGCTGTATTGGAACTACAAGTCTCAGTAGGCCATGCCAGCCACATTCTGGCATCCTTGCCGAAAATGACATTGGTTTGCCATGGTAAGCAACCAACTTGCCATGTGGTTTAACAGTAACTTTTACAGCGGTGATCCTACAACTTTTGTTATAAGGGATAGCATGCTGTGACCTGTAGTTCATTAACATAGAGCCACAGGATGCTATCGTCTGATATAGACTTATATGACAGGGTAACCTCTCTATGACCCATAATGGTGTTACCTGTAAAACTTCCTCCAATGTCCTGATTGTTTAATGACAAAATAATAAATAGAAACCTACATATTTAATAAATATATATATTTGTGTCTGGATAACTTAGAAATAACTTATTGTATAAATGTATTTTAATTAGTGGCTCAGTGCGCCAATGAATATCATTGCAAATATATTGAGTTCTGTATTGGAAATGTGTTGATTTCTGAGGCTGTATGCTATGTTGGAGGAAATTTCATTTTGTAACTTCTGAAGAAAGGAAGTCTCATGCTAATTAGGCCTTTTATCTGTGAGTGACCAACACATCTTTTTTCCCTGAATATACACAGCATGGGGTCGTTACCTTTCTATCCTGTGTATTCTGTCCTGTTGAAAAGATAGAGGACTATTTGAATACTGTAACAGCAAGCAATTTGGGAAATCACAGATTGATGTAAATTTGGTTAAGTTTAAATTGCGTTGAATCCAAGTTTAGAGAATATATCGCATCCTGATGCTAAGCATCTGATGTAATATCTCCGACTTTGGTGCCAGGTAGGATCAGGGGCTGTGTTACCCCCATCCAATATGTGTCAGAAACAGTATATAAAAGCTCTGTAGTGGATTATACCATATGTACTTTTGGATGATCACTAGTACCTTCAACTACTGTCCTTGTAAGGACCCTTGAGCAATAAACATCGCTGTTTGAAGATTCTGCCTGACATCTATTCCCTGCTGTATCCTGTGACCAACAGATAAGAGCTTACACTCTAATCCATTCCCCGGCTGTCCTCTGTTGAACCCAGCGTCTCTGTGCCAATGCTCTGCCCGCTACCCAGCAGCCCTGATCCATAGTAAGCGGTGAGGAGGTAGCAGCCAGCCCCCAGCAAAGAGGTGCTGCAGCAGCTATACCAGCTACCCAGAAGTAGGCGGTTCCAGGTGCCGGTGAAGGAAGCCCGGTGGTGGCAGCCGAATCCTCCTACAACTAGTGCGCAGTTGGCGAGTGTCAGGTGGCGAGTGTCAGGTGGCGAGTGTCAGGTGGCGAGGCGACACCAGTAACAGTTACTGACGGTGAGAAAGAAACACAGATAAACCGTATAACATCCCCTTATCCTCTTCTCCCTGCAGACCGGGTGACTACGTCAGTCCATCCGGTCGTAATATTTATATACATGCAGGACAGTTCTTTAGAAATACATAAACGAAGCAGACTCATTTTCGGGTCACTGACCACCCACGCACACTGTGACCTCTCAGGCGGACACGTGACGTTTTTAGCGTTTCCTTGGTAACTGGTTTCACTTTGGGCAAATTGAACTTTCATCTGTGTTACAGTGAGGAACTTTGTACCACAAACCAGTGACAACCTGCAGCCACTTTATGTGTAAACCGAAAACCAAACAGAGTTAACAATCATCTGTCTGCTTTTAAGGGGGTCAGTATTCTAGAAATCTGGCTCAATTAATCAATCCCTAATTAACAGATCGACTTTCATAGACATATATAATAAAACACTATATTTACTAGTAAGATTCATGCACATCTCTCACTATCTGGACTTCTGAATATGACGTCACGTATCAGCCGGTAGGATGAATCATCATCATCATCTATTTATTTATATAGCGCCACTAATTCCGCAGCGCTGTACAGAGAACTCACTCACATCAGCCCCTGCCCCATTGGAGCTTACAGTCTAAATTCCCTAACACAGACAGACCGAGAGAGATTAAGGGCAGCCAATTAACCTACCAGTATGTTTTTGGAATGTGGGAGGAAACCGGAGCACCGGGAGGAAACCCACGCAAACACGGGGAGAACATACAAACTCCACACAGATAAGGCCATGGTCGGGAATTGAACTCATGACCCCAGTGCTGTGAGGCAGAAGTGCTAACCACTAAATCACTGTGCTGATACAACAGGTGTTGTATATAGGTCCTCTGTTAATCAGTATAGTCAGAGTGACACTTCCCTCGGCTGCTGTGATTGGAGAATTCTGTTTTTTTTGTAAGCGAGGGTTAGGAAGGGAGAATATACATGGATGAAATACTAACCCCTCTGGTTAATGTGGTTGAACATTTAATACCCCCTTCATACTGCACCAAAATCCCGGGTTTTTGCTGGGGCGAGCTCAAACGACCCGGGTCTTGGTGCAGTATGAATGGTACAAGTCAAAAATCCCGGGTCTAAAAACCCGGGTCTTCAACCCGGGATTTATCGAGGGGTAATTCCCGGGTCGGACCCGGGTTGCCTGCACTATGAATGGTGCAACCCGGGTTTTTCAACTCGGGTTGCACAGAAAACAAGCTGATTGGCTGTCTGCCTGTCTCTGGAGGATGATGTCATCAGTGGGAGCCCGTGGAAGAAAAAAAAAACAGTCACCTTTCAATGACATCACCATTTTTCAGCCAATGAAAACTGCTCTGGTGATGACTCCCACAAATTGCCAGGGCACAGACTTGTGCAGTATGAATGGGGTCAACCCGGGAAATTCCCGGGTCCGAGGTGCAGTATGAATGGTGTTTCTGAGCTGGGACGCTGCGAGCCCCGGCAAAATCCCGGCTTGAAAAACCCGGGATATTGCCGGAGCGGCAGTATGAAAGCGGTATCCAATAGCAGCTATACATTTGTATCTGCAGATTCTATGGATGGATAATGCTGATGAAGGTGTATTCTCTGTGAGATACATGGCAGCCAGTCTGCACCATTTCACCGTGTGATTTATAATCTGCTTTTACTTATTTTCCATAAGCAATAACTTGGGTTGAATTTTATTAATGGTCATTGTTCAGCCCAGAATATTTCAAGTTTTCCAGCACAATAAAAAGTCTCTCCGTAATATTTTGGCTGTGGGGTGGAACACAATGTTTCGGCATCCAGCGCCAGGCTGTCCATGTCTTGGCATTGTCACCAGTTCATGCTCCTCTGTTCAATAACCCCACCTCCGATATTTAAATAGGTGGGAAAAGAAGACCAACTAAAATCAACATTAACTTTATTTTATGCTAAACCCTCTTTGGCATGTGCATAAATGCCTGTATGGGAAACACCAACCTGGTTATTTGAATATGAGCTACTGACACTGCGTGCTTTGCACTTTGAGCTTTTCGACCCAGCTCGTCAGCTCTTTGGTTTTAGGCTGTTTGATGTGTTTTGGAAGGAAGGGAATATTTTGTTACACTATACTAAGCGAGTGCATACTCACACACTTTTGCATTCTATCCCCATGCTTCCTATATATGTTCATTTTAAGTTGTGGTTTGAGTTGGAGATCTTTTGGTCTGTGTCTGCAGTAAGATTTTATATAGCTTTTTGTTAAATAGTTATCACTGAACGGGAATGGAGCATTGTGACCGAGAGTTCATTAGCATAACAATACAGCATGCTAATTATTAGTGTGCTGAGCCCTCCCACGGTCTTTTATGAGTGTATGAGAATTCCTCTCTCTCCTGATACCACTGTAATAACACTTATTATGGAGATAGTACATTACAGGAAATGAAAGGCCTCTGCTGCCTTACAATTTTACACGTGAGTGACAGCGACGAGATGGCTTTTGTGGTGCCTCGTTTGTCAGCGCCTGCCAGCGTGTCTCTGTCATTACAGCGCTGACTGTCACCCAGCTGGCATATCACATGTGCCCTCCCACCTAGGGTTTAATAAATCAAAGCCTCCAGGCTTTGTACAGCGCTTATTAAATCTGCAGCACGAGGCCATGTGCTGTCTCCGTTATAGATCAGACGCGGCTTTAAATCCGGTTCTATCGTTCTATGGTAGGAGTTAGATTTTATTAAAAGACCTGTATCTTGTTGGGTTAAAGCCACAGCTCCTATAAACTATTATACCCCGCTTACGCTGTCCGTTCTGTATTAGTATTAGAGTCGTCATTATTGTTTGTTATTTTGATTATTCTGCATTTAGCCAACCTTTTAAGGTAGCAATCCCACATTGAATATCTATCTATCTCTTCAAATAGCAAGTTAGCTACCCTCCTACATATTAATATCTCCTTTTCAAAAGCTCTCTGGTTGGCATATAAAAATGGCTGCCAGACAGTCAGTCTGCTACACAGACACACTCACAGCTCTCAGCAGGTCATGTGATGGCTGAGGGGGGGAGGAGGAGGAGGTCACAGTGCAGATGGAGCTCAGAGGGGCGTTCCCAAGCCTCTCTGCTCACTAGCATGTTCCATCGCCCCTAGTCTCATTAATAAGTTAAAACAATACATGTAATTATAGAAAGAGACACCTCTCTGTAATAACATATCAGCAGCATTTTACACACGTGTTACACGCTATGTCATACACGTCTGACAAAGCAGGAAGGAGCTAGGGGCCGCGGGTGGAGGCTCGGGGGGGGGGAGCCTGTTGGCCGTCACTGCTGTACGCTGTGTGTATACTGTCGGTGCACAATCCTTATATCACGGCCATGAATTGCTCGTGTTATTTATTTTATTGTTTTTAATCCTGACCTGTAACTTGTGAACTTCCGGCCCCTTTAATATAACCTCACTGGGGATGTTTCCTGCATCGCGTCACTGGCTGTACGCTCCTGTGGTGCACGGGAATCATACGTGATTGATGTATGTTTATAGAGCCTGCTCTGTTATTTTCCATGAGTCAGTGTCTGTCCGTATTCAGGTGGATTTATTATATCCAGTTCCTGTTCAGTTGTGTGTGTGTGTGTGTGTGTGTATATGTACATTGTATGTATGGAAAATCCCATACCATGCACTCCATGTGTAACATGTCTGCTGTAATCCTGCAGATTGTCAGAACATGCACAGCAGCACAGATTATATCAGGAGATGAGTGATGTGAGGAGGGGAATGGAGGCAGCAGGAAGTCACAGACTGAGAGTTATATAGTAGATCAGTGTTGGCTAACCTGTGACACTCCAGGTGTTGTGAAACTACAAGTCCCAGCATGCTTTGCCAATATATAGCAGCTTATTGCTGGAAGGGTATGCTGGGACTTGTAGTTTCACAACACCTGGTGTGTCACAGGTTAGCCAACACTGTAGTAGATGGAGCAGGGTCCCCAGCAGCACAGAGTATATCAGGAGATGAGTGATGTGTTAGTGAGGACAGGGCTGCATGTGACCAGGGCAGTGACATGATGTGAGGAGGGGAATGGGGGCAGCAGGAAGTCACAGACTGAGAGTTATATAGTGGAAGGATCAGGGTCCTCCAGCAGCACAGAGTATATCAGGAGATGAGTGATGTGTTAGTGAAGACAGGGCTGCATGGTATAAGTTTATGATCTGTAACTCGGAATGTTCCTGTTTCTAACCAATTTAGATATTTAACTTAAGGGCAAAAAAAACGATAGGCGGTTTCTATCACTTTGACCAATTTGACGGCATTCACTGGCCATATCTTCCCCCTGCCTTCGCGGTACGTGTAGCGCTGTAATACTTGATGTGTTGTAGCCGGCTCTTGTATGTCACGAAGAATGGCCCAGCGAAGAGATTACTATCACTCAGCTGCCCCAGCGACATTTTATTGATAAATTGTGTTGATAAGCGTTTTTTGTTTTTTTTCCTGGCTACGATATGTGACTGTTGTCATTTAGTCGTCTTATCTTCATTTTAAGCGCTATAGGACAGAATCCACATTGCTAATCATCTGGAGCCTAACTAAGGTGGCTTCAATCCTCCTTTCCATGTAACTCTGTAAAGGACTTTGCGTCTGCCTCCGTCTCCGCGTTCTGCCGGGGCTCAGAACTCATTAGACTCAGCGTTTCTCCCCAGAGACAGCCGCAACCAGGGCCCCTGCCGCGGGGTGAAGGGAAATTGATTTACGTGTACAGTGCGCCATCTATATAATGTCAATTCCTCTCTCTGGAGTTTATAAATTTGTTCAGGTTTCTATCTTAAATTCATCAGTCTGAGCGGAAGCGTAGAGTTTCCAGGACATTAGCGATATGTCTTAATGGTCCGACAGAGAGAGAGCTGCTCATTGATTGATATGTGATCGTTATAGATAACATCCCTGGACAGTTGTACTTATTGTGCTGAATGTGAAGTGATGTTTATGGTAATTTCAGACGCGCACTCGGAAGGTTTCTGGTGGGATTACGGGGGTGATTCCGTCTCCTACACTGTGCAAATCTTTTCCTTCTAATTGCCTTGTTTTTGTTGATGATGCAAAACACAGCGGAACAATTATATTTTAGAAGTCAAGAATGTTTGATTTAAATTTTTTTCTTTCACATTTAATTGCTCAACTTTGCGCAGTTGGTTTTTCATTGCCTTCAATATGATCCTTATGGATGAAAATTGGATTATTAATCGATCTGTCCGTGTTCATGTGATTGTCTTTGACTCCTTGTCAGCCCAGTGTATTAATCCTTTATTAATTTGATAAGGAAAGATCAGATTGCATGACAGCTTGAGCTGAGACGCTCGCTCAACTGGCCGACAGCGAATTTGGACCGGTAAAATGTTTAGGAAGTATAACCAGTTTCTCTGTGTGGCAGACAGTGGTTTACGATCTTTAAATTGACCTGAGATGTTACTGGCTGTAACCCATTTGCATCGCTGAGCTGTACAAAAGCTATATAATGGTAATCCATAGTGCCTGGAGTAGTTGCTGGGCTTTGTAGTTCATTTAAACCTGACGAGCAAATGATTTCAAGGTTGTCCTGGTTAGTGTGAAATTTTTCCAGGCTTCCTGAAATGATTGCTATTCCTGTCTACCGTTATATGCTTGTCCATACATCATCTTTGAAAAATTCAGCCCTGGAGCGGACGAAACGCGTTAGGTTATTTGAAAAAGTCAACCCTTGAGCAGACGAAACGCGTCTGTTTTAATGGAAATGAAAATACATTTGGATAAGAAGATCGTTCTAATCTAAGCGGGCAAAGGGGTGGACTGATGTCCTAGACATTGGCTTCCCCAACAAACTGACCAACGGTAATAGACGCCAAAGTGTTCGCCCTCTTAGTCCGAGCGGGAAACCAAGAGTGATTGGTTTGGAAGTAGATGTATTCTTATCACTTCCAGGGAAATGTACAAAAGTTCTATTTATTTATCTCCTCCACTAAATATACACAGTAAAACAGGTGCGTGAAGCATGAAGGTGATAATATAAAGTGGTTAGAAGGCAAAAAAGAGGCAATGTCTATAGTAAAAGTTGTAGAAGGGTCTGTACAGACCAAAAAAAATCTGCAGGTGGAGACCCTCTGTAACTGTTGTCAAGCAACAGTTACAGATTGCAAGCTTTTGGGACAGTGAAGGTCATTTTGGACACGGGTCTTACTACGCTTAAAGATTGCATTATAATGTTTTTTTTGTTGGTTCAGCATTGAAGCTGCTCTACACCCCAGGTAAATTTATTTTTCTGACGTGGTCTCTCGCTTAGTGCTGCTAAATTTCCCACAAGCCATAGTGCAGCCATTTTGAACCAGAGTTCAGCCTATTAATTGGCCAGTGACTTGTGACATCACTGAGCTAGGAGTCTGGGTGATTGGGTGATGCTGCTGCCCGCTACGACAGCGAGCGTACAGTGACCGCGGTCCATCCTCTCGGTGGGCTGGGAGACGCTCAGGAAGCCTGTGTTTGGGATATTGGCACAGCGCCCCTCAGGAAAGCCTTTTGTACGAGCAGATGGAATATACATTGTTTATTTTCAGCGCGTCGGCTGGTAGTCACAGACGTGCTCCACGTTTGGATTTATTGATAAAGGAAACGGACAGAAATGGGGGATTCAGCTGCCACTATCCTGTGCGAGACAGATGGTTGGCTCCATAATGGGAGACATGGAGTGTTAGACTCTTTCTCTGTCTGTCACCTTGTTATAATCTGTTATCACATACTCACACTTTGCAGAGCTGTGTCTATATAGACACCCAGACTGGCACACACCCTTGTAATGCCAGTCTACGCCGGGCACACGTCAGGACCTGTCACTTGCCCACAGGGGGACATAACGTTGTCTGCGTTTTCACACCTATGTGCTGGTTTACAAATGGATTTTTGTGAAGCTGATCATCCGCAACTTTCCTTGGCAGACAAATTTGCCGCTGTTTGCATTGCACGCTTCTCCATGTGCCGATGTAATGCCTGTTTTTCTAGCGGCATAGGTGACACCCGACAAAGATATCTCTGTCTGTATAAATCCGCTACAACCAAGTGTCTATGAACCATTCTCCTAACGCGAGTTTGTAGCTGTGAGATATGGCTGACGGCTCCGCCCACGAGGGACCACCGTGGTTATTGTGGCCACTGCCGTTGTCCATCTCCGCTCTGGCGTAACACAGGCGACTGCTTGGGGCTCGACTGGGAGGAGAAATGTTTATATTTTTTGGGTACAGGTGTATCCTCTACTAAACCAAAAAGGATTTACCACAGAGGTGACAGGTATTAATATTCTAACATAATATCTATATAAATGACTCCTGTGCGCATATTTGGGGCATATTTTTATGGTATCCATGTGACCAAAGAATGTCTGATATATTATTATACCTAACTCATTATAGAAAATGTGTTCACTGCCCATATAATCCTAATATGACGACCGACTCACGCTGACATTCTGGTCAGATTTTCACGTTATCTCTTAACGGTTGTGCTGCTAATTTACGCAGCCATTTTGTAAACTAATCCCGTATTGGAGAGGATAGCTCCTAACGATTCACTAGGAGGCAGCAGCGGTACTGAG
Source organism: Mixophyes fleayi (assembly GCF_038048845.1). NCBI lineage: Eukaryota > Metazoa > Chordata > Amphibia > Anura > Limnodynastidae > Mixophyes > Mixophyes fleayi. Next base: position 128,506,872 of record NC_134410.1, on the reverse strand, counting down.
GCATGAGGCAGCCATTTTGGGGCCTGAACCAATCTTCATGGCAAAAAAATGCCTATCTCTTTATTAAGAGTCAGCGGTGCACTGATTTCTAGTGAATTTGATTGGCTGTTTGTTCATGAAGATTGATCCAGTCCACAAAATGTCTACCTGCACTGTGTGAGGTGACCACTTAGTACAGTGTTGGCTAACCTGTGACACTCCAGGTGTTCTGAAACTACAAGTCCCAGCATACCCTTCCAGCAATAAGCTGCTATATATTAGCAAAGCATGCTGGGACTTGTAGTTTCACCCTAAAGTGTCACAGGTTAGCCAACAGGGACTTAGTACATCAGTTTGCGTTCCTGCATTTCTGCGCAGTTGTTTATCCCTTTGATGCACTCTGACGATAACATGCAAAGGAGCCCAACCATTATATGTGTAGCAGATGCAAGATATCATTCCTGTGTGTAATCTCTGCTTGTGTATCTGGTGGTCTTATCTGTAAAGGACTAAGGAGCCCCCATCAGCACCCCAAGACTTGTATGTAATAGTCCTTTGCTGTTGTTGGAGGATCTGCGGCTGTTTGGCTTTCTCTGTGAGGTTGCGTTCGGTGCCAAGATGCATTCCGACCATTCCCAACGCACCCCCTCATGTTCAGAAGCTGGAGGGAAGAGAGGGGGGGGGGGGTGTTGGCAGCGGTTACGGACAACAAATGTTCAGTCACACTCCTGCTAATCAAAGACAGAGGATCCTGCTGCTAATGAGAATCTGCTCTATTACTGTATGTGGTGAAATCCACTATTCGTCCTGGATTTGCTTTTATTGCCAACATACTGAGGGAAAAAAATTAATGGCAACTTACTAAAACATCTGAAAAGCAAAAGTAGAAGTGTTGCCCGTAGCAACCAATCAGATTCTAGCTATTATCTATCTAGTACGTTCTACAAAATGATAGGTAGAATCTGATTGGTCGCTACGGCCAACAACTCCATTTTTCCTTCTTTTAGACGTTTTAGTGAATCTACTCCGTGGTCTCCCAGGGCAAATATTATCATGGATCGGGCACCGTGAAGTGATCCGTTCTGTGTCGGTGGCATGTTATGTAAATGAGACAGTGGACGGATCCATCATGCATTCTGGTGATGTAAAAATAAATATCAAAACTTTGCAGAGAGGGTTGAACAAATGGGCAACACCACTTCTTCTAGGCCAGTCCTAATCATTTCTAAATGTTCTCCATGCGCCGGTGACAAGTTCACTTTGAGGGGGGGGAGGGGGGGGAGAACTTAAAGAGGAACTCCGCTTTGAGTCAACTGTATCTTGCAGGCAGGTCTGCTTATTTTTTATTGGATCAGACAACAGTTAGTTTAGTTCTGTGCATTGGAAACCGAGACCTTTTGCTGTTTCTATGGTCGAATGAAATTAAATACTGCTTGGGAGATGATGTTGGCTAAAGGTAGAATCCTTCTTTAAAGTCTAAACAAAAGAAGGAAAAAAGAAAAATGTTGTCCGGTGCTCAAAAACAAACAATATATAAAACACTATATCATAGGCAAACCGAGGGGGGTTTTCTAGTACCAGGAAACCCCCCTCCAAGCCTCGGGCACTGTATAATTGAGGTGGCTGGACCCTGCCCCCACTTCGCACGGCTCTGCTTGAAAAGAGAGAGCTGCACCTAACAGTAGTGCACGCAGCATTGCCCATGTATATTATGGGGATAGGAAGAGTTGGAGAGCAGCCAATCACTGTCTAATATTATAACCACGCCCCCATGCATGCTGGTCACGCCCACTGGCGGCGTGGTGTGGAAACCCCCCTCTACAAATCCTGTGTTTGCCCCTTTATATGTCGGGCATATATATCAAGGAGAATGATGAGCACAATATAGCTATATCGAGGATGAGCTCACCTGACAAGGCCTCTCCTGCAGGTTAGGGGGGTGAAGCAATATTTAGCCAACCTGTTCATTAGGAAATAGTCATAGACATCACTTAGGTGTGAGTTAATATACTGCATTCTGGCGCATATTGGTCCAGCTGAGACATGGCGGCCTCCACCGTGGAAGCGACAGATGCGTGGTTTATATATTGATGAAATCTGAACAATGTCCCACTTATTTGGTGCACACGGAGGCAGCGATCTTTGCAGACGGACAGAGGAGAATTTGGTTGGCAGTCGCACAAGAATCAACTGATTCTTATCTCCTCTGGGTTTGCAAACAGCCGAATGAATAAAGCCTTTGTTTCATCAGTTTAGCTGCGTCTTCCAGCGGCTGTATAACCCCTTTCATTACAGAACAGCAGGGAGACGGGCCCTGGTCTCCATCCTCTAATGCCCAGCTCTCCTGCTCACAATCATTCTTGTCTATATTAGGATGTAGATTGTAAGCTCTTGTCTTTCTTCTATTTAAACCATCTTGTCTCATAAGTTGAAGTTACTTTTATTATAGTCCATAATTTACCGACAACAGCTTGGTAAAACTTCAGTTGGGTTGGAAGAAGTTATAATCTTATTTGCTTGTCCTTACTCCAGAGGCGTCTGTGTTAGAAATCCAAAAAATATTAAAGTTCAATTAGGAGTTTTGTTTTGTTGTACTGTCCCTTAAAAATCTAAATAATAAAAACACTTTATTCAAAGTTCAATTAGGAGTTGACTGGGAGTGAAGGTAGAAAGTTATTGGATCCAGGGAATGTTCAATTGTATTTTATGTTTATTTAAGTTGTCCGTTGTCCTTGTTTGATTCCAACAGATTTGTATAATTAAGATAGTTGAGTTTTTTTTTGGGGGGGAGCACAAATACATTGTCCTGTAAATGTTGGTAATGACAGGGTTAAACTATTCTCTTCCCTCTGCCCTAAAGACCCCCGAGCACACAATCCATCATAATACGGGGGGCTCTGGGGGTCTGATTCCCCCTCCCCCCCCTCCCCAGACCCTTTCATTGTGTCCTCTCCCCATCATTCAGCCTCTGCTCAATGTTGCTTCTGTTGACTGGGGGCCAAGGGCCACTCTCACATTCATCCCTCCATCCCCCCAAGCCTGGCCACTGCCCGCCTGGGTCCCTTCTACAACGAGGGGCTTTGTCAGACGGCCGCCACTCTCCCTCCCCCGGTGAAAGTGATTCAGCGACTCTCAGGAAACGTGTGACGAGCGTTTAGCGAGTGATTTGCTGAGTGACAGGTGTGAGCCGTGTTGTCACGGCTCAGACGCTGGATCTATCTACCTGTATCCATTACATACTTAAAACTCGCTCCTTTCTCTTGTACGTTACCTGCTCTCACTTATGCAAAGTACATCATACTTGCCAACTCTCCCGGAATGTCCGGGAGACTCCCGCATTTTGTGAGAGTCTCCCGGACTCCCGGGCGAGTGTGACAATCTCCCGAATTCTGCCCACTTCACTAGGAAGTGCCCCACTTCCTAGTGAAGTGGGCAGAATTAGATCCCAAACGCCGCGATTCCCGGTGAATCGCGGCGTTTGGCCCCGCCCCCGCTGTCAAATGACGCAATTTGCGTCATGACGTCACAGGGGGCGGGGCCGAAATGACGCGTTTTCGGCCACCCCGCCCCTTCACGCCCCCCTCCACTGGCTGGCTCCCGGAAGGGAGCTGAAGAAAGTAGGTAAGTATGAAGTACATCATTAATTATTTCATTATTAATTCATCTATTACTGCAGTGTTAATCTCTAGGATTCTGGTCTCCTGGTCTCATAGAGAATAAGAGAACGTGAATTCTTGTACATGAATCAGAATATACGAATTATGTTCTTGTAAAAGTCACTCGGGGCTTTGGGTTATTAAGGTGATCCTTGTTTTCTATCTTTATCAATTAACTGTTATATTTATATATTTAACCACTCGCATCAGTTCCTGCCACAGTGGAGCTTACAATCTATATTCCTTACTAGGGTTAATTTTGTCAGACGCCAATTAACCTACCAGTATGTCTTTGGAACATATATAAATAACATGGTCACTGTCCGTTATTACACTGCAGGATAATTGTATAGTAAATCCTTCCCCTCAGCAATTATTAACTTATATAACATTCAGAGTAAGGACAGCTGCTGAAAATGACTACTCTCCAGAAGAGTGGTGATACTGTGTAGCAGCAAGAACATATACCTTACCAGAATTGGGACAATACAAGTGTCATCCCAAACAGCCGCACCTCTTGGGTCTTCAAATTGAGACTTACAGGTAGATACACCCCAATGGAGAGTGTATCCAACCAGCTAAACAAGTCTAGTGGGGAACTCTATTTACAAAACTGACTTGAAGGCTGTAAACCATAAAAAAAATAAAGTTCCACAAGTTGGATTTACCATTTAAAATTCATAACCGCTCTCCTGTGTGAGTCATGTAAAAACACTTCGCTGTGTGTGATGTACACGGCGGAGAGTTCTCCATGACATCATGTGTCTGACTCTCGCTCCCACATGAAACAAGCTCGGACTCCTCTCGTTAGGTGAGGGCAGACGGAGACGTTGTTGTTACATTAGTCAGGGATGACTGAGAATTCCAGGTGTACCCGGGATAAGGAAGCTGACGGTCTCTGCTACAATCCATCCTGTTTCTCTTGGCTGCAGTCGGCCATTCCAGCTGTATAACACTGAGCGGAGATCATTCCTGGAGAAAAGTGTCACCCTGGGGTAGGTGCCCCCCCTATGCAGTCTCTTCTCACTCTGGAGGTGATGTTAGCTCTCAGTGGGTCTGTGAGGTGGGTCTGTGACACCCACAAGATAATTAGAAGAGACAGATGCTACAATGGATCCTGTCTGGGTGACGCTGGTGAGAAGACGCTCCGTGACACATTGTACCCCCTGGCGATGCCAAGCTGCAACCAAGCAATGGGCCGACGAGGCTGGAATCTGAGAAATGGTGTCATCTCTAGCGGGAGACATTGATGGAGAACTTGGGGAAAATGCCTCTGCTCAATAAGCAAATGCGTGTGTGTGTGTGTATGTATATGTGGTGTGTATATATATATATATATATATATATATATATATATATATATATATATATATATATATATATATATATATATATATATATATATATATATATATATATACACACGTGTGTGTGTGTATATAGATAGAGAGAGAGAGAGCACAGTGGCCTAGTGGTTAGCACTTCTGCCTCACAGCACTGGGGTCATGAGTTCAAATCCCGACCATGGCCTTATCTGTGTGGAGTTTGTATGTTCTCCCCGTGTTTGTGTGGGTTTCCTCCGGGTGCTCCGGTTTCCTCCAACACTCCAAAAACATACTAGTAGATTAATTGGCTGCTATCAAATTGACCCTAGTCTGTCTGTGTGTCTGTCTGTGTGTCTGTCTGTGTGTATATTAGGGAATTTAGACTGTAAGCTCCAATGGGGCAGGGACTGATGTGAGTGAGTTCTCTGTACAGCGCTGTGGAATCAGTGGCGCTATATAAATAAATGGTGATGATGATAATAAATATATTTTATATATTTATTTATTTATTTTGGTCTTACTTTTTGGATCACAAAAAGAAAAATAACCGCGGCAGCCAATAATAGCACTAACGCCCTGCAGACATGCCTGGGATTGTGAGAGCCGCATAGCACTGTTGGAGTGTCATGCTTCAATATCTTGTTGTTTCCCGACGTCTGTCTGCCGGTATGAAGGATGATCGTTGTAATTACTGGTGTAATACGTGTACGTGGAACCTGGGATACGCTGGCGTTGGGCCACGCAGCTCCGTCGGGTCTGGGGGAAGGAGAATACGAATTTACTATTGCAAAACAACCGGTCTGCCATCTACACAACTGACATTTTTTAATTTTAATATTTGTAATGAATATTATTTTTAATTGATTTGTCTTTCAGGATGGAAATCTCCACTTTGTCAGTAGTTCTAGGAAATATAAATGAGGGGGAAGCCAGCAGTATTGGGAAAGAAATGTAAATGTTTATCATATTGCCCCCCCATTAATTGTCACTCGTACATAGCCAATGACTGAGTGACTTTTCACTACCCAGCCAAGATCCGCCCTTTTCTAACCAGCCAATGACTGACTTCAGTTTCCCTACCTAGTCAAGGGCCGCCGTTCTTGTGCCCAGCTAATGACTGACCGCCGTTCCCCTTCCCAACAAGGCTTGTCATTTCAGCACATTGATTAGGGAATATTGTCCTTTGCTCAGAGGCCCCCAGGGGCCCGGCCGTCCTCTGCACAGAGGCCCCCAGAGCCCAGTGGCATGGGTATATGTGCATCTTTCTTATGCCCCATTCCATAACCAGCCCTATGGTACCTCGCCCCCAGTATCTTGAGGTCACATATGATAGTCACAGCACTACGGGCCTAGACCTGGACAGTCGCTCCGGCCTGAAGGCTTCTGGGTCACTCGGTGCTTAGCGCTCATCCAACGTTGCCAACGGAGGTGACGACAAGTGCGCCCATCACTCTGCTGCCGCCATAGTGACGAGTGACCGATGCTGTATAATTGGACATTGTGTGTCTGGCGCTCCTCACATCCTCACATACTGTGCACCCATGCACACATTTAATGGGTGTTTAATACACCGCCACCTGTTCATATTGAGGAGCAGGATATAATGTGTTCCTCTCCGTCTCCTCTATAAACACTGATCATTAATAAGCTGTGATTCCCAGACGTGTCTATGTCCCCCTTCCCAGAGGTCATTACCCGGATACAGGGGGGGCTCAGCTGGGCTCAGTACACAGCAGACACTGGCACAATAGGCTGCATGAATAATCTGATTAGGTGCTATTAGAAATGATAAGGCTTGCGTTACACCAGGCGGGCCCAGGGGACGCCCCAGTGAGCCGGCGTAATGGTCAGAGGTGGATCCTGAATGGAGATCGCTCACAGCATATGTCTGAGGTCCGGCCCAGATGGTCAGGACAGAGAGGATGTTATGGGGGCTGTTAATCAGCCCCCTGATGCACGGCGTTTTAATGGACAAACCCTGCCTGGTTTAGCTCATTAAAGGTCATGTGAGCCTGTTAACACTGTCTCCGCTTGACACCCTCAATTGTTCTTGTAACGCTGATATTTTCACCTGACGCCACCTTTTGTTTGTCAGGGGGTCTGATAGATAATGACACCGCGCTTTCTCCCCACGTTTAGATTTGCGCAGGAGAAGTATCAGTAAAGGCGGATATACCCGAATTTAATCACAGTTTTCATGGATTATAAGATCATTTATTTTTATTGTGAAATTTAAAGACCATTTTTGTACAGAATATAAAAAGAAAAAAAAAAGCCTTTTTTCCCTCCACCTTCTTAGCCAAAGCTGCAGTGAATCTCTCTTTAATTTCCAAGTTATAATGATTGTCAGCATTGGGTTCAAATCCTACAAGGAAGCAATTTGCAATGAACACGTATATCCCCCCCATGTCCGCCAGGCCCCTCCCCCCCCATGCTGTGTTGACGTTGGTTCCACAGGTGCTGAATTAATGCACTAAACCTCTCATAAGGTGCACATACAGCATGTACCTGTAGCAAGGAAATTAGATTGTAAGCTTCGCAGGGCCTGATGCCAATGAATAAACATTCACTGTATAGCATACTTGCCAACTCTCCCGGAATGTCCGGGAGACTCCCACATTTTGCGAGAGTCTCCCGGACCCCATGGGAGAGTATGGTAATCTCCCTGATCTGCCCACTTCCTAGCGAAGTGGACAGAATTCGTTTCAAACGCCGTGATTCACCGGGAATCGTGGCATTTGGCCCTGCCCCCGCTGTAAAATGACGCAATTTGCGTCATCACGGGGGCGGGGCTAAAATGACGCGATTTCCGAAGCACCGCCCCCTACACGCCCACCTCCTCCTTGCAGCTCCTGGAAGAAGATTATTAAATGTTGGCAAGTATGATATATGGTGGCGCTATAAAAGTTAACTGTAATAAGAATTAGTGGAAGCAGGCGTCCGGTATGGTAACGTGATTACTATTCAGTCCTTTCCTGGGGCTTCTCGCCAGACCACCCCGACAGATGATGGGAAAAGGGCATTTAAACAAAAAAAAAAATATCATTTTGTTTCCCTGTAAAGCTTGAATGTAATATACATTGTTCAGTCTTACCCTAAATTGCCATTGCCGTCCGGTTGTAAATGGTTGTGCTGAATTTTCAAGACCTGCAGGAGCCGGTGCAGGAGGGGGTTAAGCCGGCTTCACAGTTACTTTGTACCACACTGAAGCCAGATCGTATCCTCGGGTGGAAATAGAATCCGTCGGGATAATCTGTTGAGCTTGTTTCCAAGGAAACTGTTGTGGATTCTTTCAAGTAGTGTTTGGGTGGCGATTTTACAGTGCTGCGTAAAACTAGATCAGTGCGTGCGGTAACCATTACTACAGTGTATTATAGTTATTAATGCGGCAACATGTGAAAAAAATCAGGTGTATGTTTATAACATAAATCACTGTGGCAGGCTATATGAAGAATGTTGATATTTTATCATTTTCCCTTGTTGTGTTTTCTTTAGGCTGTTAATGATTTATGATTCTGGATTACCATGGCAACCACAGTCACATAGCACATGATGCAGAGAGGCTTTGGAATTCCCCTCTGAGCTCTGTCTGTGCTGTGAGGTCCTCCTTCCCTCTCTGTCATCACATGACCTGCAGAGAGCTGGGAGTCTGTGTAGCAGACCGACTGTGTCTGTGTTTGGTAACCATTTTTTATTTGCCAACCAGAGAGCTTTTGAAAAGGAGATAATGATTTGTAGGAGAACAGCTAAGAGCAATGACTATCAGATGCATGCTTAAAAGGTACTTGCTATTAAGAGCAAAAAAAGAAATGGTGTATGTGGGATTGCTGCTTTAAGTCTGCTCACCAATCTAAGAGATATGACGTGCAGAGAGACTATGGAGGCAGACTGGCTACAGGAAACAACTGGGATGTGGAGTTTGCCAAGTTTGCAAAATAAGTCACATCTTGCTTTAACATGTGCGAACACCTGACCCACAGAGCTTACTCTCTACAACAGGTACGCCCCACAAGCTCTTGTACATGGTATGACAAATGTACACAGATATCAGGCTATAGGTGGTGAATTTACAGAACAAAATCCTCTCTTCTAAATCTTCACCCATCTAACTTTGTATTCCCGAATCACATCCACCTCGATCTCCCTTTTCAGACATCTGACGTCTTGTGCAATTAAGCAAATCCACTTAATCTTTAAACTATATTTAACCTTCCAGAGAATTTAACCCGTTGGCTACATGCCATCTGGTTATAGAAATACGGTCTGTATATAATCGTCCTGTGTAGATTGTCTGAGACGTGCGAAGGGAGATGTCACTGTGCGTGAGATGCAAAGCATTAAATCTTATGTTTAAAACATGTTCTGTAAATGAAAAATATTATTCATAATAGACATAAAATGCAAGTAGCTGTATATAAAAGAGCCTCTTGTAAGAGATAAACACATGGAATAGTTTCAGAAACAGAATTAAAGATCTAAAACCACAACCAAAACTACAGAGACTACAGAGAAGATTTACACCCAACTCAACTTTACCAAACTATGCATTGATTAATAGCCCCTAATGGTTGGTATAGCAGGCAAGGCGACCATACCTAACTGGTGGAGTACAAGAGGCGACCTCCAGAGAGGGAGAAGATGCATTCAATAGGTTTCCCAAATTTGAGACCTTGAGTGGGGTAGAGGGGCTGCTAGTTAGGCAGTTTGGATGCAGATCACAGCATGTACTGGACAGATATTATTATTATTTATTTATATAGCGCCACTAATTCCGCAGTGCTGTACAAAGCACTCGCTCACATCAGTCTCTGTCCCATTGGGGCTTACAGTCTAAATTCCCTAACATACATACAGACAGAGACAGACACACACTAGGGTCAATTTGATAGCAGCCAATTATTCTACCAGTATGTTTTTGGAGTGTGGGAGGAAACCGGAGCACCCGGAGGAAACCCACGCAAACACAGGGAGAACATACAAACTCCTCACAGATAAGGCCATGGTCGGGAATTGAACTCATGACCCAAGTGCTGTAAGGCAGAAGTGCTAACCACTTAGCGACCGTGCTTAGGTTCTATCGTCGGGATGGATGGTAAATCCAATTGGATGATGACCACACTAATGGCGGCCTGTCGTGGCTCGCCATTTAGCCCAAACGTATATATTATAGATTTGGCGATACACCAAGTGGCTGCATTTATTAGTCTAAAATGGTTGAGAATAGGTTGTCCAAACTACAAAAGAAATATCTATAAAATATATATTGCCGATATGGCATGGGTATAAACACTTCTACATATATTTTTGAGAGTGTTTTAGGTGACTTTTCATTTTAATTCAATGTGTGTTCTAGATAATGGATGTCTAAGTATCCTCTATGAAAGATTTGCCTTCGTGGAACAAAACGCTCGTACTCCCACCTATGTGCCTGATTTTTCCTTCGCTCTTACCCCTCATTCACAGTCAGACATCCCTATCATGCCTTTGTGATAGAAAAAGGGCAGTAATCTCAGCAGGGAGAGTAACGGCGTTTCACAAAAGAGAAAAATATTTTTCAAGAATGCAACCCCCCACCCCCCCCCTCAGACATACAAATAAATATAATTTTAATTCAACATATTTTAAATGTTTACAAAATAAGCCCATTATAATAACACGTGAACCAAGAAATAAACAGAAACAACAGTATCAAACAAGACAACAGTGGACAGGAATAGATTTATATACATTTTTTCCCGTTTCATTTCAGCCGAGGCGGTCTTCTTGCTGGGGCGAGGGTCTGCAGGCGGCTGCTGTTTTGGTGCGTTGGTTATCTATAGGACGATAGAATTCAGAGTGTGCGCGGCTGGAGACTTCAGCTAATATTAAAGCCCTCGGCTATACACTAAGACACCCTCTGGTCGGCTCCCTCATTACCAGGGAAGACACGGGGACATCGTCTGAGCAGAATAAATTAATGCGATTTCCATGGCACACCATTCATTATCACCATCGTTGTTGTTCTGCTGTTCTGTCAGAAACAAATAGATACTCTTCTGTGCTAGAGGAAATGGGCCATAAAAGGCGTTCTGTGATTTTATTTGTGTTCTGGAGACAATTAAATGATTTTGTCACCTTCCGGTGCCTTTTAATGTATCGCCCTCCTGCAGACTTCACTACGTATTGTGCTTTTCAGCCGTAACTTTATATAATCAGACAGAGAAAATAAGCTTTTTCCTGATCAGATAAAGACACTGTTAAAAGGCATAGATGGAAAAATAGCCGAGCATTTAATAAATTTGCAGGAGAGTGTGCTCATCAATATAAATCAGGAATCTTAAGGTGAGCACTCCCTTTAGAGGAGGTCTTAGGTGTACAACTCCTAGGAGGGGAATATGCAGACAGGTCTTTTATTGTTAAAATAAACCGTTTTTAATCAATAAATAAATAGTTTAAAATGAAGCGAGTAGTTCTGTAAATCAGGAAACCCATGATGCAATTATTTACAGGTATGTTTTCCCTTGGAATTAATTAGTAAAGTATTTATTTATATCATAATCATCATTTATTTTTAAAGCGCCACTAATTCTGCAGCGCTGTACAGAGAACACATTAGTCCCTGCCCCATTGGAGCTTACAGTCTAAATTCCCTAATATACAAACAGACGGAGAGAGAGAGAGACCAGGGTCAATTTTTCAGCAGCCAATTAACCTACTAGTATAATTTTGGAGTGTGGGAGAAAACCGGAGCACCCGGAGGAAACCCACGCAAACACAGGGAGAACATACAAACTCCACACAGATAAGGCCATGGTCGGGAATTGAACTCATGACCCCAGTGATGTGAGGCAGAAGTGCTAACCACTAAGCCATATATAAAGGAATTCTGTTCTACCTCTCCAGGAACAGGGCTTATATCCGTTCATCTGTCCTAATCAATACCATTTAGGCTCTCCGTGTACTCCTGCAGAGTCTCCTGTGGTGTTTTGTACTCACCGGAATTAATGCAACATTACCCGACCTGAAAATACTGATCTATGTGTCAATGAGGAAGACATTGTCAATAATCACAATCCTAATGCTGCAACATTTGTCCCAAATGTGCCTGTTCGTTGCCCAAACTGCCAGATTTGGTGACAGATTCCTTTATTCTCGATCTAGTTTAATTTTTCCTTTTTTTCAAATGTTCAAAAATGTTGAATAAAATAAATTAAAGTGTTTTTTTTTTTGGTTTTTTTTTTCCTGAACGAACTTCATCAATAGCTTTGTTTGAATAGCTACTGCTGCGTTTTTTAGAAATTAAAAAAACAATTTTATTTTCCGGTAGTATCCAAGCTTGTTCTTCATGTAAACTTCTGCAGTTTGGTCTATATAAAGTATCAAGGTACAGTTGTCAGTGTTACAAAATATCAGAACGTATCACAGATTACAATTAGCGCTTTTTATAAGGTAATAGTTCGTACACCGCTGGCTAAGAACATTACACACGGTTTGACTATCCTGAATCCGTGAGCTGAACCAACATTCATCCCATCTGTCCGCTATTATCTACGTGAACTACACACGTGGAAATCTAAATCTGGCAGGTGTTCATGGACGTATCCAGCGGCCTAATGTGACCCGAAAATAAAGTCTCTGACCCCAGTACACCTGAACGAGAGACGCTCACACCTTCTGCCTCCACACCCAACCCCCATATTCTAGTGATTGATGCTACTGAGAACCATCAGTGATACATGCGAGATCTGTTTTGTCGCAGTCAGATATTATTAATTCGGACCATTACCTTTGGAGAGAGCCGTCCATGCGCGGCGTGTGACTGATAGGATGGCTGATGTGCTCAGCAGACTCCGACAGGTCTGCGGTCTCCCTTTGGGGAGTCATCGGAGACCTTAACGGTTAGGATACAGTATCGGCTACATGTCGTATTACTGATACAGGACGTGTAAGACACAGGGTGGAGGTGTGTGAGGAGCGTTCAATCATCATACCAGGGACGTGAGAGAGGGAGATCTGGGAATTATTAGGTGACTTTATAACAGACAATTTCTGCAGTAAACTCACATTGACAAACATGTAATTCTTGTAAAGCTGCGTCCCAATAATTTTTCCTGTGTGGGGTAAATGTTACATACTACGAGCTATCAGCAGCCGCATAGTTGCCCAATTTGGCCATGTATTTGGATGACCAAACTGGAGAGATCCTGTGGATTGGATTGGATTTTTAGGCAGTCCAGATTAACATATGACCAATCCTTGGTCATGATTGGTCTCTCACGATTTGTTGCATCTTTGTTCTAAAGCCAACAAACTGGCCATAAAAATCAATACTTGTCTGGACACTTTAAGAAGTCGACCGGTGGGCAGTCGATTAGTAAAACAATGGAGTTATAGTTGGTTATTGCCGCGATCTCCATGGCTGGTTCATAGAATTAGAAGCTTTTATCTGTATTATAGTAATATCTCTGAATACCTCTCATTTGTTTATATAACAGGTGTGATCATACAGCAGTTTATCCATTATATCAGCACACTAATCTCAACATCATCACTGTGGAATCACTGACCCACTTTGATCTTGGCTCATTCCCTAAAATCCACATAAACTGCGCTATGCGTTCGTGTGTATCCGAGATAGTACCTTAGCAGCTGGTCTGTCTGTGATCCCAGGAAGAGACTTTTGATCTCTAAACCTACCCACTGTGCAGTACCCTTTATTGCCTTAAGGTGTCGCTGATGACCAAACCTCTCCATAGGCAGCGACAGTTATTAGAATAATTTAATTAATGTAAACCTTGCCGACCTCCTCGTGTGTTAGATATTAAATTATGTAATGTAAATACCGTCACTCGGAGGGTCCCAACAGCAAAAATGTTTTATGTTTTATTTATTTTTCAACAGTTAAAAAAATAGTAACCTTTTATAAATTATATAAATGTCATCTATGTAAACTGTTCAACACATCTGTCAAATCACAGCAGAAATGTTCTAAAAACATTGTTGCGTTCAATGTTACACGGGCAGCGGGCAATGATCCGTTTTACACGTGAAGGGTGATAAATGTCTTCACAGGTCATAAACCTGGGAAAATGTATCCTGAGATCAATGATGGTTTATTCCTTTACGTGTTTCATTCATCTGTGTGTCCTTTTCATCTGCGTTAACTTTCCTCCGTTTTATTAACCTACAGTCTGTATAATAACAGTCAGTGTTAAATGTAATCACTATTTTTGTTTTGCGAATGAGCGTTTCCCCAGTTAAAGGCCGAAACATAACCTGAGAAGTAAAAAGGAAAAAAAAAAAAAAAAAAGCCAACTTACTGATGGAGGGAAAAATAATTAACTTTAACGAGGCACTGTCAAATCAATCGGAACAATACCCGGAAAGAAGAAAATTTGCATAAATGACGTTGGTTTTTAGGATTAAGCCTCAGTCTGACTAATTATACTAGGTATAGGTAATAATAAACAATCTAGGGCCTGATTTATTAAGGCACGCAAATCGAAAGTTATGTACGTTATTTTAAAAACGCACGTATCGGGTGTACGCACGTATCGGGTGTACGCACGTCCATATTCAACTAGAAGCGGATCTGAAGAGACGTCTGTTGCTGAATTCTGGTCTAGGTCCGCTCTGCTCTAACAGACAATACACTGCAGGATACGTCCAATGTGAAATATATAGAATGACAGAAAAAAACAAAAAACATACTCAATTATAGTCACGTGTTACTAAGATTGTCATTAATGAAAAAACATTAAAAAAAATCCTCCCCCCCCCCGCCCCAATCAGATATATTTATTAGGATGTTATTAATGTCTACTGTACATAAAATACATTGTTACAGTTGCTCCTGATACAAACACATGTTCTAGCAGCATACACAGCCGTCATCACTAGTAATCAGCACTTCTCTCTGCATGGTGCTCAGTGCTCGCCCCCCTCTGGGCTCTAGAGGGCGTAGGACCATAAAGGGCCAATTTTAATGCTTTAATTCATGGCTAAATGCACTATACACTTCCTGGATGTAGTAAGCAGCCTTATTGATACCATACTTACTGTTCTCTCTATTGATTCACTCATTTAACCTTCATGCTTAAAAACCATTTTAATGTTTCCACCTTCTAAACTCTTCACAACTTCTCACCGGTCTCCTCCGCCGGTGTCGCCTTCGTGCACAGACTCTCAGCGCTGTGGACGTGCGGTTACTGGGCATTTATCGGTGGAGTAAGAGGACGATGTACAAATATTAATATCTATGTCACATTTACTATCTGACGCTCTGCACATCTGTACGAAGAGACCTTGTTGTGTCCGGTTCATCTTTGTGAGATAATCTTGTATCAACGTTAAAGAAAACCGTAAGTTCTATTTATTTCCTGCAAAACTGGAGACGTTACAGTTCTCCCCAGTCACTAACGCTCTGACAAACCTGACAACTAGAGGTCAGCGCTGTAGTAAGATATATTTTATAATACAGAAATAAATACATTTAGAAGCTGGCAAGTCCTGTTTATCTAAATGTTTTTGAGTTTTTTTGATTGCCGCAATTTATCAAGCAAATCTCGCCGATACTCATCAGGGTTAACATACGCGGGCCAGTCTCTCAGGATAAGTGTGGGCCAACTAGCACAGATGTAACAGAACAAGTACCGCGCTGCGATACTTGTTAACTAGACTTCCCCACGTAAAGGCGCAGAGAAGCGGTCGCTGGCGAATCTCACCAGCCCTGCCGTCTCCAGCGGTTAAACAATTTTCTGCTGCCAGTGGGACTTTTTACGTTTTTTAATAAATCTTCCACTTAGTCCTTTTTTGGGTCTTGTGAGGCACGGAGACTGCAGTCGGACACACACGCGGTCTGATGGATATCTCCTTCCCATTTATCGCCAGTCCTTACTAACGTGATGGATCCTGTTTAGAAGTTGATTGTGATTGGCTGTTACTTTTTTGGTCTCCTACATTCTAGTATTTGTGGCCAATTAGATTTATCATGCCCATGGAAATTGCAGTGTGTATGAGCTACCATCAGACATGCTTGCACACCTGTGCGAAGGTGTCGGGCGGAGCTTATCCTCACCTGTTGTTGGCTGACCCGCTGCTTCAGTGTATTACACAGCAAGTACTCCCAGCGCTGCGTAATAATATCAGTCACTGCTTAATTATAGTTGTGGGTACAATACTGATTGAGAGAGAGAATATTGTATCACAGTTCCAGAAAAAAAAAGACATTGTCTATATAATGGAACAATAGCTGATCAGTAATTGTATTCATTTATAATGTAAACGGTTTCAGATTAGGGTTTAATATAAATATTTTAGGATTTTGTAAGTACTTTATTCTTTATCCCTGATCACAGCGGCTGTTTACGTCAGCAGCACATTTCAAAAACGTTTAAGCTATTTCTCCCTCTCTGAAACGGAGCCAAGTGCTACATTTACTCGTTGACTTAGTTCCTGAGCGGGGAACGTCCAGCTCTGTAATCTTCTCCCAGCCCCCCCCCCCCCGGGATGTTTGCAGAATCCCAGCATCCAGCCTGTAACAGAGGTGCCTTTAAAATGGGAAAAATGTAATCAAAGCCAATGCCAGCTATTTCTAGATATCCCCTTCCTGTCGTCCTCGGACCTCGCTGGGGCCGGTCGCTGATGTTACTCCTCACTTTACAGATCGGAATCAACATTATTTTTGGCAGCTATCTCTGGTTTTTCT
Source organism: Mixophyes fleayi (assembly GCF_038048845.1). Classification (NCBI taxonomy): domain Eukaryota; kingdom Metazoa; phylum Chordata; class Amphibia; order Anura; family Limnodynastidae; genus Mixophyes; species Mixophyes fleayi. Next base: position 128,490,226 of record NC_134410.1, on the reverse strand, counting down.
TGTTTGGCCCTTTGTGCTGACGCTCTGTTTTCCTTTTTGTTATGACTTAGTGAGATGTTTTGCTGGAAGTCGGCTAATTAATTCACTTATTCTGGCCAGGGGCAGTACCAACAGGGCGTGCAGAGGCCACGGATGGGCCATGCCTGTAATTATGTATCTAACCTTGTATCTGACCTTATATTTACTTTTAGGCTCCCTGCAGTGTACTTTAGTATAGGCTACTAACATTTTATGTGTTAGGGAAGATGTCAAGCCCTTATCTGTAATCTTTTGTTCTGCTAAGCTTCACTGTTCATCATAACTATGTTACACAAAAAGCAGCTTGCGTTAGGGCTTTGGGGTCCTTTTAGTTGTACCCCCCCCCCCCCCTCCCTTGTTTCTACAGCAAATCCCATTTTCGTTTGTAAAATTTACAATCTCTTCTGTTACCGGCTTGGTTGTGTTAATCGCTCAGAGATTAAATAAGATTCTTTCATCCCTGGGGAGATGGGATGCATCAGCCCAGCAAGAGCTGAAGATTACAAGCTGCAAAGTGGCCGACCGTTTAAAACATAGGTTATTTCCACCCCAACTGTTCTCGCTGAGCAACGCTGAGCCTGAGCTATAATCTTTCACTGACCTCCTGCTTTAGTGGTAAAAGTTACAGCAGCAATCCCACATAAACATTTTTTTCCTTTAAATAGCAAGTTTTAAGCCTGCAAGCATTCTTCTTAGCTGTCCTCCTATAAAGCATTATCTCTTTTTCAAAATCTCTCTGGTGGGGAGGCAGCTATGGCTGCTAGTGACACTCACAACTCTCACCTGGAACGCATTTGTGACTTCTCAGTGCTGTGTAGGGAGCCTCTGTGGTCATGTGGCAGAAGGGAAAGAAGGAGGAGAAACATTTTCTAGTGCACAGTGGGGTGTTTCAAAGCCTCTCTGCTAACTACATCATGTGCCATCTGACTGTGGTTGCCATGGCAGTCACATCATCATCATCAACATTTATTTATATAGTGCCAGCAAATTCCGTAGTGCTTTACAATTGGGAAAAAACATTAATAAGACAATACTGGGTAATACATACAGACAGAGAGGTAAGAGAACCCTGCTCGCAAGCTTACAATCTATAGGACACATGACAATGTGCAAACCGTGCAGCCTGAAGAAACAAACCAAGGCAAAATGGTAAATACTAACGTTTTTCTTTCTAAAATCACGGCTCATTTTTGCATGGGCTTTATGCTTTAAGCTGTGTCTGTGTCATATTGATGAATATTCAGGATCTTAGTGGGGCGTTCAGGAAATTTTAAAGGTTCTGGGACAGATAGCTTCTTATTGGGCTCAACGGTTTTATTTAAAGGGGAACTATAACATTCTTCTGGCGTTCCAAGCAAGACCTCAAATATCAACTCCCGTTTTTGGAGTCTACGGAGTGTTATAGGTTAGCCCTCAGTGTTTTTAGAAGTGTTCAAAGGTTGTGCAATCAGTGTCTTTCCTAATAGAACCTCTGCTGACCCCCAAAATCAGGGATGTTTTATTTTCTTACATGATTGAATCAAAATGGATTTATTCTGAAGTAGTTACCATTCATTAAAATAAAATGCTGCGTACTGTCAGATTCTACTAAAGCTTTTCTGAATAAAAAGCAGACAATTATGTAAGTATTCAGTCTCGTTTGCAGATACAGCATAATAAACAGTGGTTCCCACCTGCGTGTGGTTCAAGTGTTTAACATGATTTTAAAATAAATCCAACTGTATTTGAGAAGTCCCCGTAGTTGGCTAGTGCATGTCAGAATTATTGCTTCATCATGAAGATCAGAGAATACTCAAAGCAAATCTGAAGAAAAAGGTTATTGAAAAGCCTCAATCAGAAGGATAGAAGTAGATTTCAAAGACTTTTAGTATCTTTGGAGCACTGTCAAGTCTGCCATAAAGAAATCGAGAGTATATGTCGCTACTGCGAATTTGTCTAAAGCAAAATTGAGCATCTTCTCAAATTAGAGAGCAAACTGGATGACGAAGGATCTAGAAAAATCTTACAGGAAAACCTGCTGCTACTCTGTATACAATGAGTCTCATGCAGGCTGATGGGAGTGGTTTATGCAAATGAGGGCGGTCTGTATTTAGCGCCTCCTACAGGTGAATACTGAGCATAAAACTAGTGGACGCCGACTATAATGAAAGGAAATATTTTTATGCTTTATAATTTGCATTATTTTCTGTTACCCCTACCCCTTCTTACTATTATCGCTAATTTGTCGTTCCACTTTATCCCCATCGAACGTCTGTAAAAATAAAATACTTGGGCTGGGTTGTGGTGGACCGATGGTCGTAAGACATTTTTGCAAAGGGATGACCAAAATCCAGGTGAAACCGAGAGTCCATATTGGTTCCTGGCGAGGAGTCGGAGCGTAATCTCCGCAGTGTTTTGTTGTTGTAAGATCATGCGAGTCTGGATAATTGCCAGGCAGGATCCTGAATGGACTCAAATCTATGTACACACAGATATGGGAAAGTGAATCTATAATTATCGGGTGCAGTGGGAATACGTGGGGGCCGGGCGTCTGTGAGAGGAAGCTGTACATCACAGGGGGTCATCCTCATCATCCTCATCGGTTGTTTATAACATCCCAGTGTTTGGACAGGTACAGAACTTGTGTTTATAGAAAAAAATAAATATGGGAGCTTGTGAGCCGGGAAATCTGCAAATTCAAAAACCAGGAACCACAGTGATGTCGAAAATAATTTGGTTTATGTATATTGTAATTCATAAATGCATAATCTACAATATGGACATATTCGCTTAATTATTATGACACAATCCCCACAGTGAAGTCACTTTCCCTACGTGTCCCTTGGTGGTCTCTCATGGGTCTACTTAAGACGTCTCAAGATTACTTAAGGAACGGTATTGGGCAACATTTAATGAGTTAATATTATAAGGAGATTGTACTTACTCTGGTTTCACCGTTCACCAAACCCGCTGGGGTCACCGATGGTTATAATAGTCCAGAGCAATGAGAATTATCTACTTTACAAGGTTTAAATTGAGAGTGCATAGTGTCTGGATGCCATGGGTTACAATACATCTGTGCCCACGGTTTAATATTAAGTATGTCCCTAATGTGCCTGTAATAACCTCACAACTGCGCTAAGCGTTGTGTTTATCAGTTTTCCCTTTTGCGTCGTGAATCGTCCAATGCTGACCGCTGCGTTTCTCCCTCTCTGAGTGGACAGGCGTCAGAATGTTTTTCCTGGTGTTTGTGAAATGAGCGCACGATTTGTAGTTTATGATGTGACCGAGGCGCTCAACGCCAGTCCTCGAGCTACCAGCAAGTCATGTTTTCAGGATTTCTGTCTGTAGATGTCAAGCATTCATTGCAGTATCTGTCTCTCTCCTGTGATGTCATCGCCAGGCTGCTTTTAGATCATGTTTGCACAAATCTAACAGTTGCAGAATAGGTAACACCAAATACATAGCAATGTCTGTTACCTAGAACAATGAAACTAAACGGTATTACTCCACAGCAGGTCAGGCGGTGATGTTTCTCTTATACTAAAGCTCAGTTACTTTGTTGTATTGTCTAATATGTAAGTTTTGGAATAATGGACATAATGTAACAACTCATTTAAAGTGTCTCTGAGTCCTGTTAACTAAGCTACTCTCTGCGTTTTCTTTGCGTTCTAGTAGCGGAGGGGTTAAAAGACTTTAATGTGACCCTCGTCCCCCCCCCCCCCTTATTTTTCTTTCGCTTTCAGAATTGCCCCCTCTTAACAAAGCTGCATCTTCCCCAGACAAACAGGGGCTTGTTCCTAACATAGCAGCAGCCAATTACAGAGGAGTGAAGGGTAATTACAGGGAGCTGCTTTCCTTACTAAATAAAAACTCAGAGTACAGAGGGAATATTTCAGGAGTGATCTCATCCCCAAGTCTAGTTGGGAGTTATATTACAGAACACTAATTATCATAACTAGAGACCTTCTCGTAGTGACCCGCAGGGGATTTGTTACTGTGCGAAAACTTCAATAATTGGATCGTATCCTTCATTACAAAGGTCAATGTTAGACCGGTCCTGATATCAGAACGTATAGTTTGTTTGCATAAAATATAATAACTGTCACACAGGTGAATTAAACAGGTATTTATGAGTAATTGTAACGCATGGAATAAATGCCAGAGGAAAATGTGGATTATGGTGAGACCTTATCCATTAACCCTGTGATGCTGAGATGCCCCTAGTCTCAGTCCTATATATATATCTCTCAAAATACAAAAAGACAGGGGCGCCACACATAGTGTAATAATATTTTTTCAAGTGGTAATAGAAATCCATGTAGTGCTCGTACCAAATATATATTTCAATAAAGCTTATCTGATGCACGTAGTGATATATATATATATAATTATACTTACACACGTTCATTAGACCTGTTCTTGCAGATTGCATGCACTGAACCGTGTCTAGGTAAGGAAGCCTCTGGCTGTCATAATGGAACAAGTCACCTGGATCCTCACTATATAAATACTGTACCAGTTCTCATCGTCCCTATCACAGCGTAACCTTTAAAAACTCGGATGCAGGCAGCCAACCCTGAGGGGCAGCGGCTCCTGCGCTTCCCGCTCGCAGATCCACGTGCGCAGTATATAAAGGGACACTGAACCTGGAATAAAAGATGCATTTACCAACAGACCTCTAGTAATAATCACAGTTCTCTGTGTTGAAGTTTCCATACCTTGACAGAATTTAAAATCTGTGTCACTCTTTGTAACTTTACTTGACTGTAAATTTTTTGTTTTAGTTTTTTATTGTAGTGATAAAAAAAAATGTTTATTGGTACAATTTTTAAAAAAAATGATAATGGCCCAGAGCATTAAGGGTTAACTTAGCGCTTCAGCAGACCGCTAACTGCAGAAATGCGCGTACGTAGAAAGCAAAAAAAAAAAAGATTATCTTCTCTGCACTTATGAAGAGGGAGAAATATATATATATAAATTTTCTATAGCTCTTAAAATGACGGTAATTTAAAATCTATATATTTAGTGGGTTTGTGAATACTGTATAAGGGAATGGCGTATTAGAGCCAATAGTCCACCCGCGTCTCTCCTGTGTTGGTGGAACTACAAGTCCCAGGTTAATACAGTTTTAATGGATGTATTTGTTTTTATTGAACTATTCATGTAACTTGGAGGGAATGTGTGTAAGCCTGTGATCACGGTGGTCTGTCTCATTACAATTGTATGTTCTGGACAGTTAGCCGAATACCTTGGCTTAGTATTATCCTGCAAAACTATCAGACACCCGGCTTCCAGGACGACAGCCAAGGGCTTTATCAGTGGGATTGAGGGGGAAAAAAAAATATCCTATTTTATGTTTACAATGAATCTAAGATCCGGCTTAACCCGGCCAGACCCCCACAATGGTGCGATAGCTGTAAACTGTGGTGTTTAGCCACAATCCCCCCGAGATGGGATCCGTCAATCAGTCTCTGGTCCAATTATCTGATCTTCCCGACAGCGACCTGTGGACAGAGCTGCTTCTCAGTCTTCTGAAAACGACTTTGCCGGCTGGGTTTTATTTTAATGTTTTTTCTTAGTTGAATTTCCCGTTTCATTTGGATTAAGTAAATTTATTTTATTTTTATGCCATGATTCTACGTTTTCAGATATTTGGAGGGTGATTTGTTGAGCTCTCTTCCTCTTCTATTCTAATCCGTTCTGCCAAAGACAAAATTGTTGTTATCTTGACTATGTAGACTTTGGGAGACGCAGTGCGACACTCTGCCGGCTACCTGGGTCATTTAATACGTATTATCTGTGTGAGTTTATGGCTCAGGACCCAACCTGATCAGGACTGGTGGATGATGACCACGGTCTGGCTGGATACGGTCATTGTCCATCTGACTAATTGCGCCCGCAGGTTTCGGTTATTCACCGGCATCAGAGGCGGAACTAGTGAGCTGTGGGCGCCGGTGCGGTGAGAAGGGAACCAGGGCCCCTGACCCTCTACATCTGCTATGCAGTGGGCCCTGTTATCTCCATGGGCCCCGGTGCACGACCCCTGCCGCTACAGTGGTAGTTCCGCCACTGGCCAGCATCTTAAAACAGATGAACAAGATGAAGAGATTGGAAACCCCTCCTAGACAAATCGGCCAATTATACAATCTTGTGTCTCGTGATCCCTTCACATCCAGTTACATGACTCCCTCTTCGTCAGCTAATGCCCGTTACTTCAGTCTTACTTGGTTGGTGAATACCGGATTTAAAGACCACGTACACCCATTGTTGGACTAACTGACATGCAGTGCATTGCTATTTCAGCTTGTCGATGCTTCTTAGCATCCCTTTTTCCATTTTTCTTTGACATAAGACTCACTGTTGGACACAAAGCCCCAAGTTGTGTCCGTAGCTGCTGTCACGAAGGAGACAAAGGAGGAACAAAGATGGCTACAGCAATGAGCTGTCTAGGTCCAGCGTCTGAACGAGCTCGCGGGGCAGCACGGTGGCTCAGTGGCTAGCACTTCTGCCTCACAGCGCTGGGGTTCAATTCCCAACCATGGCCTTATCTGTGTGGAGTTTGAATGTTCTCCCTGTGTTTGCGTGGGTTTCCTCCCGGGTGCTCCGGTTTCCTCCCACACTCCAAAAACATACTGGTAGGTTAATTGACTCCTATCAAAATTGACCCTAGTCTATCTCTCTGTATGTCTGTGTGTGCATGTTAGGAAATTTAGATTGTAAGCTTCAATGGGGCAGGGACTGATGTGAATGAGTTCTCTGTACAGCGCTGCGGAATTGGTGGCGCTATATAAATAAATGGTGATGATGATGATCCAGAAGATCGTCGAAACAACCCTGTCCTTGGTGAGTTCTCTGCAAAACCATGTAACCTCCCACTGCCTTCACACGTTTATATATTTTATATTTCTGAAAAGATCAATTATTGAGGAGGTAGAGAACAGAACTATTTTAAAGTGCAGCCATCACTAATTGCAGTCTGCAGTTCCGTGCCATCTCTTTGGCGGTATAATTCATATTTTATACCATATTGAAGAAAAAGAAGATTCCCTCGTATAACCTGCTTGTTCTTCCCTGGAGATGTCTGAGGAATTGTGATCTCTGTTTATCTAACTACACAACCTCCGAACGCTCACTCTTACAACAGAACATCTTCAGATCTCTCTCTAGACTGTAATTGGCAGTTACAGCTGACAGACTGGATGTTTTGTGATCAATCATCGCCGGTTATTTGGACATGAAACTCGTGGTTTACAGAGTTTTATAAATGACAGACATCATATACCAGAGCAGATTACCTCTCGCACAGTTTTCCGACTGCATTTATAGCTGGGAAATTCTACTTGTAATGTTCATTTTAGATTAATATTTCATGGTTGTTGAGATGCATTCGTCAAAATACCGAGATCTGAGGTTTTCTCACTAAAATCAGAATTTGTATCTAGTAAACTGGGGTCAGAACATGAAACACTATTTGCATACAGAAGAATAATTCAGGTAATGTCATATAATGTAATAATTCATGATAATTCCAGAGGGACGGGTAAGAGGTTCTATATTTGTATTTCCTTTGTGGTGCATTCATTGGCATGATAAACTCTGTAAAAGATGGGGATCATTGATCCCTCCGACAGATGGATTTTTGCATATACCAGTCGGATAACAAGGCATGTACATTACATGCACTGTGCTGTCAAACAAGCCACAGAACGCACCCGTGTGTCTGAAACTGTCAACAGTGACAATCGAAAGTTTATTGATGATTAGTGGCCAATCTCTTGAAATAATCTGTACTGCTGTGAGCATTCTGATCTGACTGGTTGTTGTTCTATCTCCACCCACTTCAAAACTCTGGACAGAGAGGCGTTAAGGGGTACATTTATCAAATACACCCCAAATCTCTCTTGTGGCCTGAGAACTCCAAAAACTGAGCATATTTGGATCGATGTTTGGCCAGCGTGTACATAGGTAAATATAAATGGTGCCCTCCTCTTCATTTATGAAATAGTGCCAAGTCAGTGACTAATGGCAAGCGACAGACATTCATCGAATTAAGGCAGTGTGCGAAGAGCAACTTAGGAATGCTTTTCTGAGTGAACAGCTCTTTTAAATATGGTGAATGCAAGACATTACATTTCACCACTGTCTACTACATATGGCTGTCTGTTAACTAATATATATAACATTCAGTCACGTTGCTACAGACTGGCGGATGTGAGAGGATAAACGTTTAAGAAAATGTTTCCAAGAAGACGACAGTAAATGTTCCCATTAGTAAATAAATCATATACTGTGATTAAAAGTAGATTTGCTTTCTGATGGCGTTGCTTCATGTTTATAATAAAGAGTTATAATGGTGCTCTGCTTCGGTCCCCTGGGGGAAGGGGGGGCTCACAATGTACTGCCGGACTCCATTGATATTCATCATTTGTATAAATCATACAGAGGTCTTCTTGGGCACGTCTGGGGCTCGTCCTGATCTCAGCAGAGCGTCTCCATTATCTGGAGAGTGTGAGACGATCAGGCCGCTCTCGGTGCAGCGCTGCCATCGCGGGGAGAGGTTTTGTAGACTAATGAAGTATTGATACCCCGCGGTCAGCTGGAAGCGGGGGGGGGGCCAGTGTCACTTCAAAGGTTTCCCCTTCTCTTTTCTCCGTCTCTGTTCCTCCTCTTACCCTCCCAGCCGCACTCTTTGCCAGAAATCAATATACATATTGGATGCTTCCTCGCAGCCAGCTGCCGAATCCATTTAATCCATCCTCACTCTGCGTCCTTCATTGCCGTAGTGAGCACAATGAGATCTTTAACCCTGTCCTTGCTGTGACAAGAGGACGGGCGGGTATTGAGTTTTACTGGCTGAGATTTCACCCCCTGTATGCCGAGAGGTGATATTCAGCAGAGGCAGCTGCCAGTGGAACCTTTTAAATGGTTTCCCAACCTTCAGACCCCTTCAACTTACTGATTTGCTCAAACCCTCCTGTGACTTTTACTAAGTACATTACTTTATCTTCCTGGCGTCCTGTCGGTGGTTTTATCAGACACAGTTGTGTGTTTGTTTCCTTTGTGTACAACACAAAGCTGCTGTCAGGATCACAGTGTACACAGCGTGGGGAGCACAACCCAGCTGTGTCTCGTCCAAGGGCAGCGCAGCGACTCTGCCTGATGATATAGAAGCATTTCTGCAAGGTATCGGTGGAAGCCAGCGAGCCGAGTGTTTAAAGTTTTAGTAAATGTTGCAGACGGACGTGTAAAGTTATCTGAGAGGGAAATAGATTTTTCTAGGTAGATGTTTTTGGATGGCAGGGTTACACAGAGCTAAATCTGACCAGCGTGGCATTTGTATGGTCTCCCCTGGGTGCTCTGGTTCTCTCCCACAATCCCAAAATATACTCTGCAGTTAATTGGCTTTTAACTAAATTGCCTCTAATCTGTGTGTGTATTTGTGGTTGGGAAATTATACTGAGGCGGAGACTGGTGTAAATAAATATTCTTTGTACAGCACTGCATAATATGTTGGTGCCATATGAATTAAAGGGGATAATACTTTTAGCATGTTCTATTTACTCTCTCTGTCATGCTCTCACTCTCCTTGACTCACTCTCTCCTCTCTCCCCCTCTCTCTCCTCTCTCTCTATCCCCTCCTGTCTCTCTCCTCTCTCTCTTCCTCTCTCGCTCTCTACCCCTCTCCTCTCTCTCTATCCCCTCCTGTCTCTCTCCTCTCTCTCTTCCTCTCTCGCTCTCTACCCCTCTCCTCTCTCTCTATCCCCTCCTGTCTCTCTCCCTCTCCCCTCTTGTCTATCTCTCTCTCTATCCCCTCCTGCCTCTCTCTCTCTCATGCACTCTCTTTCGCCTTCGCTCACTCACTCTCTTCCTTGCTGTCTTTCTCTCTCACACTCTCTGAAATTCTCTGCCTCCCTTCCACTTTTCTTTGTCTTCCTGTCTCTTGGTTTCCCCCTCGTGTTTCTCTCTCTCGTCCACGTCCAGGATTCCCATGGCTGTATATATTTATTAACATTTACTTATATAGCACCAGCATACTCCATAGCGCTTTACAATTGGGCTCAAACACTGTAATTAAAAAATTATTTTTGGGTTGTTGTTGTGGTTCTTGTTGTTGTTGTTGACCACAGTTACGATCTTCTCTTGTATTTCACTCCATAAAGACACCAGAGCATAAAGCGGAATCATTTGTTAAAGTAATAATTTCCCCCCGGAGGCCGGTAGCCCGCCCTGGATGTACGATACCGGTGTAGCTTTACAGTCCTCATTAATTGCGGCTGGAGAATGTCTCTGGATCTGTGTGTAATGCGACTGTGGATCTACATGTAATGCATCACGCTGGGATGGTCTCCGCTCAGCCAGATGCTCATCTAGTGGTTCTCTCATCTGTAAAGCCATCAGCAATGATCAGAGAGCTTTAACCTTATTACCCTGAGACATGGAAGCACTTGTTGTCTCCATACGTGTGTAACGGATGCGGAACGTGACGCGTGAGAGACGCCCCTTCGGGGCCAACGGTTTTACCTCCAAGGTCAGGAAAATGAACCTTCTGCAAGAACTCAGTTGCTGAATTATAACAAACGAAGAAAGTTCATGTTTCTTTGAGAGGGTTGTACTCTATTGACCGCGCTGAAAACAAAGATAATTATATAGTGGCTACAAATTAGCATTATGTATAAATTTCTGGCGGATTTCGTGATTTGTTGAAAAGAGGAAAAAAAGTCTGCTGTCCGTGGAGTGGAACCTTCAGACGACTTTCTCTGCTCAGGGGCATTGACCTGCTCGGAAAGCTTCTACACCTGGCAGGACTCTACCGGCTGCGGTAATTGCCCCTAAATCTTACGGTTGGACCGGTGTGTTATCCAGTCCCAATAATGCAGCTAGCCGGTTGTGACTTATCCCAAGGTAATGAAAATGAACATTTGTCGAACATTTTTTAAAAAAAATGCAGAAAGCTCGTCGCGAAGAGGCAGCAATGTGGTTGGCAAAAGTTGCACAGAAAGCAGAAAATAAAGTTGTCCAAAGGCGGACCTCCCCTTGCATATTTAAAGTTAACCATCATCATCATTTATTTATATAGCGCCACTAATTCTGCAGCGTTGTACAGAGAACTCACTCACCTCAGTCCCTGCCACATTGGGGCTTACAGTCTAAATTTCCTAACACACACACACACACACACACACACACGATTATTTTCTTCTAAATGTTTCCCTGTTGGTTTGCAGCCGGCTTTGTACTGCAGAGGTTCTATAACAGTCTGTTAATTCGTACTCTTATAATTAACAGGTGTCGGCCCTGAAACCACTAACCATTTAGTGGGTGATACTTGTGACATCACTGCAGTTGAAACAGGAGTAACTGATCTTATAACTGATAATATCTTAAAAATCTATAAATTTTTATAAACTAGACTGAACGTATTTGCACTCTTTAGGCCTGTTCCTCGGGACACAACCTGCACACAACTTGTGTTTCAAAAACGGACGCGGAACTTGAGTGGATTTCCGACCGTATTCAAATATAAGCGGATCTCAGCACGTGTTACCATTTGAATCTGGGTATAAATGCGCTCTACTAAACGTTACTTTCTGTATGTACACAGAAGTGACTGCAGGATACGCAGGTGAATTTGCGCAAAATAAAATATCAGAATGCATGCACAAAACATATTTTATTAAACTAACTTATATTACTATAATCATTAATATAATATTTGTACTTTTTTTTTTAACAATAAATACATGAAACAGAATGTTCTTAATGCGTATTGTACATACAATGCGTTTCTAGAGTGTCTTACTTGTATACACTTGTTCTATGCTCTCTAGTGGCACACATACGTGCAGTTTATAATACAAAGACTGTGCTGTGACAATCATCACTATCAGTCGGCCCTTAGACCTGCCACGTAGCTGGTTCAAATGTTGTCGACCACCTCTACACTGGCACGCCCTTACCGTACAGTGCCCGCTCCTTCTCTCCTCCGTTCTGCCGTTCAGTCGTAGGCAGCCATAAGTATCGTTCGTAATCTGGCACTAATTGCATGCAATTACGTTCATTCCGTTCCTGAGCTATTTCACGCAGGTGGCTCAGTGGTTAGCACTTCTGCCTCACAGCACTGAGGTCATGAGTTCAATTCCCAACCATGGCCTTATCTGTGTGGAGTTTGTATGTTCTCCCTGTGTTTGCGTGGGTTTCCTCCGGGTGCTCCGGTTACCTCCCACACTCCAAAAACATACTAGTAGGTTAATTGGCTGCTATCAAAATTGAGCCTAGTCTGTCTGTGTATGTATGTGTGTTAGGAAATTTAGACTGTAAGCCCCAATCGGGCAGGGACTGATGTGAATGAGTTCTCTGTACAGCGCTGCGGAATCAGTGGCGCTATATAAATAAGTGATGATACGGCGCACAAAGGGACTTGCACCCGAAGATGAATCGAGTCCTTTGTGACTTACAGTTAACTGTACCAAGGATTTCCTGTTAAACGAGTTCAGTTTGTGAGACCGAAACCCTCATCTTTAATGTCTCTCTGCGTGGGGGGGGGATCTTTTTATCTCCCACAACTTGTGTTTTGCAATTGAAGTGTTGAGTAATAAAGTCTGAGGAGTCCTCATGTATAATGTATACCCACCTCGCCCCAGAGGTCGGCCACCCTCAGCCCTGAGATGTTTGTCTTCCAAGACACCCAGCTAAGAAGCTGCCTTTGATGTGATCTCTCTTCTTGATAATAGATGAGCTTTCATCCTGGTATTTATTCCAGTGCTCAGCAACGAGGGCTCGGAAATCCTAAATGATGACTTAATCGGGCGCAACAGATGGATAGAAAGGGGATTAATGTTTATTTTTCATCTGTGTTACATTGATTCCTATCACTGCTGTGTCGGTTATAGATACAACTTGACACTGTTACAGGGTGGATAGAAGGAAGTGTTACATTGTGTCTACGCAGGTGTATAACACAAGAACACCCATCACTAAACCTTAAAGTATCGTCAAGTAACTAATTAGTTCAAACTAAAGATTCCCTGCAGTCTTGTTGTTGTTACACTAATTGTACGTCTAGAATGATGATATCTAAAAATGAACTTTGACTCTAAATCTACATATTCTCACTATCCTCGGATTTCATTTTTCTTTTTTGCTTAATGAGCTCGTTAGCGGTGTTGGCGCACAATAATTAATGAGCGTTTCCCACCCACCACGGATTAATGTGCTGATGAGGCGCGATGGAGGTGTTGGTGGAAGACCAGCAGTGAGCTGAGTGTGTAATGTCCTGCAATCTATTATCTCTGCCAGATGTAAATAAAAATATATATAGCCTGTTTGTTTTCTGTAACCCCTCCATATCCAGCTTCTGCACAGGGCAGAGTATGGTGGGCACACAGTTTGATTACGAGGTTGTTATGGTGAGCACCGGACAATGGTGGTATAAGTATATTATACTGAGTATGGGTGAGCTTATTCATGGTCACAGTCCTGCGCCAACGACACTATTAACTTTTCCATCATATTATGGCCTGTTGTCTATCCCTCTACCGTGTACAAAAAAGTGGTCCTCCATACTGAAGGTTGACTGTATTGCACTAGGAATCGGCCACTTCCCTTGATATATCTATGAGGTCACTGGCTCCTAGTGAAGGGATAGGTTGCATTCTCAGTGATATCACTGGTTTCTAGTGAAGGGATAGGCTGCATTCTGAGTGATGTCACTGGTTCCTAGTGATGTGATTGGCTGCACTCTCAGTGATGTCACTGGCTCCTGATGATGTGATTGGCTGCATTCTTATGAATATTTATTTAACTCTACAATGCCATCACTGTGCTTAGGTGACATGGGCAATTTATTGTCCCATTTAATAATTTGTACACATTGGTTTTCTTCATTAAAACTTTATTTTCACCATAACAGGTTGATGTACACAGGTTACCAATTAAACAATAGAATATTAATAATTAAGCATTGTTGTGTCCTTCCTAATGAACCTGATGTTATATAGCTCTTGTACCGTGTCCTTAGACCTTCTCTATCCACTCAATAAGTAGCCGGTTAATGGATTATAGTTGGACAGTTAGGTTCCCAATGTCGTCTTATGTACATTGTGTGGGGTTTGTGTCTCACTGGTCTGGTTGTGTTTATTGTAAATCTTGGTTAGTGTTTCCCCCTGCACAGAACTCCGCTTCCTGCAGTGAGGTCCGGCTGTGTGACTGTAGGATCCATGTAATTATGGACTGAAATTAAGAGTCTCGTAAATCTCTACAGACCTAGAATCATTGGGGTGGAGAACACTATGATATATTTAGTTTGTTTTTTATGGATCTCTATCTTCTTACTGACAGGCAGCAAATAGATTATTATTATTATTTTGTTTTATTTACTGTTAGCGAATTTACTGACAGCTGGTGACTTCGGCCTCTGGGCCCGGAGATAATGGGGCTGAGTGTGTTTGTGTCCGATCTCAGCTGACCGTGGCTCATCCAATCAGCTGACACCCAACGAAGCGACGGTCCATGGAAGAATAGGAAAATGTTCTTTAAAATGAGAATAATAGAACAACTTTACACCATATTCTGTTTTTAAGTATCATCATCATCACCATTTATTTATATAGTGCCAGTGATTCTGCAGCGCTGTATTTGGGGGGAGGTGGCACTTGGATTAGTTGGAGGGGTCTGAACCAGATAAAAAGTGATTGCAGACTGGTATTATCTATTATTGATCTGACCTTTCCATGATGTGATTCTCCGTCTCACCTCTCTCCTCGCTCCATACTTACACTCTCTCTGTTTTTATCTTTCAGGTGATCTCTGCGTTGTCCAAACTCTCCTATGAGGTCATTGCACAGAACAAGGGAATCCGGTAATCCTCTTTTTATCTTAAATATCACTGTTTAATGTTGTCAGATTTCATTGTCACGGACTGAATTATCTCCAGTGACTGCATTTTACTGAAAAATTAACTACTTTTTCTACCCTACTGATTGTACGTAAAGTTGTTTATCATTGTTCCCAATATGTATAATAAGCAGAAATATTGATTCTGTCAATTATTTATTTGTTTAAGAGCAGAAATAAGGATTAACTCGAGTGAACGCCCATTAGGGCTGCAGTATGTCGTTTGTAGCTTGCTGTATACAGACTATAATAGGACGACTAAGGCAGCTGTATTAGGCACCAAGTTTTGGAGGTAGGAAAATAAAGGTATAGGTCATTGTACGGCCTCTTCTAGAATACTGTGTACAGTTCTGGAGGCCGTATCTCCAGAAGGATATAAATACATTACAGACTGTACAAAGAAGGGCAACAAACATGGTGCATGGCCTACAGCACAAAACTTACCCGGAAAGACTAAAAGATCTTATTATGTATGTATAGTTTTTAGCAGAGAAGGGAACGGGGGACATGATAGAAACTTTCATATATATCAAGGGTTATAACAAGGTACAGGAGGGAAACATTCTACAAAGGAAGAGAAGTATTAGAACACGAGGACATGAACTGACACTGGGGGAAGTAGGTTCAGAGGAAACTACTTCACAGAAAGGGTAGTGGGTAAGTGGAATAGCCTCCCGTCAGAGGTGGTAGAGGATAATACAGTACAGCAATTTAAACATGCTTGGGATAGACATAAGGATATTCTTATAAAGAACTAAGGATCAAACAGGGTTTGAGGTTACCATAGGTGTAAATATGCACAGACTAGATGGGCCAAGCGGTTCTTATCTGCCGTCATATGTTTCTATGAAGGTAGTTTAAAATATGCCAATTTTCTTGATGCAAAAGTCTAAATTATTGGTATCTACTTTGTTGGTAAATGTAATAATGATTGAAAATGACAACATTTGTATTTTGAAGTTAACAGAACTCCTTAATGAATGTTTATGGTGGTTTGTTCAAGGGGGGTGTAAAGTTTCGTCCCCCCTGTGATCTGAACGTATTCTGTCTTCTGCCTGAATTTACGTTCATCATACAGAAGATATAAGGACATGTGCTGGACTCTTGTAGTGACTCTGTGGAAACGCTACAACCGTCACTCCCAGATCCATAAAACCAGAGAACAGAACAACCTTTTCTCTCCTCCCACCCTCCTCGACCAGGTGAAGAGGCTTCGTAATGTCCCCTGGACCTTCCGAGTCATCTCCCCATGTCTAGAGTCACGTTGTGCACTCTGGGATTATATTATTCTCCATCTTTACATTGTCTACCAACCAAGCAGCTTGCCATCTGTAATCCTCTTTAACGCTTTAGAACTGAAGCGTTGTATATAGGACGTCACTGTGTGTGGTTCAGTCCTCGTTCTGCTCCCACAAGTCAATGTCAGACGTGACGTCTCCCAAACGCAGACCGCGCCCGTCTGTTTACACATTGGTGTCTGGCACCTAATCCGCAGCGATGCTGATGAGGACCTCTCCGTCCTTATTACTGAGCAGAGCTGTAGTTATTTGTGTTGAACCTTTATAACTATTGGGAACCTGCACAGACACGAACAACAAAATGTATTTATCCTGCGATGTCATCTTCCATTTAGCCTCCGATAAGAAATAGAATCCAACAGGGTAAAAGCTCTTTCTGCCCTATTGCAGGGTTATCAGTGCAGAGCCACCTACTCAGGATTACCTCTAATCCCATTACGTTCTGGCTCGTGTACCCAAAGTGCCGTCAGTGCAAACAAAATGTCCTTATGTCTCGTCCAAATTTCTTCATCAATCGCTGTCTTTCAGCATCACTTTTACTCACAGGAACATTTGATGATCCAAAGAACAACAATCTACAGAATCGGATATTCAGTTTTACGTCACCCGATTCTTCCCTGTGATGTATATAAAACTGGGATAATGGCAACTGGAAATATAGTTTCAACTTTTGATTCTGTGCAAATTAATTTACTAACGACCAACTCTTGTTTTCTCAAGCGTTGCGGATAACAGCGTCTTACCGTCGCCAATCGCCTCCCTCCGTCACTCCAAGAAGGAAATGAACCTGACTCTGTGCCCGCCCGCATCCGTGATGCTCTGCACATTAATATGGGAACAGAGCAATGCTCTGCACAAAACAATTTGCACATTTTAGGCAGAGAAAACTTGTCCCTGATGTGATGATTACAGCACGATACATCTTTGGTAAATATGCTCTTCCGCTCTCATCACTTTCTCCCATTCCCAGTTACAGGACTTTTTTCGGGCTGCACAATAAGACTTTCCTCTAGTCTTCAAACCTTCAAGCGTTCTCTGAAAACCCACCTCTTCAGGCAAGCTTATAATATTCCTCAACCAGCATCTTAATCTCCCTAGGTTACCCTATTACCACCCTCTACACAGCTAACACAAGACAACAACCCTCTGATCAACATTGCCACACACACAGCCCACTCAGTACATTTACCTTTGCATTCTAGCTGGTCCATTGTGCAATATGATGTAGCACATGACCTTGTGTTTCAAACTCCCATTGTCCTATAGATTGTAAGCTTGTGAGCAGGGTTCTCTTACCTCTCTGTCTGTATGTATTACCCAGTATTGTTTTATTAATGTTTGTGTCACGAGCCGCGGCGGTACTCACAGCCGCCGCGGCTCGCTTCCCATGTGCCCCAGCATCCCGGCCGTCACCTTGACGACCGGGACGTCATTTCCTCCTCCTGTCCGGCCGTCACCAGGGCAATGGCCGGACGCTAGTTCATTAGCGCTGCGTCCCGGCGGTGCTGGTAGCCGGGCGCATGCGCATTAATAGCCAGTCTATAGGGCTGATTATCAGGCATTAGCCTGCAACTGGGTAGCTCAGGGACAAGCCCTGATTGGCCCTGCTGGATACTTGTAATTACTCTGCAGGAGTGTCTTCCACTGCCGATTGGTCCTTGTCTGTATTTAAGGCAATGAGGTCTGCTGCCTCATTGCCGGTTATAGCTTCTGTGCTCCAGTCTGCTGACCTGCTAGTTCCTGATCCTGTATCCTGATATCTCTATTTGACTCCCCGTGTATGACCCTTGGCTTGAATTGGACTTCGCTTGTGTTTCCTGTGACCCTGATCCCGAACCTGTCTACCCGTTCTGCTATCTGCCTGTGACCCCTGACCTCAGCTTTTCCATCGATACTGTTGTCTGCTGCCGGCCTTGACCTCTGCGTGGACCTGACTCTTCTTGCCTGGGTTCTCCCCAGCCGGTACGCACTTCACGACCCTCTGCCAGTCTGCGGCCCAGTCTGTCCTCACCATCAGGGGCTCCAGTGAACACCTGACTGGCAGAGTAGATTCCGGGTTGTGTTGTGCCGGTTGGAGGGGTTCCTAACAGTATGTTTCCAATTGTAAAGCACTACGGAATTTGTTGGCGCTATATAAATTAATGATGATGATATGACTTCTAGGGGTTTACTTTAGTTATTTATTTTTTGCAACAAGCACCAGTTACACTTGCCCCCATACCTGTAGATCTGTGCTCCAAAAATTGCCTCCCACCCCCTGGTCACATGACGGATGGTGACCATTGAACAAACCATCTGATTCCAGCAAATTGTTGTCATCCCAGTACCTGCGCCCCGGTATCTCCTACGTGTGTGGGGTCATTGAGAGTTTACATACCTGCGGTCTAGAGGCTGCATCTCCGTTCTCCTTTCCATGTGTTACGTGTGGAACCCCTCGAGCGGAACACAAGTTAACTGGATTTGAGTTACCAGTTCCCGCATTGTTTCAGGTCACAAGTTTCCGAAAGTAAGTTCGAGAGTAGACGTGACTGATCACAGCAGTGGTAATTACCCGTGACACACTTCCAAGCGTATAAAGCAAACTGCGCCGTTCTGTGCGTCCTGTAACCTGGAGGGACCTTGTCTCATTAATATGGGTCACTGTTTCCCCGTCTGTTGCCCTGTTCTTTATCAAACATTAAATTCACCTTGTCTGCAACGTGCACGTTGTTCAGGCTGCATTATAAGATTAGTTGTTATTTCATAGACCATAAGCTTGTTTTTATCAAACCAGGATTGTGTAATTGCACAGGACAGCCTGAAGGTTTATGGGTAATTAGTGCCGTGTACCCAGCAGCCCGCAGAGAAGTCATCGCAGGGAATGGTCTGATGGTGATATCACAGTTGGACTGTCCCTGGCTGACCGCTGGAGAACCCACCTGGTGGGGGCTTGGGCCACGTTCTTCTCTATCCCCCCCGAGTCAAAAGGCCCCTTGTAAGGATAATGGTCGTCTTGTTCCCCTTCGCCAAAGCTGTCAGCCCCGACCCCGGAGCTTAATGGTCCCCTAGGGGGTAAGTGTCTTCTGGCATACCTCCCTCACAGGGCTAGGGTAGGCCTCTTACTACCTGAGTTTGGCCAATGCTCCTCTTAGGGAACTGGATCTTCAGATCTCACCATAAGGAGGCAGGTTCCGAAAAACTCGGGGAGAGGGGTTTTCCCGTAAGGGCCTCGCCCAAATGCCTTGGTACATGTCTCAAAAAAAAAACCAACAAGAAAAACCAGACAAACAAAAAAGTGCATAGTGCTATGTGTTAATAAACCAAATATTATCTCATAGATGTACCGTGTGGTGAGGAGGATGTCAGCCCTGGGAGAGAGCGTAACACCGATATTTATTCAGTTGTATATGGACAATGCTGATGACATTCAGAATATTTCCCATTGTCCCCTCTTATGCCTCCTATTCATCACAGACTTTTAGATTTTTTCAACAAGTCTTTTGCTCTCAGGAAACCTCTTTAGGGCTGATATATATATATATATATATATATATATATATATATATATATATATATATATATATATATATAATTACTGTG
This sequence comes from Mixophyes fleayi, assembly GCF_038048845.1. Lineage (NCBI taxonomy): Eukaryota > Metazoa > Chordata > Amphibia > Anura > Limnodynastidae > Mixophyes > Mixophyes fleayi. The sequence continues at coordinate 128,470,457 of NC_134410.1, read as the reverse complement.
TCTGTGTTAGGGAAAGTAGATTGTAAGCTCCAACGTACCAGACTAATAACCTCTGATAGTACAGCACTCCCGATATGTCAGTGCTGTATACATAAGAGGAGAGTGATAATAGCCTCCTTTCCCATTTACATCTTATTTTATTCTCCATCACTACATGACCTCTAATAATCCGTCCATTATATCTCTCTCTTTTTCACACCCCGATCTCACCCCACATTTCTTGTTTTTACACGTTGTCCGTTTTCCTCAGTCTCCACCAATTTGTCTCTCACTCGCTGTCCGTACTTTGCGTCCGTTCCCTTCTCCTCCAGACACTTGTGGCAACACCTGCGATTTTCACAGATAACAGGGCGAGATACGAAGATGTCACCGTATGTCTCTCCACTGACCTAAATACTCAGCTCTGGGTGATTAGTGTCCTGGTGGCTGATTTTAGAAGTTATTGCCCCCAGGCACGTTACAGGACCCCTCATAAGAAGGCTGCTCGGTTAGGGAAACACTGAATTACTATGTACTAACATGCCTTGTATAATTCCTCATACTTGGCCGGGATACTAGATGGCTCTCTAGTATGCAATGCCTGGTAAATGCAAAATCTGAGGCCCGTAGTCCCTTTTATTTAGCTGACCACAGTTGTAATTATCCAAAGAAGGAATTAAAGTACACACACCTGTTACCTACACAAACTGCAGGCAGCCATTTTGTGGGCGGGGCCATTATTATGAGACTGTAGTCTGTCAATTGCCTAGGAGCTGTTGAGGCACCAACACTGGTCTCTGGTGTACCACTGTCCGTCTTCTCCACATTGTGATGTCACGGTTATGACGCAGTGATGATTACTCGCCAAGAGTTCTGATTGGGCTGCGGCTCAGTCTTTAGCAAAATAAACTGCCACAACTGTTTGTTTGAAGTGACCCCTCTCCCCCAAGCCCCCAAGTATTGGGATTGTATATAGAGCTGCACAGATACAGTCAATCTTCTCAATCAGTTTAGGCATTTTATGTGATTGGACACTTATTGGTTCATGTGTGGAGAAGAAAAGAAACCGATTCAGATCCAAAACCAATTATCAAACAGTGTTAGTTCTGTCCTGGAAATATACATTTGAGTTTGTATGTTCTCCCTGTGTTTGCGTGGGTTTCCTCCGGGTGCTCCGGTTTCCTCCCACACTCCAAAAACATACTGGTAGGTTAATTGGCTGCTATCAAAATTGACCCTAGTGTCTCTGTGTGTGTGTGTGTGTGTGTGTGTGTGTGTATATATTAGGGAATTGAGGCTGTAAGCTCCAATGGGGCAGGGACTGATGTGGATGAGTTCTCTGTACAGCGCTGCGGAAGTAGTGGCGCTATATAAATAAATGATGATGATAAAATAAGGAAATTCATCTTTTTCAATTGAAAAATCACAAACATTTTACAGTGCGACCGGATGGGCTTACTGTGCCACATGTTCTGTGGGGGAAGGGCGGATGTATTTACAGTTTATCTGGTTTCTTTCTCACCATCAGTAAGAGTCGTTACTGACCACTGTCACCTCGCCACCAGACACTCGCCGACTGCAAATGCCAACCGCACAACAGTCGTAGGAGGACAGGGCTGCCACCACCAGGCTCTTTCACCGGTTCCTAGAACCGCGTACGTCTGGGTAGCTGGTATAGCTGCTGCAGCGCCTCTTTGCTGTGGGCTGGTTGCTACATCCTGACCACTTTCTAGGACTACTGGGTAGCGGGCAGACACAGAGACGCTGGGTTCAACACAGGACAGCTGGGAACAAATTAGAGTCTAAACTCTTATATGCTGGTCACAGGATACAGCAGACAATAGTCTCAGGCAGAATCTTCAAGCAGTGATGGTTTATTGCTCAAGAGTCCTGATAAGGACCTTTACATACTAGTTGAAGGTACTAGTGATATCCCAGAAGTACAGATGGTATACTACAGTAGAAATACAAAACACAGCTCTTTATATTCTGTTTCTGATAAGTTGGCAGGGGTTAACCCAGCCCGCTGATCCTAGCTGGCACCACAAAGTCTGAGATATTACATTCAATGCTTGGCATCAGGATGCGATATATACTTCAAACTTGAATTTAACGCAATTTAAACTTAACCAAATTCACATCAATATGTGATTTCCTAAATTACTTGCTGTTACATTATTCAGATAGGCTCCCTGTCTTCTGTGCATTCAGGTTATAAAGATGTGTTGGTCACTGTAAGATGAAAAGACTTAATCAGCACGGGACTTCCTTCAGAAGTTACACAAAGACAAACTTCCTCCAGCATACTCAGCCTCAGAAATCAATACATTTCCCATACAAAAATCAGTACATTTGCAATGATGTACATTGCTGCACTGCACCACTAATTAAAATCCATTTATACAATAAGTTATTTCTAAGTGATCCAGCTGCAGACATCAATGTTAGCTTATTGTTCTTGTGACACAAGCGAATCTTCACGCTGTATACTGTCCCTGTTTCCGATAAGCTGAATTGCATTCCCCGGCCTCGGTAACCTGTTACATTGTACTCCTATCTTTAAGATGATGTGTTTTGAAGTAGCAATTGGTACAAGTCACAATAGAATATTCTTTCTTCCTGATAACAGATAACAAGCTGACAGCTAAACCTTCGCTGTCTAGTGGATGTCTTAACCTTGTACATACCTGGTCGTTGACATGTGGCCCCCTCACTCCCCCACATGTTCTTCTACAGCAGCTCCTGGAGATATAGTGTAATAAAGCCACAAAAATGAGAAAGTATATGAATATATACAGTATATTCGTATAAGGTCACAAACTGAATAACAGTTTTCCAGCCGGTGTCCCCCCCCCCCCCCCCCCCCCCCCCCCCCCGGGTGTTCTACAGAAGGTCCGAGTGTTAGGTGTGAAAAGGTCGTTATCCCAAATATATAAGGGGAGGTGTTACATTGTTATAGAGCTATTATCAGACTATCTCTTATTACGTTAATCGCGTCGTTGTCCCAGAATGTCCGGGAAACACTCCAATTCCAGGTACCTTCCGAGCAAAGTGGACGGAACAGGGGAACCTCGATGACGGGATTCATCAAGAACTGCGTCATTTTGTATTTAAATGACAAAAGTATTTTCGTGCTACTTCCTATTCCAGAGATGAACCTGAATCTACCATCACACCGTCGTATGGTCCTTTATCCCTGGATAACCTGTGTGTGCACAATCCGCATCTTCACACATTGCCCATTGCATGATGGGTAATACATCGGAGTGACATATGTAACCGTAACAAGAATATTGTGTCTCACAGTGTTACATTGTAACTGAAAGCGGATAATCAGCATTAATGAGGGTAAATGACTGGAGTGACTCCTGCACCTTTACATCACCTGTTTATCTAGTGATTTTAGGGGAATTAGTCACTGTCTGCTCATGGTAAGAGGCGTCTGTCGCGTTCTCATAGAAACCTGGTTTTACCGTTCTGAGCATTTCAAAACAACATTGGATAATTATCCCATTGACTGGGTGCACTGACCTTAGCCGGCTTTGGTTGGCTGGTGTCCAGCACATGGATTTTGGCAGTCACCTCTAACGATAATGTGTTCTGTGTGACTGTCTGCCCTGCAGCCTCGGACTATTCGGTACAGGAGCCGGTATATGGTCATGGTCATACAGAGGTCATCTGGTAATCGCTGCACATATTCTAAAGCCAAACACTTGGCGTCCTGTCCCCTCCTGCACGCAGGTAGGACCCTAGCGTCAAATGTGCAATCAGGCACCTGGTTATGTTATTACAGAGCAGTGTGGAATGGCACTGGGCAGTATATTATGTAGTAGAGAGCAGCGCTGGGTGTCACATTACCTAGAGGACTGCAGAGAGCGGCGCTGGGCCTCACGTTGCCTAGAGGGCGGCAGAGAGCGGCGCTGGGCCTCACGTTGCCTAGAGAGCGGCGCTGGGCCTCACGTTGCCTAGAGGGCGGCAGAGAGCGGCGCTGGGCCTCACGTTGCCTAGAGGGCGGCAGAGAGCGGCGCTGGGCCTCACGTTGCCTAGAGGGCGGCAGAGAGCGGCGCTGGGCCTCACGTTGCCTAGAGAGCGGCGATGGGCCTCACGTTGCCTAGAGGGCGGCAGAGAGCGGCGCTGGGCCTCACGTTGCCTAGAGGGCGGCAGAGAGCGGCGCTGGGCCTCACGTTGCCTAGAGGGCGGTAGAGAGCGGCGCTGGGCCTCACGTTGCTTAGAGGGCGGTAGAGAGCGGCGCTGGGCCTCACGTTGCCTAGAGGGCGGCAGAGAGCGGCGCTGGGCCTCACGTTGCCTAGAGGGCGGCAGAGAGCGGCGCTGGGCCTCACGTTGCCTAGAGGGCGGCAGAGAGCGGCGCTGGGCCTCACGTTGCCTAGAGGGCGGCAGAGAGCGGCGCTGGGCCTCACGTTGCCTAGAGGGCGGCAGAGAGCGGCGCTGGGCCTCACGTTGCCTAGAGGGCGGCAGAGAGCGGCGCTGGGCCTCACGTTGCCTAGAGGGCCGCAGAGAGCGGCGCTGGGCCTCACGTTGCCTAGAGGGCGGTAGAGAGCGGCGCTGGGCCTCACGTTGCCTAGAGGGCGGCAGAGAGCGGCGCTGGGCCTCACGTTGCCTAGAGGGCGGCAGAGAGCGGCGCTGGGCCTCACGTTGCCTAGAGGGCGGCAGAGAGCGGCGCTGGGCCTCACGTTGCCTAGAGGGCGGCAGAGAGCGGCGCTGGGCCTCACGTTGCCTAGAGAGCGGCAGAGAGCGGCGCTGGGCCTCACGTTACCTAGAGGGCGGTAGAGAGCGGCGCTGGGCCTCACATTACCTAGAGGGCGGCAGAGAGCGGCGCTGGTCTCATGTGATCTAGAGGGCAGCAGAGAGCGGAGTGGAGTATTCTCCTGCACAGGAGCGGATTGGGCCACAGCTATAAGTTTGTTGCTTAGTGATGATGGAAAGCACTGCTACGTCACTCCAGTCCTGCTTGCCCCGTAGGGCACCATTCAATGTAGTTGACCAATGACCCCGCTCACATGCCAGTGTCCCCATGGATTCCAATCATTTTGTTTGGAATAGTCAGTAACGATCACTTTGCCTCCATACACACAGTGCACTCGTTAGCAATTTTCCGAATTGGCAGACCACATCTGACCACCATTAAGAGTGTTTGCCCGTGGCACGTCATAACTGGCAAATGGGTTAGAAGAAAGGATCTGATCATGCAGCAACATCTGCTTTAGATGCCGGTACAAGCGGTGACTTATTGGTTTGCAGGATATAAGTTGTTATCCCCTTGTGTCGGTATTCCACACGGCAGCTGCATACGGTGCCCGTGTGCGATAAACGCAGTATTATCCCGCTGCAGTCATCTTATCTCAGATAGTGGGATTGATGTTTTTATTTGTATAGAGCTACCTAACGCTGCAGATGATTACAGTGGTAATATACACTGCAGAACCTGCATAATGTGGTTATATCACAGTCTGCTCTTCAGCTGGCTTCGTGTCCCTGCTTGCACTGTCAGTAATGCTGAGACATAGGTCTCCTACCTCTGCCCTAGGCAACAGTCTGCCGGCCCTGTCACAACCTTTCTGGACTTTTAAGAGTTAATTGAGATTAATTAGGGGTCAAACGAAACTCAGGATCTGAGCAATATGGCTGTAACGTCTGTTTGCCAAATAAGCAGCCGGATGACATTGCTGATTGGCCCCGGATAGGACCAGAAAAATAAACCATCTGTCCGTGAACGCATGAAATATTGTTGTAACACAGAACAAAATGTTCATTTGTACATTACTGACTGACTGAATGACAGGAGAAACCTCAGCATGTGAAACAAGGAAGGATACACGTTACGTTACCCAACAGAGCTCACGCTATCATCGAAACACAATTATTTGAAAGATTAGAATGTTGGTACTCCCTGGTGAGTCGCTGCCTTGATTGGCCAAAACATCTTAAAGGGGCACTAACCTTAAAAATGGTCTCTGCTTAATTGTGCCCAATACAGGGGTATCATCATCATCATCACCATTTATTTATATATGTACATAATAGTTGAGTTAGGGAGCCGTCGATCACTCTTTTTGTCTTCTCTCTCTCTCAGCTTGACCACTCCCCTAATGACATGATGCCCCGCCCCCAATGCTGTCACACCTATCCCCCACCATTAGGCCACTCCTCCAAGCTGTTGTATTGTGAGATGATAAATTACAAACTAGTAACCAGAACACTTTTATACAATCATCCCTTTATAATTATAATCCACAAATAATAAGGGGGGGGGACGGGACGGGACACATAGATGGTAACAGCAACGACTATGGTCAGAGAATATTCAGTATTGATCCGCGTATGCCGTTGTTATCCACCACTAATGCGCCATAAACTCAGTTGGACAAGTTGTCATCAGGTTTGGCGCTTACATGCGTGGTAAATCAGAACTGCGATCCTGTCACTCGGCCCGACCGGTGATTCGGGGTCTTATAATTTATTTCCTTGTAAACTATTTTTAACCCCTTTGCCGCTGAGGCTTTACTATCCCCTGTGCTGAGCCGATTAGGGCTGGTCACATTCTAACATCAATATCCGTAATATGCGGTACCCACACAAATTATATTTTGATTTTTGTTCCAGAAAAAACCATTAGCTAGCCTGTACCTCCTGTCAGTGCCAAAACAATATACCCCAAAATGGAAAAAAAAGGTTTCTTAATTGAAACTACAAGGCAGTGTGTGTATTTTCTTTTTCTTAATACCACGAAAACATTTTTTGTGGTTTTTCCTTTGGCATCAAACCACCCTTTCAAAGCAACAAAAAGACGAATTTTACATAGAGGTTTTCATTATAAAATCTGAGTGTACCCCTGAGTTTATTTGAGCCAGGATAGGTGAGATCTGGACATTATATTCCCCACCCCACATGGACTTCTTAATGCTTACTGGGTGGTACGGTTTGGTGATCACCAGACAATAATTACTAAGGGGCTACATCATTTGAAAGAGGGTACTCCCATCTATCAAAAGAGTGTACCCCTGAATTTATGGAATCCAGGATGGGGGAATATGAGCCCTTATCACTGGACTTCTTCATGCTGTCTGTATTGTAGGGTGCTAATGTCTGGCGGTCACACAATGATCACAAAATAAAACTTCTAAGAGGCCAAAGTGTTTGAAAGAGGGGACTCCCCTATTTGAAACGAGGGCCCCCTTGAATCTGTAGGTGCAAGGATTAGAATGCAGTGAAGTCTCTGAGTGCTGCTCACTCAATGACATCATCAAATGCTGGCGCAATGATGTCATCAGTATGCGACTCTCCCCTCATCCCCACAGGAAGTACCGGTGAGTGACAGGTAAGTAGTATTGTGTATTCTTCGGACGCCGTCAGTGCTGAGGACGAGTGGGACACGTCACTGAAGGGGTTAATCAGTGTATTAAGCCCCCCAAGGTTTATCTCCTCTGCTCTGCAATAAATCACTGTTCAGTTTATTTTGCTTTTTTAAGGGCTGGTGAGCTGTGAAATTGACAATTAGCCGGATTATTAGTGGACAGAGAGCTCTGTGGAGAATGAGGGTCAAAGCACCATAGGAGGCCTCAAATTACATCTTCCAGATATAAACCAGGGAGGTGTTTTGGAGTTCAAAAAATAGTAATAGTTGTAATCTCGCTTCCTGTGTGTTTTCTGTTGAATGTGGATTCGTATATTTCTGCACAAAATATATCTATTCGTAGGTAACAGTGTATTCATAGCTGCGTTATAACTGGTCATCCTTGTGTTATGATAAGACCACGTTTCACAAACCCACAATAGTTGGATTGACTGTTCTAGCAGCCACTAGACTTCATACAATGTCTTTAGTGGAAAATGAGAATAGTATATTTACAACATGACATTTTTCCTGACGCGGTTGATGACCTAGTTCCCCATTTACCTCAGACTGACAGTAAAGATACAAATCTTTCAGCTTTTATAAATCTGACAGAATTCAGGACCCTCGTTCCCTTTCCCTCTGAATTTATTTTTCCTGCATTGCTCACCCGTCTCTCTGACTCAAACAATAAACTTTCTTTGTGTCTGCAGATTCGTCTTGTCCTAGGCTTGCCAGACAATCCTTATATTATTTACTTTATTTCTTGCCGTAAACCTGCCATAGAGATGTCGCTAGTTCTTGGTGAAATGATAGTCTGGTGTTTATGAATATCGGTACAGCTTACTAAATCACTGCCCCCTCTGGGCCGCGGAGGTGTCCCAATTGCGTATGAACAAAGATGCATTGGTGTGTTTGCAGGTTTGTGTTTAGAGTTGCACGCACCTAAAGATACGTGCAACCTTAAACCTAGCGGATATGGAGTCTGGGGCAAACCTGTGTCATTTGTCGTCACCAACTCCAAAACTTGCACCGTTTATGTTAGTAGCTATCGGATTCCAGATCCGTGTAATACAAAACAAAATGCAAATGAGCGTGGCTAACAAGTTTCGGCGCCCTTACTGTACTGCGCCGGTGCATTAACGCCGCTGATCCGCACCTATAAGCACAAGGGGTCGTTAGTGCAAGATGGTGCCCCTCTAAGAGACAATGCAGTCACTGAACAGCTTCTGTTGGTCGGTATATTGTCCAATCTAGAAGATGAAAGCTGGTTTGGAATCACACTCGCACTTGAAATAAAATCATTGGGTCCTTTTCTGTCATTATGAGTGTATTATACCGCTTTCATACTGCCGCCCTGGCAATATCCCGGGTTTTTCAAGCCGGGTTTTTGCCGGGGCTCGGAGCGTCCCAGCTCAGAAACACCATTCATACTGCACCTCGGACCCGGGAATTTCCTTGGTTGACCCCATTCATACTGCACAAGTCTGTGCCCTGGCAATTTGTGGGAGTCATCACCAGAGCAGTTTTCATTGGCTGAAAAAGGGTGATGTCATTGAAAGGTGACTGGTTTTTTGACGCATAAAGATGATGCAAAAGTGGGTGGTTATTGTTTACCACATTACTTTTCATCATGGCCTTCATTCTCCAACAAACTCTGATTCTGCTTCAGCTTCATCTGCACTCCACCATCCACCATTTCTCCTAAACTCCTTCTCGAATCTTCCACGGGCTCCCACCGATGACATCATCCTCCAGAGACAGGCAGACAGCCAATCAGCTTGTTTTCTGTGCAACCCGGGTTGAAAAACCCGGGTTGCACCATTCATAGTGCAGGCAACCCGGCTCCGACCCGGGAATTACCCCTCGATAAATCCCGGGTTGAAGACCCGGGTTTTTAGACCTGGGATTTTTGACTTGTACCATCATTCATACTGCACCAAGACCCGGGTCGTTTGAGCTCGCCCCGGCAAAAATCCGGGATTTTGGTGCAGTAGGAATGGGGTATAAGAGAACATGCACAAGTTGAGTAATATTGGATGACCTTTCTGTACGACCTCTACGCTTTGGAGCATTCTAGAGCAATATTGTGGAGCATGCGTCTACACATAGGATTCTAGACTATGTCTTGGATTTTATTGTTGGCAAAGGAAGGTAACCCCCCCACCCCTCCCTTAATCCCAGAGGACATCAAACCCATCCTTTAGCTAAGTGGAAGGTCTTTCTCCAGTCTGTGCATTCTTGTGCAAAGAAGGAAATCTACAGACAATTCCCAGAGTGATGATCTCATCAGCAAATCTAGGTGGTCAGTGACTGGTCTACCGTACAGGGGATTATGGGTCAAGGTCGTTGCAGTAACCGTAGAGAGAGAGGCTTTGTAGCCATTTATAACGTGTTCAGTCTCACAGTAGGACGGTGATGCCGGTTTAACCATGTTAACAACCAAACATCATCTCCCCGCATTGATTTAGCTGTAGATTCTCTGAGTCATTGACATGGGCAGCCCTGGCTGAATTTCCATTGTTAAACGCTGGAGTTTAGCCGGAGATCTGTTGATTCACATGATTGTTGGTGCCAGAACTACACGTCAGGCTGTAAAATTACACAACAGACGCTGTACATATTTACTGTATCTCTGTGAATTGTTTTTTTTAGATTAATTCCTCGTGCATTATGTCACCCTGCTCTAGCAGTGTGGAACTAATCCCTGTACGAGTGATAGACTGTGTCTGCTTTCATAGAAACCTCTCGGCGGATTAGTCGTTGTCCTGGATTTAGGGTTGTTTTGTAATGTGAACTTTGTGAGAAAATGCTACTGAAACATCAGTCTGTCAGATGAAGGCCTGTGCAGAGCCCAAGTTCTCCCTTTTGTAGAGTGACGGTGGATAGAGAAGCTTCACCCAGCTTCATTTTAAAAAATGTCTGCTTTGTGCAAAGGGATGGAACAGATACTGACCAGTGGGCGTAAACCGAGAACGAGGCAATTGGAGGCAGCGGTCTTGTGCAGCAAGTTTTAGGGGGGGCTGAAAAATGAATCCAGTCAACTGAAACTGACCATTTACTTGATGCAAGTAGTATGTGCTAGTGGCGGCCAAAAAATATGGCGTTAGACCATAATGGTGGCATTGAGTCTATCATTGTCTGGAATTGGGCAGGAGGAATGGAGAAAAATATTCGTCAAGAACTCGCTGAACTGACGCTAGGTTGATGGTGGTGAAAACGCTGTCTCAGGTGCTGTTCAAATATATCCCGTAAATACTAGATTGGGTTCACTTCTGGTGACTCAACAGGCCGTTGGGCGACCACGTGCGCTCTCTTTAGATTGACCCCACCCCGTACACTCAGCTGTTCCTCTGTCTGTGTCCTTCTATTGAAGGAAACAAACAGTCTGAAATGGCAGATCATTTTTCATTTGCTAATATCTTCACTGCTCCGTAGCAAACATAAATACAATGTACAAAAATGTCAGGTTATGGAGTTGGCCAATGTTTGAAAACTTTTATGTTAAAACTTGTGGCTGTTACGACATGACCTTTTTCGTTTTGGATAATTGTCTGTGTTGGGTTTTCCGCCATTTAAATTGCAGAATGCAGACCTTGTCTGATCGGAGCCTCCGCTGTCTAATCAAACACTTAACACCTTATCTCTTTGTTTCCTACAGACCCTTCCCCTCTGAGGACACCGCGGAGAATGACGACGACGTCTACAGGAGTCTGGAGGAGCTGGCAGAGTGAGTTTTAAGCATTTGCCATTATTTTAAATGAAACAGAATGTGAAAAAAAAATGCTCCATATAGCACAGGTAACACCTTTCTCTCATCAGAAATGCTGTTTGTTATAGAAAACACAGTTTGCTGTTATTACGCTGTTTTTATATATCGCCATCATATTACGCTGAGCTTTTTACGATATGGAAAAATTGCAGCACAAACCGTAAACATTGAGCTCCCTGTTCGTAGGAGCTTACAATCTAAAGGAGGAGGGAAATGCAACACATAAGGAATGCATATAAAGCGCAGGGCGGTCTCTTCCCAGAGATAGGAGAACTGAGGGGCAGAGGGAGTGGTGAGGAGTAGCAGAGGGTAACACAGGGAGAATGGGGCATACTGTATAATGTGGGCACTGTAGCCATCGCCACCAGTCCACAATAGTCTAGATATCATTGACTTTATGGCGAGATCCATTATAATTATAAAAAATTGTCTTATTCAGAGGAATCTTGGTGGGGGTTCCAGAAGTTGAGTCGCTTTCCTTGTTTCTCTTCTGTTAAACTCTGTTCCAATCGATGCACAAAATCGCCCCATCACCTTCCCAAAAACTAGTGTGTAGCAATGTGTGAAATTACGTTAACATTTTCTATGAATATAGTTTTGTGGGAGAACTGTGATGCGATTGGGTGATAACCCGAAGCAAAGTAAAAAATCTGCCAGCGATCTAGTGTTTGTTTTCTACGGATCTTGGTTACAAAAGCTTGCAATTAAGTCATTAAGAAAACCCAATGCTTAAGATCTATCTTTGATCCCTTTGCACGGGATTCAGGAAAGAAACAAAGCCAAACAGATTTTGCAGTTAATTTTTTTGTAAATTTAAGGATAATGCACCGATATGTAGCTGATTGTAACGGAGGAAGTTGGGCCGGGCAGAAGAGAGAAGATTGTAGTGGTTCCGGCTGCTGGGAATTGAAATAAGTTTTGTATTATTTCTTTTCTGTTGTCCTTCTTTAGCATCCTAAGTTTCTTAAAGCAGCGATTCTCAGCCAGCGTGGCGTAGTTGTGTAATGTCACCATCCACGACACAACTTCTGGGTAACAACGAAAGCAGAATCACTGGACCAAATATGGAAAGGGGCACACACAAGGCAGTCCGTGTGGTTTTAAGGCGTTGGTTAGCGGCAGAAAGGCGCCTTAACAGGCGATAGGAGTGAGCGAACGCTGAATAGTAACAAATTGGCTGAAATTCACTTTTGTTTGTTGATGATATTTTATTTGTTACAATATTTTATCACCAAGGTGTAAGAAAAGAGCTGATTGATGCGTCATCTGTGTTGGCGTAAATATCACGGCACTACTGTGCTGTGTAGGCGTCTGATCTTACACAGGTCGCACTAACGATGACAATAAAACCGTTTCCTGATAGGAGACACTGGCTGTGTTTAATAAGTAAACTGTACGGTACATGTTTAATCATTCTTACTTTCCTTTCAATATACTTTTTTGCCTCTTGGTCATTACCCACTAGCCACTTTTCAGTGTAAATAACAGAAGAGGGGGTGTTTTTAAACAGCGTTGCACAGTTGGCGATTTAGGACGTATTCACAGTGCTTAGAACAGCATCAATCTCTGCCTAGTGATCACGTTGTTTTGCTTCTACCGAAAATTATCTTTTGAGTGGACTACGGTCCCCACCAGCCCGTCAGATGAGACTCCAGATAGTGGGAGTTGTTGTCCCAGCTGTAAAGCACAATCTCTCATTCTTGGCTAACAAGCGAGCAGACAGGGGCGGCGTTTGGGGCTTTCTGACATGAATTCTAAAATCAGAGAAAATTGTGAATTAAAAAAAAAAAATCCATCCAGAATTTCTGGTTTCTGTTTATTTACTCTTTTGCTGCTCTGTGAGAGTTTTGCTGTGTGTGGCTTCGGGGAGGGGTCATTTGCATTGAGCCTTATTACTGGGTTGGGGGGGGGGGGGGGGGGATTGGAAGCCCGGCCAACAACGTGTCCCACCCCAAATATTTTCTGTGTTTTCTCCAGTTAACCATGAAAACCAGCTCCGTCTTCCAAGTATCTAGTACAGATGGAGGAAGCTGTTATGTGGGATATAGAATTTATCGTGTCATGTTCTGGCCCAGGCAGCTTTTGTACATAAATCGCTGGTCTGTTGTATATTATCTTAGGCTCCACTAATCCTGCCAGCTCCCAGGGCCCTCATTAATTACTAGGGAAGCTCACAGGAAAAGCCATTTGGATCTTCAACTTGAACTTGGGTCTTAATTATCTCCTAGATATGAGCGCGCGTTATTAGAGAGCGCTGCGTTCTCACTGGCCGGTCATTACTGAGAGCGGATGTGTGGGTCTGTGTCTTTATATAATGATGAATTTTTACATTCAGTCCATGATGAGATGGGCTCATTATTCGGGATCTAGAACCTGGGCTGTAGCAGGTAATAATTCATGTATCCAGTTTATCCAGCGATGTTACTGGCGGAACGTTCAGGCCAGTTGTCTAACAGGACGGAGTTTACTTCACATATAATTCTTATAGAAATCATGAAGCAAATTATGTCTTTATCTTTTTGTGTTTATTTTGTTTGCTCCACCAAGCAAAAAAGTGTCATTCACTGGACGGCTTATTGCGTTGGATCGGAGACCTTGTCCGCTGGTCTAAACGTCTGATGTGAAACGCCAACGCTCCTGATGATTCCAAGAATTGGGGATCCCGTAGTTCTGTAGAAGTAGAATGAAGTTTCAAGTCGAACCTCCGTAGTGTAAATTGTCCATAAACATGCACCATATATTAATGTCCAGATGCGTTAACCCTCCAGAACCTCTCTCTGTTCATTAATTCTTGCGGCCCTAGATCTGAAAGACTTTCTACACATCTCTAGCTCGGACTCCGACCTGGAAACCGATTTGTAGTCTACTTGGAAATGATGACAAAAACACATGTAGTATCTAAAGAAATTAAATGGATCTGAAAACACCTCACGTTTCACTGTATATTTTTGGTTCCTCGTGACTATAAAATATATATAGTTATACACTAGTATAAGCTGTTTCATGGTGACGTGAACACAGCCAGAAGATGGCCCAAGTAGCATTGGCCACAATTGACATTTTTGATTTCATATCCTGCATCTTGTGTGTGTTCAACTGGTCGTCATCATCATGTTGTGAAGGATTCACCCCATTAATTAAGCTCTTCTCTGATCTTCTCCACAATGACTACAGAAAATGAGATACCAGCAGATCTGGAGATAAATACAGATATAGTAAAGTTACTGTAGACCGTTCGTGTGGTATACGACCAGTAATACTGAGTGAGGTCTGTGAAATGTTTGCATCTTTACACATTCGGCCCTGGTATTTTGCCCGTTGCTCCGGTGGAATGAATGATTCCCCCATCGTTCTTGTTCCACCTCTCGATCATTCCTGTTCCATCCGGGCTTCTCCCATTCTTCATCCCGACCACACTGTCTGTATTCATAGTTAAATCAGTTCTGCACATTCTTGAAAACAGAATATAGAACTAAAGTGCGGAAACGGACGAAGCAGCCGGAACAGGGCACATCAACAAGACGTAGATATCGGCCTGGTCGTGTAGAGGTAAAAACCAACCAGTTAGAACGTTGAACCCAAGACCTACACAAAGTAAAGGCAGCTATTCTATGGTCTGGAAGAATATTCAGCATCTCATTTCACTGGGAACCTGTAAAAGGTGCATTCTGCTCTACACTATTACTCTGCAATTTATTTTCTGTATACAACGACAGCCAGATACGAAAACCCCCAGACACTTGTGTCAATTGATATTCTTCATCCTGATCTCAAATATTTATTCCAAACCTGTCTTTTTAACATGTTTTACCCTCTGGGCAACAAGGATCCGGCTTTCTGACTTGTTGCCTGAGGGCGAATGTAGCAGATGGATAAACAGTGCAGCGTACGTGCGCTGAGATTTTATACTGCTCGACCTGACGCGTGGAAGAAAAAAAGTATTTTTAACTCTTTTTACATCTCTAGATGCACAAAGTTTTACTTCCCATTTTGTTCACCGGAGGGTTAAACAATTTGGTGGGAGTGGGTTCGAACAGATGGGGGGGGGGGGGGGGGCGCTTTCGTGTGCAATGTATACTAAATGTCAGTATTTAAAACAAGTCCTATATAGAAGGGTTTTTTTTTTTTTTTAAATAGCAAGTAAAGTATTTTTCAAGCATGCATCTGATTTTTCTTAGCTGTTCACTTACAAATCATTTACTCCTTTATAAAATCTCTCTGGAGGTTGCAAAATATAGCTGCCAGTTACACAGACACAGACTAACAGCTCTCAGAATAGCATGTTATGGAAGAGGTGGGAGGAGGAAGGAGAGGGTTTTACAGCAGACGAACGCAAAGGCAAAAAGCTTTATCGCCATAATTTATCATAAAAATGTATTGTTGCAATTCCTCTAAATTATATATAATTATATATATATATATATATATATATATATATATATATATATATATATATATATCTTTTTTTTTGTAAAGAACTTACACATTCAAAAATTCTTTAATGACAAAATATAGCAATTTATTTTTATGATTTTCATGTTTTATAATACTGCAGTTGGATTAATATGCGGACAAGATGCAATCGTGCTTGTTAAAGTGGAGAAATTTAACTAAAGTTTTTGTCGTTCGTAAATATTTTTCCGCCTTGATCGTTGCCATAATAATCATGATTTCCGTGAATCTTAAGTGTAACATTTTTGTTGCTATAGGGAGAAATTAACCTATGAAAATACTGTACTTTTTTGATGGATGTTCTAAAACCCGATCGTTTATGTCAAAATTTCCCTGTAACAAATTCAGACAGAAAATTTAGTTTCATAACGTGCAAATACGCAGGTACGTTTGTTCGTTTTTTTTTATTTGATGCAGTGACATCATTATAAGAAGTTTCTTTACAATAAAAACATCAGTTTTGTCATCTGCTATAAGGCCTTGGGTCAAGTTGCGTTGACTTTCTCCAGACACGGTGATCTTGTGTGCTCGGATAACTGGGGCCGAATTCCCCAGGGAAGCGAGGGAGATGGATACGGTGGAGCAGTCTCCCTCGTCTGACATTAGTGAGCCAGATGGCTGCATGAGAAGAGCCACTTTCAATTAGAAACACAGTGAAGTCAACAGATGGCTCAGATTGGGGCAGATGACCACGTGTTCGGAGCAGACTGCGATTTACCTAATTTATCTGACGGAGAAGAAAGAGCTTGAACTTTGTGTGGTAGATGACGAAGTATATCTCATTTATCTATTTTATGACTGGTTTATGTGAGGACACAGACATGGCATCGGGCCTCCAGCTATGACTGGGATACAGTTCTCATTCAACCCATAAAAGAACGTCAGACCCTTATCCTACATCTTGTGCAGAACTACTGGAGGCGATGCCCACGACGGTCGGTGGCCTGCTGGGATAATATTGGGACAGAAGGAGCTAGTGGACCACTGGTTGAATAGACTTCTACTGACCATAAAATGTCTGTATGGGAACATCACGGATTATATGTCTATAGAGGTTCAATACGGATGTACGGCCGTGATCACCAGCCCACTAGATCGCCTAATCCTAACCCCATTTGGTTCACTGATAATTCTTCACATTATGGACACGTTAATGGAACATTGTCTATCGATCTCCATATAAGGGACAATCAATAAGAAAACCAGATAAACTACTATGAGCTTTTATACACTGAGGCTGCTGTAGCGACAGGGGAACAAATCACTTTTGCGGACTGAACCAATACTTGGTCTATCTTCTCGCTAGCAGTGATGCTAAAACCGGTTCCTGTTCGAGTCTGAGACCAGTTGAAAGGCCAATCGGTTCCAAAATGTAAAAATTCGTAGGAATTTCTCAAAAATTTCAAACCTCTCTATTCGCTAGGAAATAGTGACATTACTGGTTGTTAGTGAATTGATATTTTGCAATCTTATGAATATTGGCTCAGCCTCCATGGAGGTTTTTCGGCACATGTTCCTTTAGACCAGGCTTGTCCAACCTGTGGCCCTCCAGGTGTTGTGAAACTACAAGTCCCAGCATGCTTTGCCAGTAGACAACCAGTTGAAAGCTGGAAGGGCATGCTGAGACTTGTAGTTTCACAACATCTGGAGGGCCGCAGGTTGGACAGGCCTGCTTTAGACGTTCTGGTGTTACTCACAGTAAGCTAAGCTGACAGCTGCAATCCTCGCTAGTGGGATCTCTAACCAGCGGGTTGTCTTCCAGTTGTTATGAAACTACAAAACCAGCATGGATGAAATACTGAGACTTGTAGTTCCACAATACCTTGAGGGTAATGGGTTATGTGACCCGGGTCTGCTTCAGAAGAACTGGCATTTTGGTAGGGCTGATCGGAGGTTGGTGGAGGCTCAAATCCATTACTTGCCAGGGGCTCCGAGTGGTCTAAATAGTTTGGGGATCGGGCGCACCTCATCACGTATGGATTTGGTGCAGGATTGTCCTCTGTACAAAAACAAGATTTTATTTTGGGAGCTGGAAATATATAAAGTAACTAGAGGGGCCGGTGAACGTGCATTTAATTTTCCACCTGTTTAAAAGGACCTGATTTTTTTCCACCCACTGGAAAATTTTCCAGAGCTCCGCCAACCCCTGGGAGTGTTCTCCTTTTTACAGTCCCCCCCAAAGCCTGGAAAGTGGGCACATTGAATTGCACTTGTCAGACTAGGGCGGGCACTCACACAAATAACAGGCAGCTCCACATTTTTGTGCTTTATTAACGGACCTCGGTTACTTTAGGCGACAGGTGAACTTTAAAATTAACTTTTTTTCCTTTTCTTTCTTGCTTTTTAACATCCGCAGTTTGACATATGCACTCGTGAATTGCAGTGGAATAGAAAAGCCGTATGAAAAGGCCGTTCCTCTCTAACTCGTATAAAAATCAGATTGGGAACAACGCGGTTTATTGACTCGGGAACACGATGTGACTTTTGAGCAGTACGTGGTGACCAGGGGTGACCTTGCTCTGTGTATTTCGCCTTCTCTGTGAAATCACTCTGGGCAATAATGTGTTTTTATTTAATTCCTTCTGTAAATGTAATGATCATTTTGCATGAGGGGCCCTGCGCACACGCCGCGGGCCCTTATCGCACGCACCAGTCTGTCACCTGCGATATTTCACCGGCTGCTCGGGTGTAAGAGAATGTGTTTAAGCCCCAGGCATTGTAGAACCATGTCATTTACATGACTGCTTCTTTCTCTTTCTTTAGAACGGTATATAGCAATATTTTATAATTCAATGTTAACACCGATTTCTATGTTAGCCTAATATGACGGCAGGTTCAAGGTAGGATTGATATTTAGCAGCATTAGTGCGAATAACATGAGCCAAATCTACATTATAGTCTGATTTCTGCCCTATTCCCAGCCTATATGAGCTCTCCAGGAATCAGTTACAGATCTCCAAATACATAAGTCTCATTAACCCTCGTTCCTCCTCCGCGGCCTCTCCTTAAGTTGGAATAATTGCTGCGTATTTCCGCCTGCGGTTTATTGGTGACTTTGTGGAGTGGATGATCTCCGGGTCATTTTTGTAAAATTTAGTCTGGTTAATGATCATATATTTTTAACAGGGTTAATTCTACAAAAAATGGGACAGAGGAAACAGTTGCTGTAACCCATGGCAACGGGTCAGAGTCTAATATTTCTAGTACAATTAAGATCATGACTGCACACAGCTCCTGGCTATTAGTTACACCAACTTTTGTCAGTGCACCAGTTTTGTTTCACATACAGGTTCTGATTTTATTACATATTAGTGGGTGGGATTGGCCGTCATTTTGTTTTTCCCCCGATTTAAGTTACTGTTCGTACTTTTCCATGGACTATCTGGCCACAAGGAATCCAGGGATTTATTCAGAATAAAAGATCTTGGAATGTGTTATGGGTCATTGATGAAAGCTGGTGCATGTGCTGTAACCCACGGCAACCAACAAGATTAAAGTTCCTGTGTGAACTCCTGCGCCGTACACTTCACAGTACTGTGTGTCATTAATGCTCTGCCCCTGTTATACATTAGTGTGTGGGAAGTCCTGTGGGCTGGTGGGGACCTCCCTGGGACATGATCGGTGTAGTAAGAAAAAGAGACCTGACATCGAAAGCAAATACTCCATCACTCTTTACGTTTTAACAGAGCTGCGGTGGATAAGAACAACGGCTGGTTTGTCGTTTCTTTACTTTCTTAAAACCTCTTTTCTTGGCGAATGTCTCTTTATCCTTTTAACCTGTATTAGACGAGACCTATAGAGGCCATAATGTATCCTCCAGTGTATGTGCGACGTATCCATGAACCTGTCCATCATTATCTTTATAAAATTGTCTATGTCCATGTTGCTATTGTCCCCTGTCCATATATATTTTCTTTTCAGGGATAAAAGCAATAAAACTGTTATTTACCAAGGTCATAAAACTGTCTCTCCACTCTCCATAGAGATAAAGGCCAGTTTATGAGACTGTCTCCGCAGTAAAACACCCACGTTGAGTCATTCACACTTAGAGATGTGTTTGTGCAGCGATCTGGGATTACGGGTCAGGTTTTGTTTGAAAGTACATAAGGTGACATTAAAAAAGTTGTTCTTTGTAATTTTTCCTATCTTGGTTAAACTATGGAAACGTTGTATTGTGCAAAACTTATTGAGCGAAGTGTCACATTGTAACCAGCTTCTTTATAAAAATATTACGCAGCTTCCAGAAATTTGTCGCACTTTTGTCTACCCCCCTTATACCCTGTCTGGCACCTGCCCTTTACTTTCATCGATACCTTTATGATTTCAGTTGTGTAACTTTTTTTAAATACATCATTCTGAGATGAACGACCGTTACTTTAGTTAATAATGTATCATGCATTATTTTTTCTGTAGAATTTGGTTTTTAGAAAAAAAAGAAATTGTTTGTAGTGTCTGTTTTACTTTCGGGATTTTAGATTAGTTCCCTCGCTTGTTACATAAGCCTTGTCTGAGAGCTGCGTAACGTGGAATAACGTTCTCTGTGCGCAAAAACTTTGGTCTACGGGTCTTGTGGAACTACAAGTCTCAAGTCTCCTATTTAGAGAATATTTTATTTTTAGAATGTTCATATTCGTGTCACATTTTTTAAGAAACATTTGTTCCAGAGGGTTATTTCAGTGTAACTGCCACAAGGCATCTCGTAGTCACCGGCTAGACTGCATATTTTTGGGGTGTAGAGTCTCTGTGTGGATTCCAGAACTCTGTCAGCGTAGCCCGTTGGGCCTGCGTACCAGACGAGATTGTTGTTGAGAAGTGAAATCCTCTTCCACTTCATTCTGTGCCAGCGGGCTTCACACTCCTGACAGATGCCATGTGAATGGGTTAAGCAAAGAGCAGATAGTGGCATTGCCTTGGTTCTGGGTACAGGGGACATATGTACAGGGAAAGATTTTCCTTGACTGGTTTCCCGACGAGAAGGAATCTTTGGGGCTACAGCTGCGTGAAGCTCTGAGCAATCCCAACTGCTCCGGGACAGAACAGACTGTAATATCACAGGGGGGAACTGTTAGAGTCACTCGTCGGTGGCGAGAAAGGTTTGCGTTCGATGTGTTTGTGTGTAACACGTGTGTAAAATGCTGCTGATATGTTATCACAGATAGGTGTCTCTCTGATTAAACGTATTGTTTTACCTTATTACGGAGACTGGGGATAACGTGCGGCCCCCTTTGAAGGTCACAGGTCCCTCACAGTATCATGTTGCTTATCGCTGCTCTAGATCGTCAGAGTTCTGCGACGTCAGGACTTTTTTTTCCCGCGAGCCAACATATTTTTCCTAAACAAATATTCGAGGAATGCCAGGAATCTATTTTATGTTTAAATAACTTTAAACCATAAAGGACAAACGCTGTGCACTTTATTACACAGGTTTATTTGTATTCATAAAATGTACATAGTAAACATATCAAGGTTTACAAATAAGATCTTCCTGCAGTGGAAATTTTGCATTATTTATAAAGAAATTTGCATTTAAAAAAACAAACAAAAAAAACAAAGTTTCATTTTGAGCAGCACAATTATAAATCTAAAACAATCTTCTTCCTGTCACAGTTATACGATCGCATTATGCTAAAAAGGAAAAAGTCTGATTGAATAACTTAGTGCTGCAACCTCTGGCATCTGCTCCTCTGGTTGGGGAACGGTAGAGAAATAACCGCGAGGTTTATATTATACGCCAGGATCATTGTTACGCGTTTATAATGGTCTCGCTGTCTATTATATAAGTGGTGACTGATGTGTATTACGCTGCAGCTCATTCCGTTGTTGCAGAGCTGAAAAAATATATTATCCCACATAACAAAAATCCATTCTCTTGTTGCTCTAAATATATATTTTTATTGGCGGTTCTACATTATCGCTGTGTGTCATAGAGGAGAAAAGGATATCCTCAAATAAAAGATCATTAAAGCTTGCTGAACTTTTTTTGTGTAACTTTTAATCCATTGTTTATTTTGTGTTGTTGTAATAAGGACAATAAACTTTACTTTTTCTTTCTAAGCTAATTTAGAGTTTTGTTTCAATTTTAGCGAACACGACTTGGGAGAGAATGATACCTACGACGTTCCGTGCGAAGAAGACGACATTTACGAAGACATCATCAAAGTGGAAAATCAACAGCCGATGGTAAGCGCCCCGCAAAAACGCATTTGTTGCGTCGTCGTCGTTTATCGGTACGGCGCCACAAAATTCTGCGGCGCCAGTCAGTTAAGCGTCTCTAATCTAACAAAATACAAGCACAGGTGAGACTGACGTGGGACAAGGTAGAGAAAAGCTTCCTCATGGGAGCTTACAGTCTAGAAAGTCACACCAGACATATGTATGCGACAAGACGAGGTCTGGTCTAATACGGCTCATTTAATCTCCTCCAGTTTCTAATGATTATTTCTTAGCTCTACCCAGTAGGACATTTTATTCTGCGATTCAGACAAAGAGAAAAAAAGAGTTGATAAATGGTTAATATTACCAAGTCCGTAATCCGCAAAAGTGTCCGCTCCTGAAACGAGGAACCGCAAAGCTCAAAATACAAGAAGAAGCAAAACGATACAGACTCAGACTGATATTACAGACAAAAACTATGCTTGTAAAAAATAGCGTTTATTCTAAAAATGCATTAAAAAACCATTATATTAATATGACCTAGGATAAAGCAGTCGACAGTAAATGAATCAATATCTCGTAAAAAAAAAAAAACGAAAAAAAAATCTTATAGATATTTTTACTAGGATACTTTTATATCAATCTGCATTAATCTCAAATATTATTTGTCTATAATCTACATCCTGGGAGCCTTACAGACGCCCCCTAGAGGTTGGGGTAGGTTGCAGCGCTCTTATATATAACGTGTGGCTTAACCGCCGTAGTCGGACTACAACTCCCAGCATGTTTCTCTCCCCTTATAGAATTGCTTTTATCAATGTATCTCAGAATGTAACACACATTGTACAGTTCACCGATATACCAGAAATAAAATGCAACCTGTAATATCCTGTACAGACGATCAGTAGAAGATGATGTCACTCCCAGCTCAGGACAGATACTGGGTAATAATCGATAATAACTTCATTCATTTATAGTGCATGGTGCTCTGTTCAGTGCATCGCGGCCGCTTGGCTTTATTGAAATAAACAATAGAAGATGCATTAGACAATTTCTCTAAATATCATGTTCTCCTTCCCCCCTCATGCCTCAGATAAGGTACATGCAGGTAAGGAATGATTCTGCCGATCTGTAAATGACAGAGCATAAGATGTTGTTGATCGTTCCAATCTTTGGGGTATATTTACTAAACTGCGGGTTTGAAAAAGTGGAGATGTTGCCTATAGCAACCAATCAGATTCTAGTTATCATTTATTTAGCACCTTCTACACAATGACAGCTAGATTCTGATTGGTTGCTATGGGCAACATCTCCACTTTTTCAAACCCGCAGTTTAGTAAATCTAGCCCTTTGTCTCTTAGATTTAACAGGAAAAGGCCTAATTATATGAGATCTTCTCTGACCTGTGAAATGGCTGGGAACATGTGATTTGTGTATAGCTGTATACGCAGCCCTCCGAGACTTTAAACATTGAAGGAGGATTATTTAACACACGTTTTAGCAACTTTTTTCCGCCTCCTTGCTGATCGGCATCCGCTATAATTATTCCAGATATCCTTCACCTCTGGATCATGTTCGTCGTTCTCTATGTCCGAAGCGAGTTGGGCTTATAGGCATTTAATGGACTTGTATCATCTACAGTTCATTATACTTCAGTTTTGCCCCAGTCTTATACATTTGTTGCATTACACCTGGTCTTTATTTTTATTTATGCTTTAAAGGATATCTGAATCCAAAATTCAGATCAATTACGTTTTCCCAATGGCCCCTTTTCCAGTTTCTCCGAACCCAAGTGTTAACCACATTATGTCAAATATGTTACACAGTGACAGTGGTTAAGGGCCTAAATAAGATGATTTCTAATCATTATTAATTATTTTTCTGCTATTGGTTAAAAAGCAAGATTTTAACTGCTTCACTGCAGCACAAAGGTTAATTAGTCTGCAAAGTGCTGTAACATTGTATCAACAACGTACAACCAGTTCATTGTCTTGGGTTGTAGTGAATACAGAAAGTTGTGTGAGCTCAGATGATTAAATTTTCTCACTTCACACATGTAAGACTAAATCTCCAGCTCACAAGTAGATAGGATAGAAACAACATTAATGTATGCTTAGATTTTATTTATTTTTTTCACTGGAAGGCAGAGAAGAAAACATTAAGTTAATGGACATGGGACAATTTCTGTGTGATAAAAGAGATATTTATTTTGCGTTATTTTGTCCCTCAGAAAATGGTGATGACAGAAGATGACAAGAGAAGTTGCTGTCTGTTGGAGATCCGCGATACTGAAGACAAGTATTACAAGACGCTGGATGATATCAGAATAGTGAGTCTGAGACGCTTCTGGCGGCTTTATGTAAAGATGGCTGCAGCGTCGCTCATCAACCCGCCCCTGCATTATTCATAAGTATTGGAAATAGCTGCTTTAATCGTCTCTCCATCCATCATCTACCAGAGCTCGGTGCGATTCTCAGGCTGCTCAGAATAGTCTGTGCAGTGATATAGTGAATGACTGCAAATGTCCTGTCCTGAATGGACTTTAAACCCTAAACAAAAAAAAAATCATTGCTGCCTCTTATAGACTGAGACTTGTCTTCTTGTGACTCTCGGAGCCGGCTGTTGGGTGGGTGTATAAACCCCCCCGGCCTTATATTGCGCTATGTATGATAATTCCGTTCTGTATTCTAGTGTCACGTTTTGTGTCTTTCAGAATTACATGTTACCCCTGAAGCAGATCCTCTCCCCTCCGGAGATCGCTGTAATCTTCATTAATTTAGAGGTAAATATCTTTGTTATCTTGTTCCTCTGCACCCCATGAAAGTGTTTTACCGTTGGATGGCGCTGAGCGATTAAAGCCCCCGTTACCTGGACCCTATGGGGGCAGCTTTACTAATATTATTATGGATCTTGGTCCACAAAAGGCAGATGGTTGGGGCTCTTTAATCACATAATTATGTTTCTGGTTTTCAATGTTTGTTTTTTTGGGTGACTCCGTGTTTATTATAAGTGTGTATGTCGGTGTTCGTGTGTATGACAGTGTGTATGTCGGTGTGTATGACAGTGTGTGTATGTCGGTGTTGGTGTGTATGACAGCCAGTGTGTATGTTGGTGTGTATGACAGCCAGTGTGTATGTTGGTGTTGGTGTGTATGACAGCCAGTGTGTATGTCGGTGTTGGTGTGTATGACAGTGTGTGTATGTCGGTGTTAGTGTGTATGACAGTGTGTGTATGTCGGTGTTAGTGTGTATGACAGCCAGTGTGTATATCGGTGTTAGTGTGTATGACAGCCAGTGTGTATGTCGGTGTTAGTGTGTATGACAGTGTGTGTATGTCGGTGTTAGTGTGTATGACAGCCAGTGTGTATATCGGTGTTAGTGTGTATGACAGCCAGTGTGTATGTCGGTGTTAGTGTGTATGACAG
This sequence comes from Mixophyes fleayi, assembly GCF_038048845.1. NCBI lineage: Eukaryota > Metazoa > Chordata > Amphibia > Anura > Limnodynastidae > Mixophyes > Mixophyes fleayi. Next base: position 128,445,326 of record NC_134410.1, on the reverse strand, counting down.
CCAGTGTGTATGTCGGTGTTAGTGTGTATGACAGCCAGTGTGTATGTCAGTGTTAGTGTGTATGACAGCCAGTGTGTGTGTTGGTGTGTATGACAGTGTGTGTATGTCGGTGTTGGTGTGTATGACAGTGTGTGTATGACAGCCAGTGTGTATATCGGTGTTAGTGTGTATGACAGCCAGTGTGTATGTCGGTGTTAGTGTGTATGACAGCCAGTGTGTATGTCGGTGTTGGTGTGTATGACAGCCAGTGTGTATGTCGGTGTTGGTGTGTATGACAGCCAGTGTGTATGTCGGTGTTGGTGTGTATGACAGTGTGTGTATGTCGGTGTTGGTGTGTATGACAGTGTGTGTATGTCGGTGTTGGTGTGTATGACAGCCAGTGTGTATGTCGGTGTTGGTGTGTATGACAGTGTGTGTATGTCGGTGTTAGTGTGTATGACAGTGTGTGTATGTCGGTGTTAGTGTGTATGACAGCCAGTGTGTATATCGGTGTTAGTGTGTATGACAGCCAGTGTGTATGTCGGTGTTAGTGTGTATGACAGCCAGTGTGTATGTCGGTGTTGGTGTGTATGACAGCCAGTGTGTATGTCGGTGTTGGTGTGTATGACAGCCAGTGTGTATGTCGGTGTTGGTGTGTATGACAGTGTGTGTATGTCGGTGTTGGTGTGTATGACAGTGTGTGTATGTCGGTGTTGGTGTGTATGACAGTGTGTGTATGTCGGTGTTGGTGTGTATGACAGCCAGTGTGTATGTCGGTGTTGGTGTGTATGACAGCCAGTGTGTATGTCGGTGTTGGTGTGTATGACAGTGTGTGTATGTCGGTGTTGGTGTGTATGACAGTGTGTGTATGTCGGTGTTGGTGTGTATGACAGTGTGTGTATGTCGGTGTTGGTGTGTATGACAGCCAGTGTGTATGTCGGTGTTGGTGTGTATGACAGCCAGTGTGTATGTCGGTGTTGGTGTGTATGACAGCCAGTGTGTATGTCGGTGTTGGTGTGTATGACAGTGTGTGTATGTCGGTGTTGGTGTGTATGACAGTGTGTGTATGTCGGTGTTGGTGTGTATGACAGTGTGTGTATGTCGGTGTTAATATGTATATTTGTCCCGCTGTGTATCATTATCTTTACACTGTATCCGCTCTGTTACCCCAGGAACTAATAAAGGTCCATTTCAACTTTCTGCGAACCATCGAGATGTCCATAATGTCGTGTGGCACCACGATCGGTCAGGTCTTCCTGGACTACAAGGAAAAGTAAGACGAATGGCCCGATACGCTGCCATAATGTTCAATTTCTCCACTGTCTCTGGGAAACGCAGGATTTCACCTTCAGTCAGACACCTGTTATCACATTGTATGCTCATATACAGTCTGCATTGCACATAAACGTATTACTAATACACAAGTAATTATTATATATAAATCCTGCCCAAGAATAGGCTATAAACCACAGCTAGTAAATGGATGGCGGGTTCTTACATTGCCACCTGGTGGTAGAATGTAGTAGTACAGCACTTGTCCTACTTATTCCTATAGTCTCCTCTAAATAGTAATTAATGACAGTTTAACCTGTTAGAAGAGAGGGGAATGAATGTACAATATTTGGAATGACATAAATCTTCGTTAGATTGATGCTAACCAGGTTTCTGAAAATGCTGCTTAAATGTTTTAAAGGAAGGTTCAATGTTATATCCACAGAACAGTCTGGGGATTATCAGACAGTAATAAGGTTGTATAGATATAACACAACCGTGTTACTCCCATTGTATACAGACTGGGTCTGTGGAGCGGGATCACTTGGTATATTTATATCGGATATTACAGAGCTCTGGGTAGACTGTAGCGCTGATCACTGACTCATACCCGCTCTGCAGTTGTCTCACGGTCTAGACTGTACCTTGGGGAGTGAAACTGTTCTACAAAAGAAATGGTAATAGAACATTTAATTGTGATGTGATAAATGTGACTCGTAGCTGAGACATTTCTCCTGCAGAGCTGACAGACAAAGGGACAGAAATCTCTATAAACGTTGTTTGTGTTGTGGGCAGGAGAGTGAATGTATTGTCTGTCTGATGTTCTATCTCTGGGTAAAGACATTTCGGTGGGAGACAGTGAGTGACAGATTACATACAGCCGGCCAACGTGAGCTAATCAATAAGGTGGAAGCAGCAGTCTACAAATCAATATTACCAATATTACAAATACTGAGAATTATACCCCATATGCAAACACAGGGGGAACCCTCTAAACCAGAAACAATGAAAGGGCTGTAAAATATACAGATACATTGTTGCTTTTGCTCCTCCTAAGAGAATATGCAAAAGTGGAAAGTGTTATAATTCTGTGTGTGGCCAGATTAAGGGAAGTGGTACTGTGCAGTTATATGTTTATACATTATAAGACCAGATACTAATGATTGTCTGCAATATATAGAGCGGGAGAAGTGATACTGTGCAGTTGTATATTCATAAAACAAATACTAAGAATTGCATGGAGTATATAAGTGGCACTGTGTAATAGACAGTTGGTGTCCATACACTGACGACATTTAAAGCTATTTCCCAAGATATAATTTTTCGGTAAGGAAATATTGTGTGTTCAAATCTGAAGATTTCTAATGACGTTTTGTAATCTCCTGATATCGGTGAAATCTCCTGTAAACCGTGTGGAACAGCGACAGCGGAATTAATTACAGCTTAAAATTACATTTTACTCCTGGTGAACATGGTGCAGCAAAAAACCAGCAATGCTGTATACATCTTCCTTTGAAATTAACGCATATACTGTATATGTAACCTCTCACCACCTGGAATAATTGGCTGCATTCTCAGTGATGTCACTGGTTCCTAGTGACTGGATAGGCTGCATTCTCAGTGATGTCACTGGCTCCTAGTGACTGGATAGGCTGCATTCTCAGTGATGTCACTGGCTCCTAGTGACTGGATAGGCTGCATTCTCAGTGATGTCACTGGCTCCTAGTGACTGGATAGGCTGCATTCTCAGTGATGTCACTGGCTCCTAGTGACTGGATAGGCTGCATTCTCAGTGATGTCACTGGCTCCTAGTGACTGGATAGGCTGCATTCTCAGTGATGTCACTGGCTCCTAGTGACTGGATAGGCTGCATTCTCAGTGATGTCACTATAGGTCATTTACGGAGCTCAAAACAGCAGCTCCGCAGTGCAAATGCTTCAAGTTTTCGGCTGGGGTGTGTAGATTTTCAGAGCAAGATGACCACATTTATGGAGGAATAGGGAAGTACCGGGGTCCTCCGCATACTTACCTACTTCTCCTGGTAAATAGACTTTATTTACCAAGAGGAGGTGTGCTACAAGAAAATGGCCGCTGCTCAGACACACTGATGAAGTCATTACTAATTCTCCTCTTCTGTGGTGGCCCCGCCCACTGCTTGTTATAATTACACTATTATAGAACATATACGATAATCTCTCTCAGAATTTGCTACATTAGCCTTTTCTCCATGTTATTTCCCTCTTCTGTCGTACAATAGATTTTATAAAGTTTTTTCGTGAATTTTTTTGGAAGATTTTATTGGTCCCGTCCTCATTCTGCTCAAATGCAGTCGTGTCTTCATCAACCTCCAGCTATGGGGGAGATCTGTGCATCACGCTGGGCAGATAGAATTATGTAGGACAGTTGCGGATACTGTTACCTGCTCATTATTCTATATGTAAATTCATCCTACACTTCTCGGGATAAAGAGAGATGGAAATGAGATGGGGGCTGACCCGGCGGTGACCCTTCAGGATTGATTCTTAGTGCTGCCGACTCAGTAAGGAAAATTCAACATGTAATTAGACCAATATTCTGCTAATAACGTCCTCAGCTGACAGATCTCTCACTACAATCTTCCTGCATTAACTCCCTGCTGGAGAACTTGCTGATGGCCTGAGACAGAGACGGGGAATAAGCTGTCACGACTCGAAGCGTTCGCCTCCTCTGCTTATATAGCGCTGCGTGATGGTCATTTATAGTCCATGGTGCGAGAACTCTACGCTGATTATTATAAATATATAAGTACCTAGTACCCAGCTGTGTTACCTCTCCACTATTCAGTACTAGGAATAACGACACCACTCTAATATTAAGTAACCAGGACGTGGTCGGGCTAAAGAGGCAGAAGTCTAGGGGAGCACAAACCATACACAAACACAAACATAGTTATCTTTTATTCTCCTCTGGTAAGGAAGCAATGCTAACCACTGTACCACCCTTCTTAAATTTTTATGGATATTCAATGTCGCAGGAGCACAGAAACAGTAGCCCCCCCATGCAGCATTGGAAGAAGGTGGCCTGCTCTGATGAATCACATTTTCTTTTACATCATGTGGGCGGCTGGGTGCGTGTGCGTCATTTACCTGGGAAGAGATGCACTATGGGAAGAAGGCAGCTGGCGGAGGCAGTGTGATGATCTGGACAATGTTCTACTGGGAAACCTTGGGTCCTGGCATTCATGTGGATGTTACTTTGACACGTATCACTTACCTAAACATTACTGCAGACCAAGTACACCCTTCATGGCAGTGGTATTCCCTGATGGTGGTGGCCTCTTTCAGCAGGATAATGCGCCCCGACACACTGCAAAACTTGTTCAGGAATGGTTTGAGGAACATGACACAGTTCAAGGTATTGACTTGGCTTCCAAATTCCCCAGATCTCAATCCATTTGAGCATCTGTGGGATGTGCTGGAAAAAACCAGTCCCAGCCACGGAGGCCCCACCTCACAACTTACAGGACTTAAAGGATCTGCTGCTAACGTCTTGGTGCCAGATACCACAGGACACCATCACAGGTCTTGTGGAGTCCATGCCTCGATGGTCAGAGCTGTGTTGGCAGCACCAGGGCGACCTACACAATATTAGACGGGTGGTTTTAATATTGTGGCTGATCTGCTGGTATATTATGCCATGTATCACCTATCCTTGGGGTGTCCTCTTACATGTGACTCATACATGATTCCATATTACATATAATATGATATGATATAAAGTATACTGCTGCTTAGCACTTATGATCAGTCATGTGGTCACAGACAGATTCATATGTGCAGTGCATGAGCCTATACTTGGCTTCATCAATACTGCCATCTAGTGGTGAAAACAGAAACTCCAATTGCAGTTACGCTGGATACACACTACAGAAAATTTCATGAAAGTCCGGATGAGCAGCCGATTCCTGTGTACAAACCTACACGATTTACCTTCAGATCTGTGATCTTCATCTCTCGTAACCATCTGCTGAAAAGATCCCGACTCTGTACCCTCTGTTGGGGGAGCTATCTGCAGAAGTGTTGGGCAGACGGTGGTGTGTACATACACACTTCCAAATTCGCCAGACATCTTTCCATTGTTGATTGCGAATCTTAGGAAGTTTATAAAACCAAATCAAATGAAGCAACATGCTTTGGTACGATAAAACATGATCGCGGGAGCGCACACTCTAATGTGATATCTGACCAAATGGTCGTTTATCGTGTGATCTGCTCGTTAAGGATCTACTGTTGATGGCATACTGGGAATTGTAGTTCCACAACACCTGGAGCCATATGTTGTCCAAGTCCTGGGTTATTCACATCCTGAGCATTAATCACAACTTCGTTATAACTGTTGTTTGGTATTAGAACATTTGTGATAAAGCCACAAAGAAAAATAAAGAAGTAGACTGTTTATTGGGCCAAATATCACGGAAGGTGACTCTGCCTTCCAATCCGATCCGTCCTAAGATCCGTTCTCCAGCTATGTCATGTAAGAATCGAGGGTGGTGCGGATTGTTTAAACTGCAACACTAAGATTGTACAGCCCCAACATCTTAGGTGCAGGGCTACAATATATCAAAATGTGTCCTCACACCTCCATACCTTTAAAACCATCAATTATTTCTCTTTCTGACTGTATGTTTAAAAATATAAATGATATTTTCTATCCACAAAGCTACTATGTCAGGGGGCATTTTTCTCTTGAAATCATCATTATACTTCTGAATCTGTCTCCTTTCAGCTGGAGACATATTAATATAAAAATAATAATAACAATAATTAAAAAAATGAAAGGAACGAATAACTGAATTAAGCATTTCAGGTTCCCAGTGTCCTTTGCAGCCCCTCAGCTTTGCAATGTCTGCGGGAAACGGGATTGTTATTAAAGAGTTAAATAGATACAGTTCTCTGAAATCACGAGTCTCCATTGTCCGCGCTAATTTGTCTCTAATTATCTGCGATCGCCTCTGACAGTCTCATAATTGATTTCTATTTTTCCTCCTTCTGCGTCCTGCAGAAAATTTAAATTATATTTTGTTATCTTACCGGCTGTAATAAACCTATTCATGGGTGGTAGCTCTAGTGTTTATTTTAATTAACGGTTTGAATCTGAGTTGGGGATTCAGATGTTCAGTTACAGCTTTAGAAAAGCGCAGGGAAGTGGCTGCAGAAGGCTGAGTACTAAGGAAATAATCCAACGGTTATTTCTGAAAGTTCAAAGCGTACTGCTCGGCCAGTAGAGGGCGCTGTTCTCTTGCTGTCTCTGGACAAAATTTAATTTTGACCCCTCTTAATAACCAGCCTGGCCCTTCGTACTTGGAACAGGTTTCAGTATGGGGCGTAACGTTTGCCCACAAGTTTCCTGGATTCTTGTAAACGAGTTTGCAATAAACCTTGGTGATTGGTGGGTCAGAGTTTACCTTCCATTTGGGTATATTTATTATTATAAAGGAGTTTAAAAGACTTTTAGGATTTGTATTGTTATTCTTCTGAAGGGTGTTGACATTCATAATAAACTAGTATTATCAATGTTTCTGGTGGAAACGCTGGTCATCAAGGCAACAAGGAGTGAGGTACAGTTATTAACTTAGGGTGTATTTGCAAAAGGTAGCACAGGTTCTTCAGCCCAATTTTAAGTGGCTTGAGGACTAGTGGATAAAGCCTCCTCCGTAATTGTGTTTGATTGCCAACTATTCCATACATTGTTATATAATATCTGATGTGTCGTCTCACAATTACCAGTAAGAATAAAGTAGCCACAAATCGCCGCTTTGTAAGATCCTGTCCAAAAATGTGAAGTTTCGGGCATGAAACAATATTTATGTAGCTAATAGAAACAAAGTGCTTGTAACAGACCGGCAGCGTCACGTTAAGTTCATATATCTGACGTCTTGTCATCCTCAGCTCGTATATAAGACCCGATAACACGTAGACAGCACAAACTGCAACTCTTCCTTCCACAGATCTGACTTTTATCCAGGAGAATGGGCTGGGAACATGAAAATTCTACTTTCTTGGTTCTTTTCCCAGTTTATTCACTTGTGGTTTGGAACCTGGAACATTTGGTTTACTTTAAATTTTTTTGAGCAATCAAGACTTTATAGTAACGGTTTTATATGGCTGGCGCTGCGCCCGTTTAGGTTTCCAGCTTAGACTGATGTGCGCCGTATATAACTGGACTGAGGTGGTACAAACTTCAGCTGCAGCACGAATTAGTTGTTTTATAGGATTAACACTTCTTGGCAACGTTAAGCCAGTTAAAGATGGACAGATCTGCTGTACGTTCTGTTCTTGGCTCCATCTTTCTAAAATCGGAGTTGACCTTCTGAAGCGATCCGCCCTGCCCCCGCAGCGCTCTGCTTGTTTAATTTGGTCAACCGCTGTCAGGTCTGAGTGCTTGTCGGATCTGAATGGATGTCAGAAAATTGTGTTCCTAATTGTTCCTGTTCTGGGTTTGGTCTATGTAGATAAACGAGGCTACTGTCACTCAAATATCTGGTCTTGTCCATAATTTAAAACCCGATCCCTACATTACATCAAAGAAGCCTTTTTTTGGTCAATCTTCTGACCAGCTACATAGTACCACTTCTCTTATTCTGTGTGCTGAAGGTAGGTAATTCAGTCCCTGTTACCTGCACAGTACCACTTCTCTTATTCTGTGTGCTGAAGGTAGGTAATTCAGTCCCTGTTACCTGCACAGTACCACTTCTCTTATTCTGGGTGCTGAAGGTAGGTAATTCAGTCCCTGTTACCTGCACAGTACCACTTCTCTTATTCTGGGTGCTGAAGGTAGGTAATTCAGTCCCTGTTACCTGCACAGTACCACTTCTCTTATTCTGTGTGCTGAAGGTAGGTAATTCAGTCCCTGTTACCTGCACAGTACCACTTCTCTTATTCTGGGTGCTGAAGGTAGGTAATTCAGTCCCTGTTACCTGCACAGTACCACTTCTCTTATTCTGGGTGCTGAAGGTAGGTAATTCAGTCCCTGTTATCTGCACAGTACCACTTCTCTTATTCTGTGTGCTGAAGGTAGGCAATTCAGTCGCTGTTACCTGCACCGTACCACTTCTCTTATTCTGGGTGCTGAAGATAGGTAATTCAGTCCCTGTTACCTGCACAGTACCACTTCTCTTATTCTGGGTGCTGAAGGTAGGTAATTCAGTCCCTGTTACCTGCACAGTACCACTTCTCTTATTCTGTGTGCTGAAGGTAGGTAATTCAGTCCCTGTTACCTGCACAGTACCACTTCTCTTATTCTGGGTGCTGAAGGTAGGTAATTCAGTCCCTGTTACCTGCACAGTACCACTTCTCTTATTCTGTGTGCTGAAGATAGGTAATTCAGTCCCTGTTACCTGCACAGTACCACTTCTCTTATTCTGGGTGCTGAAGATAGGTAATTCAGTCCCTGTTACCTGCACAGTACCACTTCTCTTATTCTGGGTGCTGAAGGTAGGTAATTCAGTCCCTGTTACCTGCACAGTACCACTTCTCTTATTCAGTGTGCTGAAGTTAGGTAATTCAGTCCCTGTTACCTGCACAGTACCACTTCTCTTGTTTGGGAATATTTTTGATACATAGGAAGGAACTAAAGTCACATTTCAATTGTTTTCTTGGTAATAAGTTCTCCAAACTGGCCAATAAGATTTGTGTCAGATATTGGTTTACCCAGAGTTCACTTCTTCTGACGCACCTGCGAAACGCCAACTTGTCCCAGTATTCACATAATCACAATTATCGCACATTGGGCCGGACATTGTATGGTCTATAAAAATGCAGAATTACCATTGTCCAGTCTGTGAACCACAAGTCGATATATATTATTAATAAGGAGAACCTGATAAAGTTATTGTTATTAATTCCACATTTATTTACCTGCTGTTCCTTGTTTGTCAACAGGCTACTTATTTATGGAGAGTACTGCAGTCACATCGAATATTCCCAGAAGACACTGGACGAGATCATCGTCACCCGTGAAGACGTTAAAATAAAAATTGAGGTGGGTGTTAATAGTGATCCCGCTGTGGTGTCCTCCAGTCTGACGCAATGTATACAACTTACACTTAATAACTCTATTCTGTACCTCCCACTGCGTCAACTTTATATTGACTTTCTATTCCGCGGTGTTAAAGCATTTTATGGCGCAGGTATTTCTGGTTCTGTTGAAATAGATTTGTGCATTTATCATTTATATTGGAGATATTATTTCACATCTACGTACTACTTACCCCATTCTCTTCTGTCCCCCCAGGAATGCTCCATGAAGGTTCAAGATGGAAAGTTTAAACTGCAAGATCTCATGGTGATCCCAATGCAGAGAGTCCTCAAGTATCATCTCTTACTAAAGGTACGTGGAGAGCATTATTATAAATTTTCAGGACTGTAGGTTAGAACTACGCTATCTACACAGTACTCTGGCTTATGGAGAACTGGTCGCTGAAGAGCAACAATACATCTTTTATCATATTATCAATAAATTGCGTCTTAATATTAGAGACAGACTTGTGTTGTAGCCGTTTGAGCCTTGTACTCGGTCTCTAAGAAAAGGCCGGGGGGGCTTATCTCAAAGTAGAGGTGGAAGAGTAACTTAAATACATTTCTGGAGCAAATCGTTGTGTCAGACTAGACTGGGGTCTCTATGAACCAACTATCGTTCCAGCTACTACATAGTTTGCATCATTTTAGTGCACACAGTAACGCCTAGGTCAGGTTATAGAAGGTTTAGCGGCTGGGAAGGCATGCTGGGACGTGTAGTTCCACAACAGGTTGTCGATCTCTGTGATACATTTTTTGTATGATTCTAACGTACATTGTGCACACACAGGAACTTCTCAGCCACACCGGGGACTGTCCAGAGAGACACACGCTGAAAGAAGCCTTGGAGGCCATGCAGGTATTAACCCCTTCATACCGTCACAATACCAGGGAATATATTTTAAGATTTTGATTTAACTTTTTTTTTTTTTTATCTCAGTCATAGAACTCCGGCATGACGGAGACCAGTGTTGTGTACTTGTTACTGCTTGATAAAGTCAAACGCTTATTCTAAACTTTTTCTGGTGAATTGACCCTAGGGGGCGCTGTTTCACCAAAGTTAACGATTAGTTTGTGTTGGCTAATTTGCCCCTTACGTGTTAGCGGAACGTTCAGAGAAAAGTAGAGTTAAGTTGTGTATATGCTCCTCTTATAGCGACTCTAAACCTGAAGTACAAATTAAACTCCTCTAAAAAGACATTTAATGGCTTCCACAAATCTAAACGTTCGCATAGAGCAACATATATCATATTTTTGTGCTGCTGTTTGTCAGCATTTCTGTGATGCTCCAGAACAAGCTCCCAGTGGCTTCCTGAATTATAATTATATAGGTTTTACAGGAAGTCCAATATGCAATGAAAAATCTTCCCCCCCAAGAACAGGAGCGTTGTATCTTCAGTCCCAGCGAGTCAATGTTGTTCCGTTTCCGATAAAGGAAGTTCTGTAACTATAGTATGAGAACAGTGATATAATAAGAAGTACTGCAGGAAGAATGTCATCTAGATAACAAGTAGTGACCACACTTAGCACAATGTTACTCAACTGCAAGTCTGACAACAAGGAGCCGGGAGCCAAGTTCTCCTTTTATCTGTTCCCGATTAAACGTCTCAGAGGAAACCAGCTCCATTCAACATATTTTCTTCACCTCGTTCTGCTGACAGTTTCTTTTCTGTGTTTTATGTCTCTGGTTTTATCGAAATTCGCTTTATGTTTCAGGATTTGGCCATGTATATTAATGAAGTGAAAAGGGACAAGGAGACGTTAAAGAAGATCAGCGAGTTTCAGAATTCCATAGAACATTTGGTGAGTGTCTTAGTTCTCTGACATTGGGGTTATCCGATAATACTGTCCATGAGGCGGCAACGGTGACTCTAACCGCGGTTCTGGAAAGTGACGTTATCCTTTCGCTGTCCTCAATCCGCCGCTCTGTCACGTCTGTATTTCAGGAATATCAGCTTGAATTAGTTTCCAATAAAACATCCATAAATTTAGTGCTAAGCTGGGTCTTTCCTGGTAAATTGAATTTATCCAACAAATCGTATTTACGGATGTGGAAGATCTCGCACTCGGCTAAACTAGTTTTTCCGTAAGGTTTAAAGATCAACAATTGGTGGGAAAGGAGTATTTTATAGAAATGAAGTTGCCGAACTATATTTTATAGTTTTAACAACACTAATCGTTAGCTGCATGAAATATACAAGATAATCTTTATTCTAAAATATAACTGTCGGACAGAAGGATATGTTCTGCGCTGGTCTATAAATTGACTAATCTGTGTTACGAAACAATGTCAAATCTATCCAGGATCTTTTGCAATTATCTCATCATTAGCGATTATTTGTTTTCTTAAACTGAATGTGACAATTTTTTCAAATAAAAACAAGTTTCTACTGATCAATGGGCCTCATGGTCAGCTTCAATTACGCTCTCTCTCTCTTTTCTTCTCCGATTTCCAACAGCAAGTAAAACTGGAAGAGTTCGGAAGACCAAAGATAGACGGAGAACTGAAGGTCCGATCGATGGTCAATCAAACCAAGCAGGACAGGTGAGCTGGTTATGGAGATGGTGCAAAGGTCGGGAGTAACCAGTCTGTGCATCTACAAGTCTCAGTACCCTATTAATGTGAATGCTGGGAGTTGTAGTTACACAGGCCGCCTACCTCTGGAGTAGGCTCTTAGGAAGTGGAAGGAGGAGATGAGACTAAACCCATTCAATGGGCCTGTTGTGCATCTCCTTTATATGTCCATTTGTGGCTGTAGAATCTGTAACACCTGATCTGTCCGGCTGACCCCTCTCTCTCTCTGTGCAGGTACCTCTTTCTGTTTGACAAAGTGGTCATCGTCTGCAAAAGGAAAGGTTACAGTTATGAATTAAAGGATATCATAGAGTTGCTTTTTCATAAAATGACTGATGACCCCATGAACAACAAGGACATCAAGAAGGTGATTAGTTCATTACACGTCCGACACGTTTGTAGTTTATCTCCCGTGGATGAAATATCTTAACCTTATTATTTTAATTAATTCACATTCTCCAAATGTCATTAAGATGTTTGGCAAATCTTTGTTGTCATTTCTTCTGCTGCAGTGTGGTTGAAATACAGAACTTGTGATCGCCGGTTACACCTATCTACATTTCTGAAATCCATAAGCAAACATTCCAGTGGGACCTTTTACAATCCCCATTCCTTAGCTGTGCTCTAACACATTGATGATAGAACACTTGTCAGACATTCTCACTATCTCTCTGAGCCGTCACAAATAATTTTCAAGTGCTGTATTTCCACCATAACTCAAGTACATAATGTTTCCTTGTGTTTAACATTCACTCTCCTTTGGTTTCTTTTTACGCTAACCCTAGTCACACGGCAAAATGGTAAGATGTCTTCACTCACAACTTATATCATGTGCTTAGGAATTGAGTATATTTAGATGTAATAATGGGGTGGGGGTTTGTCTTACAAATACCAGTGCTAATTATAATATAGTCGTAGGGCTGTCAATGAGATACACAAGCTTTTTGTCTTCCCTGGAACCCAAATTGTCATTTTGCCTTTGTTCCGTGGGGGAAAGGAGTGTCTAAAACCAGATTGTAAGTTCTGCACATCTCACATATTAGCTTGTATTTTGTATGCACCGATTACTGAGAGGTTTGTCTCTGAGTCGCCAACGTCCGCCACTGGCGGGAAGGATTAGAGAGCGGGAGACCCGGCATCTTCTGCATGTCCGTAAGACTCTGCTTTCTCCACACAGTGGTCGTACGGATTCTTCTTGATACACCTGAAGGGGAAGCAAGGATTCCAGTTCTTCTGCAAGACAGACGACATGAAGAGGAAGTGGATGGAACAGTTTGAGATGGCCATGTACGAAACCTGCTGTCTTTTGGTCTTAAAATTCTGCAGTTTATAACTAAGATGTATTTGCGGTAAAGGTCTGAAACTGGCTAATGTTGGCATTCATTGACCAAAGTGGGCTTATTTCAACATTAACACACTTTGGGTCTCATCCGTTACTAAACACCTCCCCCTATGTCATATCGATGACTTCAGCCAATCAGATCTCTGCACTGCCTGACACAAATCTGTTGTTTCAGAGTTATAGTGAATGACTAGACTGTGTTATTTATCAATAGACCATAAGAACAGGCAACGATCAGCTGGCCGTAATGTTTGCATGGCCATCGGATAGCCGGGCATTATGGGATATGTAGTTCACCTGCAGCCGGGATGCCACAGATTTCAGATAGATTAAATAACCGCCCCAAGTGTGTCACCTGCATCCGTCTGGTTTGTTTACTTAGGTCGAACATAAAGCCGGAAAAGGCCAACGCCAATCACCACAACTTCCAGATGTTTACATTCGATACGACCACCAGTTGCAAAGCCTGTAAGATGTTCTTAAGGTGAGTTATAGAACCAACAAACTACGTGTGAATCCTCCATGGCTAGTCGGCTCCCTCTGAGCCTCATTCAGTGATTCCTGGCCCCCGCTGCGCCCCTCTCATGTATAAACATAGGAACATAGAATTTGACGGCAGATAAGAACCTCTTGGCCCATCTAGTCTGCCCATATTTCACCTATGGTAACCTCAAACCCTGTTTAATCCTTAGTTCTTTGTAAGGATATCCTTATGTCTATCCCAAGCATGTTTACATTGCTCTACTGTATTAGCCTCTACCACCTCTGATGGAGGCTATTCCATGTATCCACTACCCTTTCTGTAACGTAGTTTCCTCTGAACCTACTTCCCCCCAGTGTCAGTACATGTCCTCGTGTTCTAATACTTCTCTTCCCCCCAGTGTCAGTACATGTCCTTGTGTTCTAATACTTCTCATCCCCCCAGTGTCAGTACATGTCCTCGTGTTCTAATACTTCTCTTCCCCCCAGTGTCAGTACATGTCCTCGTGTTCTAATACTTCTCTTCCCCCCAGTGTCAGTACATGTCCTCGTGTTCTAATACTTCTCTTCCCCCCAGTGTCAGTACATGTCCTCGTGTTCTAATACTTCTCTTCCTTTGTAGAATGTTTCCCTCCTGCACCTTGTTATAACCCTTGATATATTATTTCTCCCCCCAGAGGCACCTTCTATCAGGGATATTGTTGTACTAAGTGCGGGGTTGGAGTCCACAAGGAGTGCCTCGAGACCATCCATCCGTGCAAAATGGGTGAGTCGCATCTATACGGTGCTATGGGTGAGAGGACTCTATACGGGCGGGAGCTGCACTAATGTTACATAACGCGTCGCTGCTACACAAATCTCGCAGAACGCGTTGCTGCCTACAGATCTCACAACGTGCTACCGCCACCCCGATCTCGCAGAGCACATCACTGGCAGACCATTTAACGTCTATTTGTGAATGTTACAAGATGCCATTTCATTATAAAGCAACTGGTGTTGTAGGTATCAGGACTTCTAGCCCTGAGAAATTAGGACTTCTGCTATATATCTAGAGACCTGTCACAGTCTTCCCCCCCTTGTCACTGTCGTTTGGTCAGTAGGTATGCTGTGACTTGTAGTTCAACAATAGCTGGAGTATTAATAGTAGGGTGTATAGCTCTGTGTTAGAGGCAATGCATGTTATTTACGTGACATCGCTGCGTCTTGTATAAAGATGGCCGCGCCGAGACTCTTCAGCTCCATACGGTTCTGATATCATTAATAATTGCCCTTTTGTTTCCCTCCCTCTAGGTCCAGTGGATGACATGGTAAGCTATATCCTATATGTAACCTGTATTTATCTATCTGGTTCCCGGGTCCAGTCTAATTATACAGATATGGGATCGAAGCAGCAGCTTCTTAATGGAAGGGGGAATAGACACCAAAATATGGTTCAAAATGTCTCCCCATGTAATACAGATTAAATCACTGGGCTATCCAAGGTTTAATCTCTAGTTGATACCTCTGTAATCAGCTGTTTTGGGGGGTATTGAAGTGCTAGTGCTATTTTTTTATTATGTTGATATAAAAAATATTTAAAAATACTAATTTGAACATGAACAGTGATCTCCTCAAAGGCAAGCTGCGAATTTCAAACCTCAAGTGCTTCTCTAAATCCGTGACTTGGGATCCCCTCCCCCATGAGAGGACCCTCTAGTACCGAATAACTTTTAGTTGTTTAGAATGTTCAGAGTTTACAGAACCTGTCTGACGTTTCTCACCGCAGACCTAATACACTGTTATATGTGATCATATAGGAACTCTCTGCACTCACCATAGACTGCACAGATGCCCCAGGGGCGGAGCAGGTGGGTAAATGGGAGGAGTTTGAAGAACATGCTCACTGCACTTTAGTAATGAGCCTCTATATTATTATGTGATTCCAGTAATATCCCATAATGAATCCTTCAAGATTATTATCATGTTATAAAATACACCTCAGAAATTTCTTCCTTTCCTCCTCCTCTTTATAATGACACAGGACTGTTAAATGGTATCGGGATGATACAAAACTGCAACTATTACTTAAATTGCTGCTGAACTACACTTCCCAGCATCCTCAGCTTGTCCGTGGCCAGTTAAACAGCCGCAGTATTTACATATAACTGTATACGTCAGTGTAAATCAATGTTAATTACGCTTAGTACATTTTGCTTTTTTCGCTTTGAAAATGAAATATCAAAGTGGCATCATTATATTACGTGTGAACTGGCTGAGCATCATGGGAAGCGAAGTCCAGCCCGACATGGAATCTTGAAAATTGATTTATCTCGGATTTAATGGGGTGAAATGTGGTTTTGGTGATATTTTTTTTTTTGATCTTTAGTTTACAAAGGGCTCCTTATGTATCCAAACTAATTGGTGTTTTTTTGTGTGTGTTCTTTTTTCCTCTCCCTTAGGACCCGCTCATAACAGTGTCAGGTAAGTTCTGTGTTTCACCCACCTGTTGTACCCTGAGGGGTAACAAAGACTCACCCGGGTGTTGCTTTAGGTCCTGGGCAGTTAATAATCGCACCGAGCCAGGAAATCTGCACGAGACTGGGCGGTCAGCCTAAATGCAGAAAATGTTTTTTTGCTTCTTGAATTTTATTAATTATATTTCTGTAAATTCACCCACTGGAGTAAACGTACTGGTTTTAAACTACCGCCGAGGAGAAGGTTTTCCTAGGGTGACCCCGGGGGGCTGCCACAACCAGCCAGTTTTCAGGGGGCTGCCCTGATTGGGGGCTTGTGATTGGTCCTCCCATTCCAGGTTCCCCGACAGGTCCAGCAAGCGTTGTGATTTGTCACCTTCTAATTTACATTGGGGGAGGAGAGTTGATGTCTGTAGATCTCGTATGCTGGACCGGTGTTGCGTCTTCGCTGATCATTCTGTTTGCTGTTCGCCAGGGCCCAAGATGGTCGCCGTACAGAATTACCATGGAAACCCAGCGCCCCCCGGGAAGCCAGTATTAACGTTCCAGACCGGAGAAGTGATCGAGCTCCTGCGAGGTGACCCGGATTCCCCCTGGTGGGAGGTGAGTGACGCGTGTCCCGTGTCCGCAAAACATACCGGTAACGCCAAGGGCGTTTGACGAATGACGGTCGTCTTGTCTACCCTACAGGGGCGGTTACTACTGACTAGGAAATCTGGCTATTTCCCCAGCTCTTCTGTGAAGCCCTGTCCTGTGGACAGCCGGGTGAGTGTGACGGAAATCGGACCCCCACCCTCATTACGAGCCCATGGGGCTCCTCTGTGCCGCCATCCAGTCAGTTATGTAGATTACATCCAACCAGTCTTTAAAGTAATTTGGTGTGACTTTTTTTTTTTTTATTAATCTCGTCTCTTTTCTATTGAAATTAAATCAGTCCACAGCACAGCCCCCACCACCTAGCCCAAAGCTATATCATCTTTGAAAACTTCCTAGCAAAGGGCCGGTAAAGAAGTTTAAACCTGTTGACACATCTGAGATTGAAAGGTCTAATTACTTTCTCCGTTATTCCGCAGCCCGTGGCCCGTACGGACTACAGTAAATACCCCTGGTACGTACATGGCCTCTCTCCTGTGTTCTTATTACATCTTGCTGACCCTCCAATGTTTCTCACGCTCTGTAAATTCCTCCAGGTTTGCAGGGAACGTAGAGCGCCCGCAGGCCGACAACCTCTTAAAATCCCTCGTCAGCGGAACGTACCTCATACGAGAGCGCCCGGCTGAGGCCGAGCGATTCGCCATCAGCATCAAGTACGTGTTAAGTCGCAGCTAATGATGATCTTAGTAATGACCAACTTTGTTATGCTTTTTTTTATATATATATATATATAACTAAATGTTTCTTTTCAATTAGATTATTAACGTTCTAAATGAACAAATGGCGCAATCTGGTGCCTCCCAAAATGGCGGATGCACCAATTTGCGCTGTACTGGCCCCGCCTCCGAGTGCGTGGTAGTTGGAGGTGAATGTATTAATTTGGCTATGGAGAGCATTTTTCTTTCTCCCCCCAAGCACTAAAATTATAAGTTACAGCTCTGCATCTTAGAATTTCCAAACCAGATTTTATCCAAATTGTGGGCTACCAAATTACACCCCGATCCTTTTGCTTGTTTCTCGGGTTGTGATTGACCAGTGTTAATCTGGACTGTTTTTCCTGTCCTGGCCAGTAGGGGGAAGCATTGTACACTCAACTTAAACATTTCATCATCATCATTAACTCTGATCTTATTTTCTGCTCATCTCATGAAAGTTTGTTTTATCTGTTAGTTTGTTTTCACTGCGAAATCCACTCTGTTTAATCAGCCTGCTGTACTACTTGCTCAACCACTCCCTCCCTACCCATGCTACAGTTATTTCAGTCCCCTATCTCATCACTGTACTCTCAGTTCTACTTAATGCTTTGTCTACCATCACAAGTAGGAAGAATTGATACTGATTTTGAACCACTCTCCTCTCTTATGACTCTGCAAGAACTCAGCTACTCAATCACCTGCTCTTTATTACTCTCCATTCAACACTTCCACCCATTCCCCCACATGGCTCCCACATCATTACTCTATACTATCCAGACATCCATGGATAAACTACATTTGCTGTAGCCTAGCTCTGCACTACTTATCTGATTACACTGGACATTGCAATTAGATCATTCTTTTAATTCCTTCATTTTTGCTATTTGACTCATAAATCCCAATGCTTGCCAAAATATTTTTCTCTCTCTCTTTTCATGGCATTATCTTTAGGACTATATCATCCCTCACCCATCCTGCAACACACACCTCTGTCCACATTGCCCCTTCATTACTTCACTCACCTCTAGTGAACACTCATGAACTGTTTTCCTATTTAAATTCAATAACTTTAACAGCCTCACCCTGCCGCCAGAAACTAAAAGGACACACATCTTACAATCATCTTTCCTACCTTTCTTCCTCCCTGCTTCTATTAGCTGGTGATATATCACCTAATCCAGGTCCCCCTCCCACACGCATATATCTGAACACTACAGAAATCCATTAAACCTTAAACACATCACCTGTCTCCCCTCTCTTCCAAAGTCCTTTAGATGTGCCCTTTGGAATGCACGCTCTGTGTGTAACAAACCTACCTCCGTACATGATCTCTTCCTCTCATACAACCTAAAGCTTCTAGCAATAACAGAAACATGGCTCACCCATTCAGACACTGCCTCACCTGCAGCCCTTTCACATGGTGGTCTCCATCTCACCCACACCCCCAGACCTGGAGTCAGACAAGGAGGGGGGGTTGGACTACTTCTCTCCCCACAGTGCACGTTCACAGTTCTACCAAATGTCCCATCACTCACGTTCACATCTTTTGAAGTACATGCTGTTAGGATTTTTAACCCATTCTCTATGCATGTTGATGTCATCTATTGTCCCCCTGGAGCACACCAACAATTTCTTGAACACTTCTCTGCATGGCTCCCTCACTTCTTATCTACTGATATCCCCACCATCATCATGGGTGATTTCAACATCCCTATTTCTAATCCACGTTCCAATGCTGCTTCTAAACTACTCTCTCTAACCTCCTCACTTGACCTCTCCCAGTGGATTGAATCCACTACTCATCAGGATGGCCACCGTCGTGATCTTGTTTTCTCTAGACTATGCTCAGTTTCTAATTTCCTTAACACTCCTTTCCCCCTCTCGGATCATCACCTTATTAGCTACTCACTCACCCCCAGTTCTTTACTCTCCCTAGTGTCAAACTCTTCCAAACCTCCTCACAACCGCAGGAATTTAAACTCTATTGATTTTCAACAGCTTCCACCTCTCTCCAACACCTTCTCTCCCCAATTTCTACATTCTCCTCCCCTGATCGGGCAGTACCCAATTTTCATCAAACCCTAGCAACTGCCCTGGATCAAGTGGCTCCAGCGACACTACATACTTCGCGTAGAATTCGTTGTCAACTGTGGCACACTACAGTAACACGAACTCTACAAAAACTCTCGTAAAGCAGAACGTCACTGGCGTAAATCTTGTACCTCTAATGATTTCATCACATATTATTATCACCCTTAATTTGTTAGGTGCCACAAGGTTTCCGCAGCACCGTACACCATATACTAATATCTACCACTCCTATAGAAATGCTCTGGACACTGCTAAACAAACCTACTTCCAATCTCTCATCTATGCTCAGGCTTCTACCCTCAAACGCCTTGTGAGGATACCACCCTTAGCTGGGATGGAAGTTACCCTCTGTGGGATTCAACTCACTCGGGTAGACCAAGATATATCCAAAATAAGACTTTATTACGACAGCACAACACCACAAGACGTTCACAAGTTACAGGGTAAATGGTAGCACGTATCCTCCAGCAGCCTCCTGCAGTCAGCACTCCAAAGTCATAATCTCTGTCCCTTTCAGGGTCTTATCCTCCCGCAATATTACCACTACCGTTTAGCAAAACAGTTATGGTGTCTCCTAGCCTGGGTTACTAGCTCACACCAACCCTGTCCTGGTAGGGTTCCCTCCAGCGGCACCACAGTTCCTGGCCCAGAGTCCTTTTCACTGATGTCTTCTACACCAGGATCCTCCAAACTAGCATCCCCCCTGGCATTCTCCTCGCCCTATATTATTTTCTCTGTACCCAGGAAATAGGGTCAAATGTCTCCAACCTCCCCTTTACAGAAGGGGCCTCCCAGTCAACAATTTAGCTGCTAGACATACTGTCCCTGTTACCTTGATTAGACAATAGAATGGCTTGACTCAATTAGCTGTTTTGGCTGGATACACTACACATGGGGTTACAATAGTACATCAAGGAATGACACTGCACGCTTACATGGAACAATAAGACTTTTGACACATGATATCAGCAGGGTTACACAATATAAGTCTGTGATACCTTTTGATACAATTACATTTATATTGACACATATTGATACATTTCCCCATGCTATTTCAACCAATATATTACTGTGGAGGCACATTGCATATGAGTAGAAGTTCTAACCTCATTACCTCTCAGGTTATCTGTTGACCTAGCTAATTAACATGGGCTGCCAGCTAGTTAACTCAGACATTGTTCTGATAACAAACCTCATCTCAGCTGCACCCCATACAATACACATTTGAGACAAATGGTAATTACATTAGCTACCACAAGCAAAATGACTGCTGTTGTTCTGATATTTTCACACAGTATGGCAATATTGTTTCTATTTATACTACATACAATATCACAGGTAATAGTATGGGCAAAATGTGTCTAATAACATGAAATAATAATACACATAATACACCAATGCTCTGGTGTATATACTTAGACTGGGCCAAGGATTAAAAAGTACAATAAACCGTGAGAAACGGGTGATGATTACATAGTTCTCAGTCCAGTAGTACCCCGTTTCCTCACACGCCTCTTTAACACAATCTCTTCTGAATCCTCCTGCCCCAAATCCTCCAACTAACATCAGTGCACAGGATCTTGCTTCCTATTTCAAGGATAAAATTAATAAGATCAGACTTGAAATTATATCATCTCCCTTGACAAGCAATCTGCTCAATTCCCTTGTAGCACCCTCTGACACTCTCTCTTCATTTGATCCCACAAATGAAGAAGTTTCTACTCTCTTCTCATCTTCCTACTCTACCTCCTGTCCTCTTGATCCCATTCCCTCACAAATTGGTATGTCCCTGTCTCCTGTGCTCATTCCCCCTCTAACTAAAATCTGTAATCTATCTCTTTCTACTGGTATTTTTCCATCACTTTTCAAACATGCAGTGATTACTCCCATTTTAAAAAAACAGAATTCTGACCCTAACGCTCTCATAAATTACCGCCCCAGCTCCCAGCTCCCATGCCCCTCCAAGCTTCTCGAGAGAATTGCCTACACTCGCCTCACACACTTTCTTACAGCAAACAACCTATTGGATCCTCTTCAGTCAGGCTTTCGCTCTCAACACTCCACAGAGACTGCGCTGACCAAAGTTGTCAATGATTTGATCACAGCAAAAAATAATAACCAATACTCTCTTCTAATTCTCCTGGATCTCTCTGCTGCATTTGACACTGTTGACCACTCTCTCCTCATACAAACGCTACAATCCCTAGGTCTTGAAGGCACTGTCCTATCCTGGTTCTCATCCTACCTTTCTAATCGCTCTTTCAGTGTTAATTTCTCTGGATCCACCTCTGCTCCGCTTCCTTTATCAGTTGGAGTTCCACAAGGCTCAGTTCTAGGTCCTCTGCTATTCTCTATCTACACCACTTCTCTTGGAAAACTAATAAGCTCCTTTGGATTTCAGTATCATCTCTATTCGGATGATACATAAATCTATCTATCCTCTCCTGTTCTTTCACCATCTGTGTTGTCTCGCGTTACTGACTGTCTTTCTGCCATTTCATCTTGGATGTCTTCTCGCCAACTCAAACTCAATCTTTCAAAAACTGAATTAATAATATTCCCACCCAAAAACAGAAGCTTCCTGCCTGACATTTCTATTTCTGTTGATAACTTGACCATAAATCCCACCCCGCAAGCTCTTTGCCTAGGTGTAATCCTTGATTCACAACTGTCGTTTATTCCCCACATCAACTCTATATCTAAATCATGTTACATACACCTAAAGAACATTTCCAGAATACGCACATATCTGACACAAGACACCACAAAAACATTAATTCATGCACTCATCATCTCCCACATCGACTATTGCAATTCCCACCTTACTGGTCTTCCCAAAGTCAGACTTGAACCCCTACAATCTATTTTGCACGCAGCGGCTAGACTGATTTTCCTTGCAAACCGTTATTCCTCTGCTGAGTCACTCTGTCAGTCTCTACATTGGCTGCCTGTATTTCAACGAATCCAATATAAAATTCTTCTACTAACATATAAGGCCATCAACAAAATTGCACCGACATACATCTCCTCACTTGTCTCAAAATATCTCCCAACTCGACACCTCCATTCTCCACAAGATCTGCGTCTCTCTTCCACTCTCATCACTTCCTCCCATTCTCGGTTACAGGACTTTTTCCAGGCTGCACCCACTTTGTGGAATTCCCTCCCACGCACAGTAAGACTTTCCTCTAGTCTTCAAACCTTCAAGTGTTCACTAAAAACCCACCTCTTCAGACAAGCTTATAATATTCCTCAACCACCCTCTTAATCTCCCTAGGTTACCCTATTACCACCCTCTACACAGCTAACACAAGACAACAACCCTCTGCCCAACATTGCTACACACATACAACCCACTCAGTACTTTTACCTTTGCAGTCTAGCTGGTCCAGTGTGCAATATGATGTAGCACATGCCCTTGTGTTTCTAACTCCCATTGTCCTATAGACTGTAAGCTTGTGAGCAGGGCCATCTTACCTCTCTGCCTGTATGTATTACCCAGTATTGTCTTATTAATGTTTGTTCTCTATTGTAAAGCGCTACGGAATTTGCTGGCACTATATAAATGTTGATGATCCTAAACATTTCCTTCTAATCATTCTTCTTGCAGATTTAACGATGAAGTGAAACACATAAAGGTTGTGGAGAAAGACAGCTGGATCCACATCACAGAGGCCAAGAAGTTTGAAAGCTTATTGGTACGTAGACATTTTACAGTGCAATTTGTAGCCTCTTGACTCAAACAACAGCAGACAAGTGAGAAGCTGAGGATTCTGGGAGATGTAGTCACACCAGTTTAACCTATCACTTAATTTGATCGTCCGATGCAAAGTAAAAACGTAGTGTTGTCTTTAACAGCTGAATATGGTAATTTTATTTAGTGCAGTCTGGAAAATGAATTGGTTGCTATGGAAACACAACTTCTTTCCTTTGCAGTAGTTTTCAGAAATGCCCCCGCGTCTTATTACACGAAGATCCCTGCTCCTGTCAGTGTCACTGATTAGTCCCAGTGCCCTGACCGCCTTTTAAGAGCTCACCAGAAATATGGCGCCTGCGCAGTAGTTTGGTAAAACTCTGGCGCTGTACCAAGGTCTTTGCTATCTTCTGCCCAGACGCTATGTTCAAAAGCTTGAGCCCCTTCATTTTTACGCCTACGCCCCTCCCATCCCTGTAGAACACTGTCTGAGATATGGCCAACAGCAATTCATGGGGAACATTAACAAATGTAATACTTCTTATGCGTTTTGCAGGAACTGGTTGAATATTACCAGACGCATTCCCTGAAGGAAAGCTTCAAGCTACTGGACACCACATTAAAATACCCCTACAAACTCCGCAGTGGCACCCGCAGTGTTTCTCGATCCCCAGGTAAGAGCGCCACCCCCTGGTGTGAATCTGAGACACACGGTCGCCAATCACAATCCCCCCCTCCACCCCCCATTATGGAGATGTGAGCCAGCAAAGGGATTATCCTCCATCCACTGCTCAGGGCAGAAATGTCTGGAGAAGGAAACTTGCAGGTTCACCTCTCTATAAAGGCGAAGGGTCCCCGCATTTATGTAGTCGGGGCCGGAGATCCCCTTTTATAGCTAAGTGGAGCCAATGATGGATGTTACCAAGTCCGCTCAGAGATTAAGATAATGCATCAGGTACTAATGTCCTGTGACCTGTAGCAGCCAATAAGATAACGGCATTCATTCCTCCAACTCCAGACTGATAGAAGCCGGTATCGGATTGGTCACTACGGCTCACAGCACATAGTGTATCACTGTAATAGAATGGAAATAACACATTACAATGGGACAACATGTATGGATTATTGTGCAACAAACTAAATAAATATTCCTATCAGAACAAACGTGAATAAGCCGGTGTGTGAGATCTGTGTATAAGCAGGGATGGCGTATAAAATGGCATATTTAATTTTGTGCTCTCCAGTCCTTGTAGAACTACAGGTCCCAGCAGTGCATGTTGGGGTGGTTCCACAACAGCTGGAGAGAGTAACAGCTGCCCTAGAAACAGAACGGCGGACGGAGCCCAGTTGGTTTAGCTAGACGGCGATTCTCCGCATCAAAGCCAAATTGTGGCATTACCAGCGCGGCTCGGGCCGTTTATCTACAACAACTTTGCTCTGTTGTTTCCCCCTTATTTATTTGTTGTTAACTCTAATTTAACCCTTTGCTTTTATTTTAAATGACTCCCGCTTGCCCTGTGATTATGTTGCTTGGAGATGATTATTATTTTTTTTATTTCTTTCTATTCTTCTACCTTTATGTTTTCTCTGAACTCTTTGCAGCCTCCTGTGCTTCCTACAACTTTTCTTTTCTCAGTCCTCAGGGTCTCAACTTTCCTTGTCAGAACCCGTCCACTCCATTCTGGTCAGGTACTGCTTACCTTAATGCATTTGTCAACACAGTGTCACCTTGTGGCTGTTTGTGGGCACTACAACGAGCGTGACACACTGACTTAAAGTGCTATCAGAACCTGCAGACAGAGGAGAGGGCAGCGGTGACCTCACCCAGACTATACTCGTCTGCGTTCTTACGGTTCAGCCCACAACATGGGGGCCTTCGCTGGGTGTAGGTTTTGGGGGCACTTTAAAACAACACATTGATTTAGAGAGTGGCTTCCGACATGGAAAATACATTTTCACCTGCTCAGTAATAAATGCTTTCTGCGCCTGTGACGCTTTGTTTTTACTTTCACAACACGACATGTAAGAATATAATAAGAAACATGTTTATAAATAACTAGTAAGCGTTTTAGTGTGTACCATTATATTCCCACCATGAGATCTACCCAATGGTATATGTTCTTTATATTAACTCTAACGCTCTGTGTGACATTGCTATATTATTATGCAGTTTCTGCATAATAATAAAAGCCATTGCACCAATGAGGGGGGGGGGGGGGAATCTGAAGGGTCTTGGTTAGTGACCGCATTCTTACCTGCCTTCCATATGGCGATATTCAGGGGATTCTATCATACCCGTTTATCTTCCATCCTTCTCTGTGCCGTCTTCATCGTCATTTCGTTCTCATCAGGGTGTAACATTCCCGTAAATGTTAAATCACAGTTATATCATTGAGCTAAACCAGATTTATCACTGATAGCGGCTCATGGACAACCCCTGCCATAATAACTCCATTTCCAGCTCAGTATACAGGACCGGATGCAGTTTGTCATATTAAACACGATATTGGCCTCATCTAATAAGAGTGATTGCAATGGGCCCTTTTAAGTCCTTTTCACACAACCTCTGTTCATACATTTGATAAAGGAGTATTTTCTGGAATCTCAATTGTTTACTGGCTGGAGGCAGCCATGATGGTCTCACTGATAGTGGGTGGAGCTGTGCTGTATCTACTGGGAACAAAGGCCATCCTTTAATAACAGGAACCCTTGCTGCTAACTGGGTGGTTTATGTCCTCATCCAAGTCAGTGGCTTGGGACACTTACAGAAATATGGAAGCGTGTAGTGAGCTAAAACTCATCAGTTTCTAAATAAACACGTGACAGCCATGTGAAGGTAAGCGTGTGGGTTATACGCCACTAGAAGGTAAAACAGGATATTTCTAGTAATATTCCACTTGTGGGCTCCATAAAGAAGCAGCATTACCAGGGGTCAGATATAACGTCACTGCTCTGTTCTCTTTCACCAACCACCCCTTTGCCCCATCATCCTCAGAAGAATAACTAGGGTAAGAGAGCCTGCTTGTATCTAGGGACCAATCGTCCATGAGCAGCGGAGGCAGCCATTTTATGTGCTGCACCAATTTCCACACATTGTTTCCCTGGGAACCAGTGACATCACCGAGGCAGCCATTTTGTGACCTCACTGAGTAGATAGACCTCATCCTTACGTACATTGGTTATGGCTGCGTTTAGGCGACTGTAATACTTACTATACTCTGGATAATCCACTTACCGCAGAGAAGCCCGGTCTGGATGCTGTATTGACTCCACCCTCCCGTTTCTCTCTGCAGTGTTCACGCCACGGCCTGTAGGCACGGCCGTCGCCAGGTACAACTTTGCCGCCAGGGACATGCGAGAATTGTCGCTACGGGAAGGCGACGTGGTGAAAATCTTCAGCCGGATCGGAGGGGATCAAGGTTGGTGGAAAGGAGAGACAAATGGGAAAGTGAGTATAGCAAAGTTATTCAATATGTTATACTTTCATTTTATGTTTCAGACCATAAATGTTGTCGTGTTAGTAGTTCCGCATTTCCTGGACACAGAATGGATGGCGTAGCATAGAAATGTCAATATATATAACCATGTCTTGTCCCTATATCCCTAATATTCAGTACTCTTCTTGTCTCACAGATTGGCTGGTTCCCCTCAACCTACGTGGAAGAAGAAGGGGTGCAGTGACTTTGGTAGCGTCCAGACAAAGTCTCCGTTTCCTTCCAGATGATAGAGCTGTTTGCACAACAGAGTATAGACTTTTCCTGCCGCGATTCCTTCCAGCATTCCAGCCCTTCGCCCAGGCGGTCTTCCTCGCTGGTATTACTTTGTATATAAGATTTATAATTCTGACGGATGGATATGGAAAGGAAGAGGAACTGTACGTTGGAATGTTGGTGCTGGGTCTTTCAAAGGGAATTAAATTCATTCCATTTTTGGCTGCTGTTTGTTCCTCCTCGTGTCCTGGTCTTGACTGAGAAACGGCAACAACCGTCGGTCTCACTGCGGGGTGGACGATTGGTGGACGGGAGGACCCTCCCCCGATTCATCTCTCTGGATAGAAGTTCTCACGTTCTGCTTCCAGTCTTCCGGGGAATGCGTCGCCCTCATTAATAAATGGTCACTACTCAATCAGCGGATAATAAATTTATTTCAAGTGATAACCAAATTAGTTATCCTTTACCCAGGGTGGTTTAATCTGCACAGTGTGACAGTTACTGTAATAAAGAGGTTATGATCAAGGGCTGTTTGGGGCGGTTTATTTTGTCATGGACTATAAATGTTCTGCTATTTAAATGTCTCAATGATCAAAAGGGGAGGGAGGGTTAAATTACCAGGGATCGGAGGGATCTCAGAAGGAACATATAGAAAAGTTTCCTGTGATGGGGAAACCTATAGAACTGTAGGTGATGGGTGGTCTCTGAGGGCCCAGCAACTTCCAGCACGATTTCCCAGGCTTTGCTACAATGATGTCAGGTATATAACACTTCCACTGCCAGCATCATGTTTTCCGCACTAAATGTTTATATTATTTTTTTAGGGAATTTACTCCTTGGAAATTTTCCCGACTTACAGAAACTTATGAAGGATTCTCCTATTGAGAGGCAGAGCTGACAATCCAACATCGTCCTGTTTCTGGGGTAATAGAATGTAAAATGATGCAGAAACCCCCTTGAGAGATTGTATAGCAGAAGGTCAGGGCAGCCGGGTGTACTGAGGACACGTTTACCATAGGGAGCAACATAAAGAGCATACAGACCAGCTCCTCTCCATAGGGAACAATGCTCCCTACCCTGAGGTACGTCCTAGTCACATTTTTATGCAGGTTCTAGAAAACCTGTTAAATAAATAAAACATCTTAAAAGGGGTTTTGAGTTTCACCTAAGATACATTTACCCATCGTTATTATTATTTATTTGTTAGGTGCCACAAGATTTCGCAGCGCCGCACACCATACAAACCGTAGACTACAGGGTGAAACATTACTGAACAATAAACAAAAAGTACCAGTACTTCAAAAACTCCACGCAGGCTAATGCAATAAAGATGGAGCAGAAGAACAGGTATGGAGACAGGAGGGGAGGGGGCCCTGTTCATACGAGCTTACATCCTAAGGGAGAGTAAACAAAACTCAGGCACAAAGGGAGCCAGTTGAAGCATGGGGGGAGAGAAGAACGAGTGCAGGAGATGAGGGGGTTAGGTGGAAGGTTGGTAGGCTTTGAGGAACAGGCAAGTTTTTTTAAGTGCCCGTTTGAAGGAGCACAGAGTAGGAGAGAGACGGATGGAACGAGGGAGGTCGTTCCAGTGAAGTGGGGCCGCACGGGAGAAGTCCTGGATTCTGGAGTGGGAAGAGGTGATAAGAGTTGAGGAGAGGCGTCGATCATTGGCTGAGCACAGGGAGTGGGCCGCAGTGTGTATAGAGAGGAGGTTAGAGATATAAGGGGCAGTAGAGTTGGAGAGAGCCTTGTAAGTGGTGGTGAGGAGTTTGAAAAGGATTCTGTAGGGGAAGGGGAGCCAGTGTAAGGCAGAGAGGGGAGGAGGAGAGGTGTGAAAGGAAGATGAATCTTGCGGCCGCATTGAGTATAGAGCGGAGGGGGGCGAGATGGGAGTGGTTGAGGCCAGTAAGGATGAGGTTGAATCCTGAGAGAGGAAGGGCCGGATGCGTAGTCCCACCATTTTTTTTGTAATACAGACTGTCCAGTGTTAAAGCAGTAATTCCAGATAGAAAAATATTATTTTTCCTTTAAAAAGCAAGTTAAGTACTTTTTAACCATGTATCTATAAAATCTTAGCTGTTCTATAAATCATTATCTCTTGCTCAAAAGTTCTCTAGTTAGCAAATAAACATGGCTGCCAGACACAGGCTCTCAGCAGGTCATGTGATGACAGTGTGGGGAGAAGGAGGATGTCACAGTACACAGAGCACAGAGGGGTGTTCCAAAGCCGCTCTGCTGACTACATCATGTGACTGTGGTTACCATGGTAGCCCAGAAACATAAATCATTAATAGCAGCCTGAAGAAGAAGAAGAAGAAAAAGAAAATTGTAAATACCAAAACTCCTTTTAGCCTGCCACAGAGATGTAAAATAAGATTGCTCCTTTAAAAATGTTCTAAAATATAAATTATTAACCCCTTCAGGATTGGGGGGGGTATTTGAAGTGCGGTGAAAGCACACCTGTGAACCGTGGTCTGCGCACAGGACCTGTGGGAGAGCAGCGGATGAGACGAGGAAGGATCTTCCAGAGATCAGCCTCTATGATCGGTACCTTGCTGCTGGATAACTGCAGAGCCTCTGCCAGCCCCCAAAACTACACCCAGCGCCTGAGACGGAGGCTTTGCAGCTCACTACAATCCTGCTTTTATCACATGTATCAAATATCTGTATTTACTTATCTGCTGTACCCAACGAACCATTGTTATATGTCTGTGTCGCACTTCCTACAATTATACAGCGAGTCTTCTGTATGTATGAAAAAATTAGTTTGATGCTACCAGTTTAGGATTATATAGAACCATTTCCACCAATCACATAAGTAGGCAAAATAAATCACTCCTGCATGTATCGTCCGCTCTCATAGGATTCTACAATTTAGGTTATTCATATGCACAGTGAAATCACCAGAGTCTCCTCCCTCTCCTCCTATCATAGCCCCTCCCTAATCCCAGGCACTTTATGCAAAACAAGTGGGAGGAGTCAGACCCAGCAGACGAAAATATGGACCATACTTTGCAGAAGAAACAATATAATAAATTACACAATTATTAAGGAGCACAATCCAAACCATTCATTTTATAGAAAGTACCGATTCAACTGCAGCAGTTGTGCAACAATATATCAACCTACAACTTTCACCATCCACACCGTGCTAGTTACATAAGAAAAAAACAAACAAACAATAGATAAGTTGTAGCTGTGTTGAACCAGACTTACAACCTCGCTAGAGAATTTAGAACATTGTCTGTAAAGCTGGGTACACACCTATGTAATCTTACTGCAGATGCCATTTCAATAACGATTTCACAAACGACTGAAAGTCCCGATGAGCAGCCGATTCATTCATGTGTACACACCTACACGATTTACCTTCAGATCTGTGATCTTCATCTCTCATAACCATCTGCTGAATACATGGTGACTCTACACTGTACAGATATCTGCCTACGCTGCTAGTCGTGAGAGCGTACACACTGCCATATTTACCCGACATCGTTACATTGTTGATTATGATTTTAGAGAGTTTATAAACCAAAAATCAACAGATGCCATGTGTTTTAGTACGATAAGAGATGATCTTGGGAGCGTACACACTAATGTAATACATTTATCTGTGATCTGCAGGATAATTACATAGATGTGTACTCCCAGCTTAAGAGTTTGCAGTCTTGTCTAATTGCCCATCAATAGCAGAGCCCCCACAATGTGTGTTCCCTGCAGTACAACTCTCCCTCCCGGTCGTTTTTCATCTTACACAAAACTCTGCTGAAACCGTCAAACAACAACAGACCAGCAAAGGTTAAGGCTGCTGCGTCTGGTATTTTCCATTACTCTGATCCTGGACCGGTGTACGGTTACCGCTGTCATGGGCAGGTGCAGTCGGGGAAGTCTCAGGTTCTTTGTTAAGGTAACTTTACCCGCAGAGGACCAGGTAACACACATTGTGGATTTTCCGGTTGCACTCTATTCATCGCAGGAAAATTATATTAAATACAAGATCTGCAACAAGGAGGGAATAACTCCTGAGCATCATGCAGGTAAGCAGCAGATCTACTTATGAGAATTGGTCTTATCCTGTTACTCTCTGCTTTCACCCTCAGACTTAACCCGTGATCTCCCGGAGGAACCTGTCCACAGTGATAGTCTATAAACAGATACAATATACCAATATAATACACAGACAGCAAGATATCTTAACTCAATGTTTTTATATTGCAGTTTTCAATAACAAATGCTTAATTACTGTGCACTGATCGTCTTCTGTGAAAAGCACTTGTTGCTTGTACAGGATTAACTGTCTA